>NC_083239.1:44157020-44457020 GCF_032191835.1 Heteronotia binoei | reverse complement strand
AAAATCCCAGGGGGCCCTCTTGAAAGTTATCTCAGAATCACAGCACCTGCCCTGCCACCCACAGCCCCACTGCAGCCCGCAGGCCCCTTCTCAAAAGCCCCTTTGACAAAGCTGCGGGGGAGAGGCAGAGAGGGGCAAACTTGGCAATGACGCCAGCAGCAGCTGCACCAGGCAAGTCAGGCAAAGAGCAGCTCAGTTGCTGGCTGCATGTGCAGGCTGGGAGGGCTGCAAGCAGGGGGGAAACTGGGGGTGGGGAGCTGGCCCGGGTCCCCTAAAAATGGGGGGGCCTACAGGCCAGCGCCTGCTTGGCCTAATTGTTAATCCGGCCCTGTGCTCACTTCTTCAGATACAGCTAGAATGTGAGCCCAACTGTCTTTATATCACAAAGTTGATTTGATTTCCACTCCGTACAGCTAAATGGGGTGACCTCCAAGGAGACAGATCAAGATGGAGAGAAACAGAAAAGAGCAAGGGGGTCCAGTAGCTCTTTTAAAAAGGTGAAGGTAGCCCCCTGTGCAAGCACCAGTCGTTTCCGACTCTGGGGTGACGTCGCATCACGCCGTTTTCACGGCAGACTTTTGTATGGGGTGGTTTGCCATTGCCTTCCTCAGTCATCTACGCTTTCCCCCCAGCAAGCTGGGACCTCATTTTACCAACCTAGGGAGGATGGAAGGCTGAGTCAACCTGGAGCCGGCTACCTGAACCCAGCTTCTGGCAGGATCGAACTCAGGTGGTGAGCAGAGAGTTTGGATTGCAGTACTGAAGCATTACCACTCTGCGCCATGGGACTCTTTAAGGTAGCTTTTTAACAAAATTCATGGCAAGGGAGGAGCTTTTGGGAGTCACTTCTTCCTCCTTCAGATACAACCAGAATGTGAATCCATCTGTCCTTATGTCTTGGAGAATGGAGTGATTTCAGATGCCAAATGTCAACGGGGTATGCAATATATTTTTTAAAATTGGTATTTTTCAGTTAGGGTCTATTGCAGGGTTTCCCAAACTTTTCCCCTTCCTGGCCCGGTTATTTGTATACTGCTCCTTCCTGGCCCAGTAAAATTTGGGGGGTGGAGCCAGGAGACTTCAGGGGTGGAGCTGGGAGACAAGAAATGATATCTCCCCACCTGCTGGGGATACTGCAAAGGCAGACAATCTGCCACACACACCCCATTTAAACACCTTGCCGGGGGTGTCTAAAAGGGAGGGGGGTTTGCCACTACCTTCCCCAGTCATCTACGCTTTCCCCAAAGCAAGCTGGGGACTCATTTTACCAACCTCGGAAGGATGGAAAGCTGAGTCAACCTCGAGCCGGCTACCTGAACCCAGCTTCCACCAGGATCGAACTCAGGTCGTGAGCAGAGAGCTCGGACTGCAGTACCGCAGCTTTACCACTCTGCGCCATGGGGCTGCCTTAGAGTCCAAAAAAATTGGGGGACGGACGGACACAGTTCTGGCTGTCTTGGTGACAGGGGTGTGGCCTAATAGGCAAATGAGTTCCTGCTGGTCTTTTTCGACCAAAAAACAAAGAGGTTGCAGAGAGCATTTTACCAGTCAAATCCAGAAGGCTTTTGCATCTGTTTTAAGAAGAAGTTAAGGATTGATTGGTCCTAGTGCATACACTGAAATATAACAGGAGGCTGATAACCTCGACGTGTACAGGAATATCCTTGCAAAGTGTTTGACAAAATGAGCCTAAACTGGATGTTCATTTGTAATATCGCACGTCCTTCTAATGTGACAAATAGTTTTGTAAGATTTGTGATAAAGGAACTTTGGATAAAAGTTTTTACTAATGTGTTAGCCAGCATATCACAGTGTTTGGTGGTCTGTATTTTCTCCCTTGGAAGTTGGCAACCAGAGCTCTACAGCTTAATTTTAGGCCTGCGCTAAACCCTGGAAATGTTTCCAAGGCCAGATTTCAAATCCGTGGAGTATCTTGGAATTTGCAACATGGACTGTTGCTAACTGGATGTTTTTTGACAGTCTTTTGATACAGGCCTTAGAGAAATATTTTTTATGTACGGACACGGTATTCTGATATGCTATGGAGGGTGTTATTAATACTACATATTTGGCATTTAGTGTTACATGGCTTGATTACACACAGTATTTTGTTTTGCGTTGGCTCTTTTTGGCACTGTGCGCCTTGGTTGTTTACCTGATACAGCTTTCAAAAATGGCAGCTTCTGGCAACTTTTTAAGCCCGGCTGGTATCGCTGAGCACAACAAAGAGGAGAGAGAGACCAACGACAGAGAGACAAGCCGCACGTCTACTGAGAATCATTAGTGGCAGCGCTCATTTTGTAGCAGGAGCTCCTTTGCATATTAGGCCATGCCCCCATGATATAGCCAATCCTCCAAGAGCTTCCAGGGCTCTTCTTCCAGGGCCTACTGTAAGCTCTTAGAATCATAGAGATGGAAGGGACCTCTACGGTCATCTAGTCCAACCCCCTGCTTAATGAAGGAAACTCACAAACACCTCCCCCTAAATTGGCAACCAGAGCTCTACAGCTTAATTTTAGGCCTGCGCTAAACCCTGGAAATGTTTCCAAGGCCAGATTTCAAATCCGTGGAGTATCTTGGAATTTGCAACATGGACTGTTGCTAACTGGATGTTTTTTGACAGTCTTTTGATACAGGCCTTAGAGAAATATTTTTTATGTACGGACACGGTATTCTGATATGCTATGGAGGGTGTTATTAATACTACATATTTGGCATTTAGTGTTACATGGCTTGATTACACACAGTATTTTGTTTTGCGTTGGCTCTTTTTGGCACTGTGCGCCTTGGTTGTTTACCTGATACAGCTTTCAAAAATGGCAGCTTCTGGCAACTTTTTAAGCCCGGCTGGTATCGCTGAGCACAACAAAGAGGAGAGAGAGACCAACGACAGAGAGACAAGCCGCACGTCTACTGAGAATCATTAGTGGCAGCGCTCATTTTGTAGCAGGAGCTCCTTTGCATATTAGGCCATGCCCCCATGATATAGCCAATCCTTCAAGAGCTTCCAGGGCTCTTCTTCCAGGGCCTACTGTAAGCTCTTAGAATCACAGAGATGGAAGGGACCTCTACGGTCATCTAGTCCAACCCCCTGCTTAATGAAGGAAACTCACAAACACCTCCCCCTAAATTCACAGGATCTTCATTGCTGTCAGATGGCCATCTAGCCTCTGTTTAAAAACCTCCAAGGAAGGAGAACCCACCACCTCCCGAGGAAGCCTGTTCCACTGAGGAATCGCTCTAACGGTCAGAAAGCTCTTCCTAATGTTGAGCTGGAGACTCTTTTGATTTAATTTCAACCAATCTTGAAGGATTGGCTGCATCAGGGGTGTGTGGCCTAATATGCAAAGGAGCTCCTGCTACAAAATGAGCTCTGATTACTGGTGATCTCAGGGTGACACCACCCGTCAAAACCCCCTTGCTTAAAGCGCTTGGCCTCTGACCTTTGGCCCGGTGGTCCTCTTCTTTCGGGCACTTGCTTCCCTCCCACCATTTGCGTTTCAGGATCTCCAAGCGGTTATTCTCCTGGAGCTGCAGAATCGCCAGGGTGATCTCGTCCCGGAACGGTGAGCCTACGAAAAGTTAAGAGAACAAAAGGCAAAAGCCTGTAGAAGACGAAGAATCCATCCCGCGTTGGAAAACCAAGAAAACGTGCTTCCAAGGAGACAGAGACGCTGACAAGCAAGAGAAAGCTTTCAGGAGCCCTGCTGCCAAATTAGATCAAACCCTTAACAACAACAGAGCTCCCAGGGTCGGCGCGTGGGAGTAGGCGGGGTAGGCGGTTGCCTAGGGCACTACCCTGCTTGGGGGCACCAGTAGGTGCCCCCTTACTCCCCTACACTCTTCGGAGGCTTCCTTGGAACCCTCCAAAGAGTGTGCTGTTAAAACACCGCTAAAACACCACCACTGCTAAAACACCACACTCTCCAAAGAGCACAGCGTTTTAGTGGCACCCGGCCGCTTTTGGGTTGAAAGCAGCCAAGCGGCGCCCTCGTGGAAAGGCTCCGCTCATCTGCTTTCATCCTGAAAGTGGCAGGGTGCTGCTAAAACGCCTGCACAAAGTGACGTCATCATGGCGCGCATGCGCGCAGAGCGTGTGCACAAATATGACCAGAGTGGGTGGACGCACGGTGCAGGGGTCTGCCGGGGGCGGCAGAACGCTTAGCGCCAGGTCTGAGAGCTCCTCCACAAAACACGAACTCTCTGGAAGTCTACTGCCTGGAAACTTTTCTATTTCCCTTCTTGTCCGAGAGCAAAGGAATTGTGAAAGGAAACTGACATGATTCTCAAGTTCCGGATTGATAAAGCAAGGTGCTCTGAAAGAAAGACTGGGCTCTACCTGTATTTACACCTGAAGCCTCTGTGCAAGACCAGGCACACCTGCAGATGTAGGTATCTGCGGATGGTGGGGGCACACCTCACTATTAGATATATAGATGATATATAAGTACTATTATTCACACTTCCAGGGCTTTTTTTGGAGCAGGAACTCCTTTGCATATTAGGCCACACACCCCTGTTGTAGCCAACCCTCCAAGAGCTTACAGGGCTCTTCATAGAATCATAGAGTTGGAAGGGACCTCCAGGGTCATCTAGTCTAACCCTATGCACAATGCAGGAAACTCACAAACACCTCCCCATAAATTCACAGGATCTTCATTGCTGTCCGTTGGCCATCGAGCCTCTGTTTAAAAACCTCCAAGGAAGGAGAGCCCACCCCCTCCCGAGGAAGCCTGTTCCACTGAGGAACCGCTCTAATGGTCAGGAAGTTCTTCTTAATGTTGAGCCAGAAACTCTTTTGATTCAATTTCAACCCACTGGTTCTGGTCCTACTTTCCGGGGTGCCAAGAAACAATTCCACACTATCCTCTCTATAAGACAGCCCTTCAAATACTTGAAGACGGTAATCATATCACCTCTCAGCTGCCTCCTCTCCAGGCTAAACATGCCCAGCTCCTTTAACCTTTCTTCATAGGAAGCTTCTAGACCCCTCACCATCTTCATTGTCCTTCTCTGGACCCCTTCCAGCTTGTCTATATCAAAATCTGGTGCCCCAAACTGAACACAATACTCCAGGTGAGGTCTTACCAGAGCAGAAGCCTTCTTTCAGGCCCTGCTGTAAGCTCCAGGACGATTGGCTACATCAGGGGTGTGTGGCCTGATGCAAAGAAGTTCTTGCTACAAAAAAGGCCCTGGGCCACACACTCCTGATGTAGCCAGTCCTCCTGGAGCTTACAGTAGGCCCTGTACTAAGAGCCCTGTAAGCTCCAGGAGGATTGGCTACCCAAGGGTGTGTGGCCTAATATGCAAAGGAGTTCGTGCCACAAAAAAATGCCCTGCATACTCCCATGAGCCCTGTGCTTGTCAGACAGCCATTTCTGCTCCACTCCTTTGGCTCTTTCCATCCTCCAGCTCCTGGCCTCCAACACCAGGCCCCGATCCACCCTACGGCCCGCCACTCACCCAGCGGCATGCCGATGCCGTAGCCCTTGGTGTCCAGCAGCCCGCCGATCTGGGTGAGATTGCAGTTCAGCCTCCGGTGATATTCATTCATGGTGCTCTCGAGCAGGAAGGCGTATTTGGAATTCAGCACCCGGGCAATCCCTTCTTCCGTGCTCTTCACAAAGACGCTCGGTTGCTTCGAATGCATGTAATTCCACATCCGCTGATACGTCTGGTACCGGGAATTCTGTCGGGGGAGAGAGGTGCAGAGAATGAGGGGAGACAGGACACGGACGGTGGGACAAACTGGGGAAAAGGTTGTACGTTCACCGCTTACTTTGTCTGTAGGGAGGGAGAGAGGTTTGTTTCTTCAATTTCCTGCTGGCCAAGCGTCATGCGTAGCATCCAGGGCTTTTTTTGTAGCAGGAACTCTTTTTGCATATTAGGCCACACGCCCCTGATGTACCCAATCCTCCAAGAGCTTACAGGGCTCTTAGTACAGGGCTTACTGTAAGCTCCAGGAGGATTGGCTACATCAGGGGCGTGTGGCCTAATATGCAAAGGAGCTCCTGCTTCAAAAAAAAGTCCTGCCAGGCTGCACCTGGAGGTTGGCAATCAGAAAACAGCTCCATTGTTCCAACACGTTTGTGTAACATGCTGCCAAATCACGGCCAGTTTATGGCAACCCGGTGGGATTTTTAAGGTAAGAGACATTCAGCGGTGGTTGGCCATTGCCGGCCTCTGCATAGCAACCCGGGGATTCCTTGGTCGTCTCCCATCCAGGTACTAACCAGGGCTGATTCTGCTTAGCTCCCAAGATGTGATGGGATCAAATTAAGAATGTAAGAACATAAGAGAAGCCATATTGGATCAGGCCAGTGGCCCATCCAGTCCAACACTCTGTGTCACATAAGAACACAAGAGAAGCCATGTTGGATCAGGCCAATGGCCCATCCAGTCCAACACTCTGTGTCACATAAGAACACAAGAGAAGCCATGTTGGATCAGGCCAATGGCCCATCCAGTCCAACACTCTGTGTCACATAAGAACATAAGAGAAGCCATGTTGGATCAGGCCAATGGCCCCTCCAGTCCAACACTCTGAGTCACATAAGAACACAAGAGAAGCCATGTTGGATCAGGCCAATGGCCCATCGAGTCCAACACTCTGTGTCATATAAGAACACAAGAGAAGCCATGTTGGATCAGGCCAATGGCCCATCCAGTCCAACACTCTGTGTCACATAAGAACATAAGAGAAGCCATGTTGGATCAGGCCAGTGGCCCCTCCAGTCCAACACTGTGTGTCACATAAGAACATAAGAGAAGCCATATTGGATCAGGCCAGTGGCCCATCCAGTCCAACACTCTGTGTCACATAAGAACACAAGAGAAGCCATATTGGATCAGGCCAGTGGCCCATCCATTCCAACACTCTGAGTCACATAAGAACACAAGAGAAGCCATATTGGATCAGGCCAGTGGCCCATCCAGTCCAACACTCTGAGTCACATAAGAACACAAGAGAAGCCATGTTGGATCAGGCCAATGGCCCATCCAGTCCAACACTCTGTGTCACATAAGAACACAAGAGAAGCCATGTTGGATCAGGCCAATGGCCCCTCCAGTCCAACACTCTGGCTCACATAAGAACACAAGAGAAGCCATGTTGGATCAGGCCAATGGCCCCTCCAGTCCAACACTCTGAGTCACATAAGAACACAAGAGAAGCCATGTTGGATCAGGCCAATGGCCCATCGAGTCCAACACTCTGTGTCATATAAGAACACAAGAGAAGCCATGTTGGATCAGGCCAATGGCCCATCCAGTCCAACACTCTGTGTCACATAAGAACATAAGAGAAGCCATGTTGGATCAGGCCAGTGGCCCCTCCAGTCCAACACTGTGTGTCACATAAGAACATAAGAGAAGCCATATTGGATCAGGCCAGTGGCCCATCCAGTCCAACACTCTGTGTCACATAAGAACACAAGAGAAGCCATGTTGGATCAGGCTAATGGCCCATCCATTCCAACACTCTGAGTCACATAAGAACACAAGAGAAGCCATGTTGGATCAGGCCAATGGCCCATCGAGTCCAACACTCTGTGTCACATAAGAACACAAGAGAAGCCATGTTGGATCAGGCCAATGGCCCATCCAGTCCAACACTCTGTGTCACATAAGAACACAAGAGAAGCCATGTTGGATCAGGCCAATGGCCCATCCAGTCCAACACTCTGGGTCACATAAGAGAAGCCATGTTGGATCAGGCCAATGGCCCCTCCAGTCCAACACTCTGGCTCACATAAGAACACAAGAGAAGCCATGTTGGATCAGACCAATGGCCCATCCAGTCCAACAATCTGGCTCACATAAGAACACAAGAGAAGCCATGTTGGATCAGACCAATGGCCCATCCAGTCCAACACTCTGGGTCACATAAGAACATAAGAGAAGCCATGTTGGATCAGGCCAATGGCCCATCCAGTCCAACACTCTGGCTCACATAAGAACACAAGAGAAGCCATGTTGGATCAGACCAATGGCCCATCCAGTCCAACACTCTGTGTCACGCAGTGCCCCAAACCCGGAAGCCATCAGGAGGTCCACCAGTGAGGCCAGAACTCCAGAAGCCCTCCCACAGTTGCCCCCCCAAGCACCAGTAATACAGAGCATCACTGCCCCAGACAGAGTGTTCCCTCTAGACCAAGGGTGGCCAAACTTGCTTCACATAAGAGCCATACAGAATAAACATTAGATGTGTGAGAGCCGCAAGGTGTCAGATTTTTGAGAGAAGGGAGGGAGGGAAGGAAGGAAGGAAGATACGGGAAGGGAGGGAGGGAGGAAAATGGATGGGGGAGGAAGGAGGGAGAGGTGAAGGAAAGAAAGCAACTTTAAATGCATTCTTCAAGCTACTGGCTGGCTTGGCTTAGCGAAGACATTTAAAGCGAGAAATGCCTTCTCCAAGCCAGCTCACAGGGCAGTGGGAGCTTCAAGAGCCACACAATATGTGTGAAAGAGCCACAGTTTGGCCACCCCTGCTCTATACTTTGTGGCTAATAGCCCCTGATGGACTTCTGCTCCATCTGGTTCTCCGATCCTCTCTTGAAGCTGTCTAGGCTTGGAGCCGCCACCTCTTCCTGCAACAGCTAATTCTGTGTGTTAATTACTCTGTGGGTGAAGAAGGGCTTCCTTTTATCTCCTCTAAGCCTCATGCATTTCACTGAGATTAATCCAGCCATGCAGGTCAGAGCTGTTGTTACACACCGACTGCCAAAGTTCTGGTCTAGATGAAGAGGACACAGCTGATTTTCCCTCGAACTCGAGCCACAGAGTCCAGGAAGGGGGGGGGGTCCCTTTTATCTTTCCTTCCCTGTGCTTTCTGGGAGAGACTTTCCGTGTGTGCCTCACAGCAGACATCCCCCCGACCCTAATTACGCTTCCCCTGCCAAGTTACAAGATGCTCCTTCCACAGTTTAAAAAGTCATAGCGGGGAGTGCTTAATTAGAGTCAGAGAAAGTGCTTTTCCTCCCATCCTAATTAACCCCTCTCCGCTCAGGACTATTTTCAGCTTCAAGGTGGTCAGGGGCTTTCAAAGTTCATAGCATTCGGGATCAGAGATGGCAGATTAGGGGTCTTCATATTTTCCCAAGGCCTAACTCTCTTCTTTCAGATTACTGTAGCCAGGGAATGCCTTGATCACATTCAGTCTTTGTGGCAGGAACTCCTTTGCATATTAGGCCACACCCCCTTTGAAGTAGCCAATTCTCCTGGAGCTTACAGTAGGCCTTGCATTACAAGCCCTGTAAACTCTTGGAGGATTGGCTACACCAGGGGGCGTGACCTAATATGCAAAGGAGTTCCTGCTACAAAAAAAGCCCTGCCCCCCCCCCTTGCTGACACTGAACTGCGTCCCCCCATCCCATCTAGTTCCTGGAGGCACCAGGATATGGTAGCAGCCCCAAAATTATGCTCCTCCACTTGCGCCTGCTGGAATGGCCTTTGGTTAGCCATAGTTCTCATAGGAGTTCTCCTTGAAAGGGCAGCTTCTGTTAGAGCTCTCTCAGCCCCACCCACCTCACAGAGTGTTTGTTGTGGGGGAGGAAGATGAAGGAGATTGTGAGCCACTCTGAGACTCTGAGATTCAGAGTGGAGGGCGGGATATAAAGCCAATATCTTCTTCTTCTACTACATTCATTTCATATATTTTATTGACATTTACAGCCTTGAGCTTCATGAGGAAGAAAGGCAGCGACGTTAATTATTTTTCATCATTTACTTCATTTCTACTCTGCCTTTCTCCCCAACGGGGACCCAAGGTGGATTACAGCATTCTCCACGCCTCCATTTTATCCTCACAACGGCCCTGTGAGGTAGGTTAGGCTGGCCCGAGGTCACCCAGCAAACTTCCCTGGCCCAAATGGGGATTTGAACCTGGGTCTTCCAGCTACTATTCCAACATTCCCCCGCTGGCTCTCCTTCAAATAGATGTTTTAGGTAAATAAATAAAATGAAAATAAAGAAAGGGTACTTAGCAGGGGAAAGACAGGCACTTGCGATTCTCCCTGGGCAGCCTGAGGAAATGTGTTTTTCTTTTTTTCTTTTACATTTACGAACAAATATTTTTTTTCCACATACCCAGGGAATCCTTCAAGTATGTCAGGACTCCATCTTCCCCCCCCCCCCACGGCCCCTCTTCAGGGATAAGCTATGGGGTGTTTTGAGGTGTTTTATAGCTTAAATTAAAAGCCAAAGATCTGAAACGTCTGAAGGCTGACTTGATCCTGAAAGCAAGATCACAACATGGCTTCTATCTCGCTTCTTAATGGGGTGTGCTTTGATGGGGCCAAGAGCGAAGAAAAGATTTCAGAGGGCCCCGCGGTAGCTTCGCGTCAGGAGCGGCCTTTCTCTCCCACCCACCCCCCCCCTCTGCGTTGGGGGCTGCCACCTTGTTTGTTGATTGATTTCCTGTCATTAACCATCTCCCGGAGAAGAAACAGAGAAGAGACGGGTGGCCGTTACTGTGGAGACGGGTTGCCGGAGCAACCGAAGAGCAGGTTGGAATTGGGGGAAAGGGGAAAAAAAAAACCCACAAGGCCTGAATAGACCGGTCACTGCCACCTTGACTACGGTTGCCATAGAAACCTCCATCCCTGACCTCTCCCCCCCATCACTGCCACTCGGACCCTGTAAGTCAAAGCCCACCCCCCCTCATGCTTCGTGCTAGGGAACATTGGATATTTTCTAAGGAACGTGCTTTTGGGTCTACACTGCACTAAAAAAAGAGGGAAAGCCCTAGAGGGACATGTCCACGGGTGAGGCTCTGGGGAGTCAGACCCCAGGGCGAGACATGGGAATGAACGTGGAGGGTAAGCAGAGAAGCGCATGAAGGTCACCTCGGCCGTCAGTCTTTGTGGAGAGCGTTTCAAAAAGAGGAAATACAAACAGAAAGGGTTAGGGGATCAAGGGCCGCTTTCAGGAGAGCAGTTTTCCACAACGGGTGGCAATAGGCACCAGCAAAAAGACGAGAATCCTGGTTTTTGTTTACTATCACTGTATGAAATGAGAAATTTGGCATTATGGAGGGAAACGCTGAACTCTACACAATGACTTTCTTTCCACCTCCCCCTTCCTCCCCTCCCCCTATCTATCTGGCTGCCTTCCTTCCTTCCTTCCTTCCTTCCTTCCTTCCTTCCTTCCTTCCTTCCTTCCTTCCTTCCTTCTCTCAAACAGCTGAGGTTCATGCCTTACAGTTCTCAAACATCTAACATTCATCTCTTGTGGCTCTTACATTAATTCAAGTCCAGGTTTGCCTAGCTGACCAGCAGAACTAACAGCCCAGTCACAAGCAAGATTGCTCACCCCTCCATTATCTGCCTCGGACTGAGATGCTTGGGAGTTATATTCAGGGCTCTCTTTTTTTGTAGCAGGAACTCGTTTGCATATAAGGCCACACACCCCTGATGTAGCCAATCCTCTTGAAGCTTACAGTAGGCCCTGTACTAAGAGCCCTGTAAGCTCTTGGAGGATTGGCTACATCAGAGGTATGTGGCCTAGTATGCAAAGGAGTTCCTGCTACAAAAACAAGCCCTGGTTCTGTTGCCTCTACATAGAATCACAGAGTTGGGCGGGATCCCCCAGGGTCATCTAGCCCAACCCCCTGCACTGTGCAGGAAATTCACAAATACCTCCCCCCTATTCACATCTGGAGGTTCCATTTTTAGCTAGGATGACTAACGATAACGAGCATCGACATGGTCTTTTAAAAAAAACCCTACTCATTTGTGATTTCAGGCATTCTTACAAGACCGATCACTATTGTGATCTTCTGGCTGCAGGGGAAGGTGAGAGAAATGTGATTCGGTGCCGGCTCATTTGCTGTTTGAAGCGAGATCTGGAAGACGGGCCCACTTCCTGGACTTTCCAATGCAAAACGAAATGTATGAAATCCATAGCTACGGGGAGAACCGCGATGGCTTTTGAAAAGGAGATTAGAGACAGGGATCGGGAACAGGTCCCTCAACGGCTCTTAGCCACAGGGGTGGAATGGAGCCCCCCCGTTCAAAAGAAGTCTATCTCTGAAGACCAGTTGCTTTGTTTTTATGGCCTGCTTGTGAGGTGCTCAAGATAATTTCACAGGCCATTTGCTGGAGAGGGGTTTCTAGTGATTTCTAGTCACCCAGCAGGGTTCTTCTTAGGGGTCAGGACTTACACCCATAACACCAGTGTTCCCTCTAAGCTGAGTTAGTGTGAGCTAGCTCACAGTTTTTTAGCCTCCAGCTCACACATTTTGGCCTTCGCTCAGGAAGGACGACCCCAGAGCACACTAATTGATGCAGCAGCTCACAATGCCAGTAGCTCGCAACTTTAACGCCAGTCGCTCACAAAGTAGAATTTTTGCTCACAAGACTCTGCAGCTTAGAGGGAACATTGGTCGTTACCAGACTTTTTCATTCTCTTAAGAAATTTCTGAGGAACTTTCTTGTGCTGGAGGCAAGGAGAAAAACGTCAGCGGTTTCGGGCTGCCGTTTGGGAGAAAAACAGGATATCGATGAAGCAAACCAACAAATGCGTTTTCAATGACAATATATTGTGGCTGTACCCTCCCCACCCAGCCCACGAGGGCACAACCCACATACAGCCACTGATTTACACCAGAAGGGCCTCAAGATCCTGGCAAGGGGCGTGACGCTCACTTGGAAGAAGGTCATGGTGGAGCCGGCGTGGATCGTGCCGTACTCGATGTTGGTTTGGTCCGCCAGGTCGTCAGCCGATTCGATGGGCACCTCCATCCGCTGCACAGTGAGGAAGGCGGCCAGGTTGGCCGTGTAGGAGGAGATGATGATCAGGGTGAAGGCCCACCTGCGGGAGCAGCAGCAGTGAACAACGACAAGATCCCCCGATTGCACCCCAAGGCAGGGAAAGAAGGTGTTCGTGGGGGGTATTTCAAAAAGACAGTGGCAGGCCCGTAGCCAAAGTTGCAGGCCCGTAGCTACGCCCCTCCACCAAAACCCCCTTCCAACTATATGGTCCCTCCTTTTATTGCCCTGTTCTCGCAGCCCCGCTCTCCCCGCCGCTGCCATTGCTCCCCCTG
This sequence comes from Heteronotia binoei, assembly GCF_032191835.1. Classification (NCBI taxonomy): domain Eukaryota; kingdom Metazoa; phylum Chordata; class Lepidosauria; order Squamata; family Gekkonidae; genus Heteronotia; species Heteronotia binoei. The sequence continues at coordinate 44,443,981 of NC_083239.1, read as the reverse complement.
TCCCCCCTCTCCCCGCTGTTCTCACGGCCCCCACTCTCTCCGCCGCCACTACTCTGTCGGCCCCCGCCCTCCTCTGCGGCACCTTCCTCCTCCCTCCCACCCACCTGGTAAAGCTCCGGTCTCCGGGGCTCTTTCAAGGAGGCCCCCTCCCCACCGATCAGTTGATTGGCAGGGAAAGCAGCGCTGAGGCCAGCAGCTCCTATGTCGGCTTTCCAGTGCTCTCAGCATGTTCAACTGGTCCAGCATAAGAGCTGCCGGCTTTGGCACCACTTTTCCTGCCAATCAGATGATCGGCGGGGGGACCCTCCTTGAAAGAGCCCCGGGAGCTGGCTCTTTACCAGGTGGGTGGGTGTGTGGGAGGAAGGAGGGGAGGCACTGCGGAGAAGGGTGGGGGGACAGAGTGGTGGGGAGATGGGGGCCGTCAAAGCAGCAGTGGCGGAGAGAGTGGGGGCCACCAGAGCGGGGGCCCCTTCACCTAAGATTTTAATCCCTGCCCCCCTGCCCCTAAAATTTTCTGGTTACGGCTCTGGACAGCTGTCGCTAAACTGCTAACTAGAGAACCATCAGGATTCAAATTTGCTGGCAAACTCTGCCCCCTAAAACCCAGTTACAGAACTTGACCATGGTGGGTCCATGGTGGGAACGGCATTCTGCCCATGCAGAGAGGTATCCCTCCCCACCTCTCCTGCTAGTGCAGAGAAAAACATTTCTCGCTAACAATAAAAAAAAAAAAAACCTCACAAAGTTTCAGGTTTAAGGACTGCCCCCAGATCAGCTTTGGAAATGGATTTCAGAGCTCCACACCGACAGATTCCCAGTTCAAATTAAACCATGAAGGAGCTTTGTGGGCTTCCCGGTTTTGCATCCCTCTCTTTCCACCAGCGATACGAAGTTCCAAGAGACAACAAAGTTGGTTTCTGAGTCTCAGGAGGGCAGCGGAGACGTAAATCCATTTTTGGTTTCAGTTACAAGTTCGAACATGGTGGAACAGGCGGTTCCTCCCTGGAACCATTCGAAAGCTAGAATTTATTTGTGCCCCTGCCGGGAAAAGGGCAGCTTCCAGACTGCTAGCCAGACGGAACGCTTGGACCTTTTTCTCTAGCTAGACTCCCACTGCCAAACTGTTTTTCCCGAGTCCCCATCCACCAGATGGACTCTGTCAATAGCGGGTCGCCACCAGCTACTGTGATCTCTTCCCTGGCGGACAGATGTCTTTAAAGACACATAAATTCCGCTTTAAACGCTAGCGTGTCTTCGTGCAACACACTTCGCAGCTTCTGAAAAATATACGCCCAAGAGAGTCAGCAGCAGATGGACATGGATTTATATCAGGGCTGCTAACTGATTAAGGGACATGTTCTCGGTTAACCGCTTGCCTCGTAAGCAATTACTCAATGGCTTAATCGAATAAACAGGCACGTTACCACAACCGATACTTAAGCATCTTTGAGCTACGGGAGGAAGCGTAATAACCTACAATTCGTAAACCAAAACGATAATTCCTTGCTGGACGGAAAAGGGCATCTTTCATAATTCCGTTTTTCATTCTCCACGACAAGAGCGCACGAGAACTAAAACAGCTCAACAAAAGGCCAGCAAACGTGCCCTTGTGTCAATTAAAATACGCCCCCCTTCCCCCTGAGGAGGGAGCCTGAGTTAATTAATTGGCCGGGTATGCGGGAGGGGGCACGTTCGAATCCCTGGCATCTCCATTTAAAACATCTTAAGTAACGAGTATTGGGAAAGGCATTTCTCCGATCGCAAAATCAGAGAGCTGCTGCCAGTCCGAGTAGACAATACAGAGCTACGCAGTGTGCGGACCAGTGGCACAGGGTAGAGCCCCAGCCTTGCGAGCAGAGGATCCCAGGTTCGATCCCCACCCTCTCCAGTTAAAGGACCTCTGGTAGAAGTTGGTGGGAAAGGGCTTTCTCTGCCTGAATCTAACAATCCAGCAGAATTGACAATTCTGAGCTAGCTGGATCACACGGCAGCCTCCCAAGTCATAGCCCTAATTAACAAGGAACCATTCTAAGGATCACCCCCTGCCTAACAAATTTCCAGAGGTGGAAAATTTTCCACATTCCTAGCTGCCAGCAGCAAATGTCCACAAGCTAACTTTTTGGAGGGTCTGGGAAAAAAAATTCAAGATGTCTAGACCAGGGGTCGCCGAACTGTGGCTCGGGAGCCACATTTGGCTCTTTTATACATATTGTGTGGCACTCAAAGACCGGCATGGAGAAGGTATTTGCCTCTTTAAATTGTATATTCAAGCCAAGTCAGCTGGCACCTTGGAGAATGCATTTTAAGTTAAAGTTGCTTTCTTTCCACCTCCCTTCCCCTCCCTCCTCCTATCTATTTGTCTTCCTTCCTTCCCTCACACATCTGAGGTTCATGCCTTACAGTTCTCAAACATCTAACATTCATCTCTTGTAGCTCTTACATTAAGCAAATTGCTCTAAGGTCATCAGGTGGCCAGAACCTTTCCAGCCTCTACACATGAAGCTGCCTTATTCTGAAACAGGCTAATGGAGGGGCTGTGGCTCAGTGGCAGAGCATCTGCTTGGCATGCAGAAGGTCCCAGGTTCAATCCCCAGCATCTCCAGTTAAAAGGACCAGGTAGGAGTTGATGGGAAAGACCTCTGCCTGAGACCCTGGAGAGCCATGCAGTGGGGCTGTAGCTCAGTGGCAGAGCCTCTGCTTGGCATGCAGAAGGTCCCAGGTTCAATCCCCAGCATTTATCAATGCTGAAACAGATCCAGGTTCAATCCCCAGTTAAAAGGACCAGGCTGAAGGTGACATGAAAGAGACCCTGGAAAGCAGCTGCCAGTCTGAGTAGACAATACTGACCCTGATGGAAACAAGGATCTGTTTCAGTATAAAGCACCTTCAGACTGGCAGCAGCTCTCCAGGGTCTCAGGTAGAAGTCTTTCACATAGCCTATTACTTGGTCCTTTTAATTACAGATGGTGGGGATTGAACCTGAGACCTTCTGCTTGGAAGGCAGATGTTCTGCCTCTGAGCCATGGACCCTCCCTTAGAAATGAACATATGAAGCTGCCTTACACTGAATCAGATCGTTGGTCCACCCAGGTCAGTATTGTCTATTGAGAAAGGCAGAAGCTCTCCAGGGTCTCAAGCTGAGGTCTTTCCCATCTCCTCCTGCCTGGTCCTTTTAACTGGAGATGCTGGGGATTGAACCTGGGACCTTCTGCAGGCCAAGCAGATGCTCTACCACTGAGTCACAGCCCCACTTCATGACTCTCCAGGGTCTCAAGCTGAGGTCTTTCCCATCTCCTCCTGCCTGGTCCTTTTAACTGGAGATGCTGGGGATTGAACCTGGGACCTTCTGTATGCCAAGCAGATGCTCTACCATTGAGCTATAGCTCCACTTCCTGGCTCTCCAGGGTCTCAGGTTGAGGTCTTTCCCATCCCCTCCTGCCTTGTCCTTTTCACTGGAGATGCTGGGGATTGAACCTGGGACCTTCTGCATAGCAAGCAGATGCTCTACATGAGCCACAGCCCCTGCCCCGCATTCATCAATGGTGTTTAGCTGGGGGTATCTTCCAAGGCCCGATCCCTCCTCCCCAACCTTTCCCCCAGTTCAGAAGCTCAGCCCAGAATTACTCACCAGACCCCGCTGACACAGCGGGTAGAGAGAGCCCGGGGCATGATCTCTGATCCCTGCTGCATGAAGCCCCCAACGGGGAACCAGAGGCTGTTGCCGAGCGTGTACTGGTTCTCCAGGATGTTGTGACGCTCCCGGAGGCAGGGGTGGGGATTGTACCACTCATAGGGGCTCAGCCTGCAGAAATAAAGGATATGCAACTTCATTCACAGGAAATGTATTTGGGATTCTCAGTGCTAAGCGACAGATTCCCAGAGCTCCTTATGAAATGCCATGGGGGAACGTAACTTCTTAAAAGATTTAGCCCTATATGGGGATAGTTGCAAATAGGGGTGGAATTCTAGCAGGAGCTCCTTTACATATTAAGCCACACAAAAAAGAGCCCTGTAAGCTCTTGGAGGATTGGCTGCATCGGGGTGTGTGGCCTAATATGCAAAGGAGCTCCTGTTAGAATTCCACCCCTGGTTGCCAGTTATTTTCACAAAGCTTAGAGATTGTTTTAGAGGATAAATGTGTGCCGGTCTGTACAGGACAGCTCAATTCAAGTCCATCATCACCTTAAGAGACCAATGAAATGTTCAGGGTATCAGCTTTTGCAACTCAAAGCTATCTTCATCAGATATGAGCTGGAAAAGAGATCTCAACATCCTTATATCCCAGTTGGAAGGTCAGAGGGGTGCTTTGGGTTGCCAGGTGAGGCCAACAATCTGGTGGAGGACTTCCCAGGAGAGGGGAGAGAAGAAGCACAATCAAGCTCCAAAGGGAGTTCTTGCCATCAAATTTAAAGGGACTGTGTTCCATCCACTGGAAAAAATGGAGGATAGGGACATCTTCATTTGGGGCTCATAGAATTGGACCCCATGGTGCAATCTTTTTGAAACTGGGGGGGGGGGGGTTAGGAGATGCAACAGATGCAACAGACACCTCCCCCAGAGCCCCAGATACCCACAGATTGATTCTTCATTGTACCCAGGGCTTTTTTGTAGCAGGAACTCCTTTGCATATTAGGCCACACACACACCCTGATGTAGCCAATTCTCCAAGAGCTTACAGGGCTCTTAGTACAGGGCCTATAGTAAGCTTCAGGAGGATTGGTTACAGCTGTGGGTGTGGCCTAATATGCAAAAGAGTTCCTGCTACAAAAGAAGCCCTGCATCTGACCATATACTCATTGTCCTAGAGGAACCCCTGTAATACTTTGGCCATCTTGTGAGTTTGCTAATGAGGTTTTGAATTAGATTAGCATTTGACTATAGTGCTGGGAGGAGCCAGTGGTCATGGTGCATGTTGGCACCAACGATGTGGAGAAATGCAGTCGTGAGGTCCTGGAGGAAAAATTTAGGCTGCTAGGCAGGAGACTTAAGGCCAGGACCCCCAAGGTAGCCTTCTCAGAAGTGCCACCTGTTCCACATGAAGGGCTGGAGAGACAGGCACAAATTAGAAGTCTCAGTGTGTGGATGAGACGATGGTGTAGGGAGGAAGGGTTTAAGTTTGTTAGGCACTGGGATGCTTTCTGGAACAAGCAGGAGCTGTACAAAAGTGACGGTCTCCTCTTGTCCCCAGATGGAACCAGGCTGCTGGCGCTTAAAATCAAAAAGGTGGCAGAGCAGTTTTTAAACTAAATCTTGGGGGAAAGCGGACAGCAGATGAAATGTCTCTAGTTCGGGAGGACTCATCTCAAAGAGATGAAGGGTTAGCTGTTACTTTTCTACTGGGTAATGGATCAGAGTTGTCCACTGAGATGGTGACAAACAGTATGGACTGTCTGCCGAAGTCTCGAGGCAGCAGGAGGAAGGTTGCGGGCCTAACTTTGCCTGGGAAATTATAGATGTTTGTATACAAATGCTTGAAGCGTTCAAAGTAAAATTGGTGAGTTGGAATGTTTAGTGTTGGGGGAAAACATAGACATTGTGGGAATTTCAGAAACTTGGTGGAATGAGGAGAATCAGTGGGACAGGGTGATTCCTGGATATAAGTTATATCGGAAGGATAGGGAGGGAAGGGTTGGAGGTGGGGTGGCTCTGTATGTCAGAGAGGGCATACGGTCCAGTAAGACTGAGGTCAGAGAATTAGATTCCCTTCTAGAAATGCTTTGGGTCGAAATAGAGGGGAAATTCAACTATGGGAGTTTGTTATCGCCCACCAAATCAAAAGACAGAGGACGATTATAGTATGATGGAAGGATTAAAGATAGTGGTTAAATGTAAAAACTGTGTCGTAATAGGTGATTTTAACTACCCACAGATTGATTGGGTCAGTATGTGTTCAGGTCGAGAGAAAGAGATTGAGTTTCTAGACGCTCTCAATGACTGTGCTATGGAGCAGATGGTCACAGAACCTACCAGGGGTGGGGTGATCCTGGATTTGGTCCTAAGTAATGCCCAAGACTTGGTGAGAGATGTAAAAGTGATTGCACCGCTTGGGAGCAGTGACCATAACGTTATTGATTTTCACTATTTGTATAAATAGGGAGTTGCCCCAAGAGACCAGCACAACCATGTTTAACTTTAAAAGGGGTAAATTCTCTGAGATGTGGAGGCATGTGAAGAGGACCTGAAAGGAAAGGTAAATACAAAACCCTTGGAGAAGCCTGGAAGCTATTTAAAACTATAATCCTAGAAGCTCAGACAAAATATATACCACAAGTTAGGAAAGACACAAACAGGTATAAGAAAAGGCCTGCATGGTTAACAAACAAAGTAATGGAAGCTGTAAAAGGTAAGAAGGATTCCTTTAAACTGTGGAAAGCGAATCCAAGTGAAATTAATAAAAGGGAACACAGGCTGCGGCAAATCAAATGCAAGACTGTGATCAGGCAGGCAAAAAGGGACTATGAGGAGCATATTGCAAAAAACATAAAGACCAACAATAAAAATTTCTTCAAATATATTAGAAGCAGGAAACCAGCCAGGGAGGCAGTGGGGCCGTTGGATGACCAAGGGGTAAAGGGATTACTGAAGGAGGACAGAGAAATGGCTGAGAAGCTGAATGCATTTTTTACCTCCGTCTTCACTGTGGAAGATGAGAAGTGCGTGCCTGCTCCTGAACACTAATTTTGGAAGGAGTGTTGAAAGACCTGAGTCAGATTGAGGTGACAAGAGAGGAGGTCCTACAACTGATTGACGAATTAAAAAATAATAAGTCACCAGGTCCGGATGGCATACATCCAAGAGTTCTGAAAGAACTCAATGTTGAACTTGTGGGTCTCCTAACAAAAATATGTAATCTTTCATTGAAATCTGTCTCCATTCCTGAAGACTGGAAGGTAGCAAATGTCACCCCAATCTTTAAAAAGGGTTCCAGAGGAGATGTGGGAAATTACAGGCCAGTCAGTCTGACTTCAATACCAGGAAAGTTGGTAGAAACCATTATCAAGGACAGAATGAGAAGGCACATTGATGAACACAAGGTATTGAGGAAGACTCAGCATGGGTTCTGTAAGGGAAGATCTTGCCTTACTAACCTGTTACAGTTCTTTGAGGGGGTGAACAAACATGTGGACAAAAGAGACCCAATAAATGTTGTTTACCTTGACTTCCAGAAAGCTTTTGATAAAGTTCCTCATCAAAGGCTCCTTAGTAAGCTCGAGAGTCATGGAGTAAAAGGACAAGTCCTCTTGTGGATTAAAAACTGGCTAATTAATAGGAAGCAGAGATTGAGTATAAATGGGCAGTCTTCACAGTGGAGGACGGTAAGTAGTGGGGTGCCACAGGGCTCAGTACTGGGTCCCATGCTCTTTAACTTGTTCATAAATGATTTGGAGTTGGGAGTGAGCAGTGAAGTGGCCAAGTTTGCAGATGACACTAAATTGTTCAGGGTGGTGAGAACCAGAGAGGATTGTGAGGAACTCCAAAGGGATCTGTTGAGGCTGGGTGAGTGGGCGTCAATGTGGCAGATGAGGTTCAATGTGGCCAAGTGCAAAGTAATGCACACTGGGGCCAAGAATCCCAGCTACAAATACAAGTTGATGGGGTGTGAACTGGCAGGGACTGACCAAGAGAGAGATCTTGGAGTCCTGATAGATAACTCACTGAAAATGTCGAGACAGTGTGCGATTGCAATAAAAAAAGGCCAACGCCATGCTGGGAATTATTAGGAAGGGAATTGAAAACAAATCAGCCAGTATCATAATGCCCCTGTATAAATCGATGGTGCAGTCTCATTTGGAATATTGTGTACAATTCTGATCACCGCACCTCAAAAAGGATATTATAGCATTGGAAAAAGTCCAGAAAAGGGCAACTAGAATGATTAAAGGTTTGGAACACTTCCTATGAAGAAAGGTTAAAACGTTTGGGGCTCTTTAGCTTGGAGAAACGTCGGCTGCAGGATGACACGATAGAGGTTTACAAGATTATGCCTGGGATGGAAAAAAGAGAAAGAAGTACTTTTCTCCCTTTCTCACAATACAAGCACTTGTGGTTATTCAATGAAATTGCTGAGCAATCAGGTTAAAACGGATAAAAGGAAGTACTTCTTCACCCAAAGGGTGATTAACATGTGGAATTCACTGCCACAGGAGGTGGCGGCGGCTACAATCATAGCCAGCTTCAAGAGGGGATTGGATAAAAATATGGAGCAGAGGTCCATCAGTGGCTATTAGCCACAGTATATTATCGGAACTGTCTGGGGCAGTGATGCTCTGTATTCTTGGTGCCTGGGAGGGGGCTAAGTGGAAGGGTTTCTAGACCCACTTGTGAACCTCCTGATGGCACTTGGGTTTTTTTGTTTTTGTTTGGCCACTGTGTGACACAGAGTGTTGGACTGGATGGGCCATTGGCCTGATCCAACATGGCTTCTCTTATGTTCTTATGTGACTCAGAGTGATGGACTGGATGGGCCACTGGCCTGATCCAACATGGCTTCTCTTATGTTCTTATGACTGTTTTAAAATATTTTTATTCTGTTGAATCTTCTTGTGAGCTGCCCTGAACCCACCGACAGGGGAGGGCGGATTGGAAATATAATAACAATAAATAAATACGGCTTTTGGGCTGTCCTGCCAAATCAGGATATGTTAAAACCTTTGCCTACCATTTCACTCATCAAGGAAAAGGAGAAATGTTGTAAGAAATGAAAGTCACTCATTCATCCTAGAATCACAGAGTTGGAAGGGACCTCTGGGGTCATCTAGTCCAATCCCTGCACAATGCAGGAAACTCACAAATACCTCCCCCTAACGGACTCTTATCTGGGAGAACTGGGTTTGATTACCAACTTCTCCACTTGCACCTGCTGGAATGGCCTTGGGTCAGCCATAGCTCTCACAGAGGTTGTCCTTGAAAGGATAACTGCTGTGAGAACCCTCTCAGCCCCACCCACCTCACAGGGTGTTTGTTGTAGGGGAGGAAGATAAAGGAGATTGTGAGCCACTCTGAGATTCGGAGTGGAGGGCAGGATATAAATCCAATATCATCTTCTTCTAAATTCACAGGATCCACATTGTTGTCAGATGGCCATCTAGCCTTTGTTTAAAAACCTCCAAGGAAAGAGAGTCCACCACCTCCCGAGGAAGCCTGTTCCACTGAGGAACCGCTCTAACAGTCAGGAAGTTCTTCCTAATGTTGAGCTGGAAACTCTTTTCATTTAATTTCAGCCCGTTGGTTCTGGTCCAACTTTCATGTTGCATTTCTCTTCTTGATTTTGCACGCGCCACGTATGTGAATGCACCTATCAGTGTGTATCGTTTGGTGTAGTGGTTAAGTGTGCAGACTCTTATCTGGGAGAAGCGGGTTTGATTCCCCACTTCTCCACTTGCAGCTGCTGGAATGGCCTCGGGTCAGCCATAGCTCTCACAGAGCTGTTCCTTGAAAGGACAGCTTCTGTGAGAGCCCTCTCAGCCCCACCCACCTCACAGGTTGTCTGTTGTGGGGGGAGGAAGGTAAAGGAGATTGTGGGCCACTCTGAGACTCTCTCCTTGAAAGGGCAGCTGCTGTGAGAGCCCTCCCAGACCCACCCACCTCACAGGGTGTCTGTTGTGGGGGGAGGAAGGTAAAGGAGATTGTTGGCCACTCTGAGACTCTCTCCTTGAAAGGGCAGCTGCTGTGAGAGCCCTCTCAGCCCCACCCACTTCACAGGGTGTCGGTTGTGGGGGGAGGAAGGTAAAGGAGATTGTGGGCAACTCTGGGACTCTCTCCTTGAAAGGGCAGCTGCTGTGAGAGCTCTCTCAGCCCCTCCCACCTCACAGGGTATTTGTTGTGAGGGAGGAAGATAAAGGAGGTTGTGAGCCGCTCTGAGACTCTGAGATTCGGAGTGGAGGGCGGGATATAATTCTAATATCATCATCTTCTTCTTGCTCTGCCTGAGTGCACGTCATCTGCGATACGGAATTCCTTGTTACCAGATGGGCAGCAATTTTATCACGGGGTCTGTCTGCATGACAAAATATACCCGAAGTAGGGCAGGAAGGACAGATCGGCAGATAGAAATACAAAAACTGGCCTCGCATGCTATGGGGGATGGCTCACAAGACAGCAATTCTAGATTTGGGGAAACGAGGATAACTTACCGGGCAGCTAGGAAAAGGACACAGCTCACGGCAAGATACGCCAAAAGCATGAAGAGCCATACTGCTGGGGAGAAGGGATCCAGAAAGGAGAAATAGCCTGGCTTGCGTCCCTGCAAAAGACAAACACGGTGATAGAAGGGGGAGCTATGCTGAAGGATTTTCTGGGTCACTCTCCCAGCTTAAGGTCTTTTTGCATAAATGGAAATGTCGTCCCCTGCGCAAGCACCAGTCGTTTCCGACACTGGGGTGACATCGTATCATGACGTTTTCACGGCAGACTTTTTACGGGGTGGTTTGCCCTTGCCTTCCCCAGTCATCTACACTTTCCCCCCAGCAAGCTGGGTCCTCATTTGACCGACCTCGGAAGGATGGAAGGCTGAGTCAACCTCGAGCCGGCTACCTGAACCCAGCTTCCGCCAGGGATCAAATTCAGGTCGTGAGCAGAGCTTAGGACTGCAGTACTGCAGCTTTACCACTCTGTGCACGGGGCTCTGCAGCAACGGGACAGGCCCATCAAGTCTGCATTGAAAACGTTGCGAAAGCGACATCACTCCAGAGTCGGAAACGACCGGTGCTTGCACAGGGGACCTTTCCTTTTCCTTCCCGTTGCTGCCGGTGTTGCCGTTATGAAAATGCATGGCGGAAGAGTGCCGTTTTGCAGGCCCTGCGGAACTGTGAAAGCTCTCGCAGGGCTCTAACTTCCTCCAGAAACTCATTCCACCAGCTAGGGGCAGGAATGGAAAAGGCCCTGGCTGTAGTTGATTTAAGCCTAACTTCTCTGATGCTGGGAACTGTCAGCAGGTTTTGAGACCCGGACCGAAGTGCTCGCTGGGGCTTATGCAGGGAAGACCCAATGCAGTTCCACCTCATGGGGTTTTCAGGAGACAAGCAGAGGTAGTTTGCCATTGCCTGCCTCTGCACAGCAGTCCCTGTCTTCCATCCAAGTCCTGGCTCTCATTGACCCTGCTTAACTTCCGAGCTCTTATGCAATCGGGATTGCCTGGGCTTTTGGCAGCAGCGGGAGTGCCGCTAAGTCGCAGCTGACTTATAGGTACTCTGTAAGGTTTTTCAAGGTAAGAGACATTCAGAGGTTTGCTGTTGCCTGCCTCTGCGCAGCGACGCTGGACTTCCTCGCTGGTCTCCCACCAAGTGCTAACCAGGGCTGACCACGCTTAGATTCTGGGAGGTGATGAGATTTGGCTAGCCTGGGCAGGGCAGTGACAAACAGAGGCAGTTTGCCATTGCCTGCCTCTGCACAGCAACCCTGGATTTCCTCAGTGATCTTCCATCCAAGTACTTATCTGAGACCTGACAAGATTGGGCTAGCCTGGGCCACAGGGCAGAGATGGACAGAGGTGGCTTGCCATTCCTGCCTCTGCATAGCAACCCTGAACTTTCTCAGAGGTCTCCTATCCAAATACTAATCAGGGCTGACCCTGCTTAGCTTTTGAGATCTGACAAGACTGGGCTACCCTGGGCCATCCAGGTGAAGGCAGAGACTAACAAAGGTGGCTGGGCGGTCTCCCATCCAAAAACCAGGGCTGATCCTGCTTGGTTTCTGAAATCTGATGAGATCAGGCTAGCCTGGCCCATCTAGGTCAGGGCAGAGGCAGACAGAGGTGGTTTGCCATTGCCTGCCTCTGCATAGCAACCCTGGGCTTCCTGGGTGGTCTCTCATCCAAGGTTTAACCTGGGCCAACCCTGCTTAGCTCCTGAGATCTGACAAGATTGGACTGACCTGGGCCATCTAAGTCAGGGCAGAGACGGACAGAGGTGGTTTGCCATTGCCTGCCTCTGCATAGCAACCCTCAGTGGTCTCCCATCCAAGTTCTAGCCAGGGCCAACCCTGCTTAGCTTCTGCAATGTGACAAGATTGGGCTAGCCTAAGTCGTCAAGGTAGGGACCATCAGATGTGTTTTCCACTGCCTGCCTCTGCGTAGCAACCCTCAGTGGTCTCCCATCCAAGTTCTAACCCTGCTTAGCTTCTGAGACCTGACAAGAAGATCCTGTGGATTTTGGGGGAGGTGTTTGTGAGTTTCCTGCATTGTAGGGGGTTGGACTACATGACCTAGAGGTACCTTCCAACTCTATGGTTCTAAGATTGGGCTAGCCTGAGCCATCCAGGTCAGAGCAGTGCCAATCAGAGGTGCTTTGCCACTGCCTGCCTCTGCGTAGCAACCCTCACTGGTCTCCCATCCAAGACCTAACCAGGGCTAACCCTGCTTAGCTTCTGAGATCTGACAAGATCGGGCTAGCCTGAGCCATCCAGGACAGGGCAGGACCAATCAGAGGGGCTTTGCCACGGCCTGCCTCTGCGTAGCAACCTTCGCTGGTCTCCCATTTGAGTTCTAACCAGGGTCAACCCTGCTTAGCTTCTGAGACCTGACAAAGATGGGTTAGCCTGAGCCACCCAGGTCAGGGTATTCTGGGCTATTAGAGCTGCTTTATTAGCCACTGCTTTGATGCCTAATCCACTGTGTTTGATGTAAAAAAATAAATCAAACTCCACTCAAGCATCAGGGTCAGGGATGAGCTCATCTATTATCTCAGCCGAGCTTCAGGGCTGCGCAGAACGAGACGTTACCGCACTGCTCTGTCCTTAGCCCCGTCCAACGGCCCTTGTCTGACCTCTCAGTCCCGTCTCCTCCCCACGCCCAAACCCCGCCAGACGCGACGCACGTACCATGTGCACTCGGTACAGGATGCTGATCCCCAGGGTCATGAAGGGCTTGGAGAAGTCGATGACCTTCTCCCGCTCCGCCGTGATGGTGAAGGCCGCCACTGCCAGATCGGCTTTCTGCAAAGCAAAGCACAGGGACCCCCCTTCCGCTGTCAGTCAGAGAGTGGTACAGCCCAGCTGGTATTACTCTCTAGAGCTCCCCCTGCTGGTTGGGACTGGGAATGACAAAGCTGCACTTGCTAGCTTCTGAGAGCCAGTTTGGTGGAGTCATGTAGTGGTTAAGTGAGCGTACTCTTATCTGGGAGAACCGGGTTTGATTCCCCACTCCTCCACTTGCCGTTGCTGGAATAGCCTTGGGTCAGCCATAGCTCTTGTAGAAGTTGTCCTTGAAAGGGCAGCTGCCGTAAGAGCTCTCTCAGCCCCACCTACCTCACAAGGTGTCTGTTGTAGGGGGTGGGGGAGGTAAAGGAGATTGTGACTGCTCTGAGATTCAGAGTATAGGCCTGGCGTGACTTGGTCCATGGGGTCACAAAGAGTCGGACTCGACTGTGTGGCTGAACAACAACAACAATGCCATAGAGTCCACCTTCCAAAGCAGCCATTTTCTCCAAGCGAGCTGATCAGAGCTATCTGGAGATCTCCAGCCACCCCCTGGAGGTGTGCAACCGCCTCTGCGGCTGCAGGTGTCCATTAACTTTACACCGACTGCGACTCGTTCCCTCTGCATTGAAAACCTAGCGCAAGTTCGCACATTTGTTTTGCAGGGGTTAGAAATCTCTGTAACGCTTCCACGCTTAACGGATAAATATTATTGTGCGCTCATGCAGGAAAAGAGCAACAGTCATGGTTTTGTTCCTTTTCGTTCCTAGGGGCCTGGTTTTTGTTCCGAGCGCCATGATTTTGTTCCTAGGGGCCTCAACTGCAAAGCGGACAACTTGGCATCAGCGTCTAGTAGGAAAATCCGGAATGACAACAGCTGAGTATTCTCCTTACAGCCCATTATATCTCTTTACAGTTTTCTAGGCTTCACTAGAATAGCTCATGGACATAGAGTAAAATGATGTCTTCTTGGTCTCCTCTTCCCCAAGTGTGGAGGTTTGCACAGAATCTACTGTTCCTAGGCTTGCCAGCTCCTGGCTGGGGAATTCCTGGAGATTTGCAGAAGGGGGAGGAGCCTGGAGAGGTCAGGGTTTGGAGAGGGAGGGACCTCTGTAGAGTATAAGGTCATTGAGTCGGGCCTTCAAAGGAGTCATTTTCTCCAGGGCAACTAATATCTATTGTTTGGAGATCAGTTGTAATTCTAGGAGATCTCCAAGCCCTACTTGGGGACTGGCAACCTTAACTGCTCCCTTATTACTTCTGCAAAAGTTTGGGCTTAATTCATTTTTTAAAGACATAAGTGTTCAGACTGTCATAGAAATCCAGAATCCAATAGGAGGAGGAGGAGGAGGAGAAGAAGGAGACTGCAGATTTATACCCTGCGCTTCTCTCTGAATCAGGGTCTCAGAGCAGCTTACAATCTCCTTTACCTTCCTCCCCCACAACAGACACCCTGTGAGGTGGGTGGGGCTGAGAGAGCTCTCCCAGAAGCTGCCCTTTCAGGGACAACTCCTGCGAAAGCTACAGCTGACCCAAGGCCATTCCAGCAGCTGCAAGTGGAGGAGTGGGGAATCAAACCCGGTTCTCCCAAATAAGAGTCCACACACTTAACCACTACACCAAAGCATCTGGTGTGTCTGTGGTGACTCAGCAGAAAAGGGAAGACACTCACTATATGCTCAGACACCCTCCTCTCTCCCACCAGCCTGAAAGGATGAAGGAAGTTTATCCCAGAGAACACAACATAGGGAATATCCGAGTTCCAGAGAAAGTGTCCCAGAGACACATTCATTTCAAAGTAAAACCAGGTAAGATGTTGGAAAATCAGATCTCTGGTGTATTTTTCCTACGTAAACAATGCCTATGTACCGGGAACAGAGCTGGTGCATCTAAATCCTTCCTCCTTCCTTTCTTTATGATGATGATATTGGATTTATATCCCACCTTATACTCTGAATCTCAGAGTAGTCACAATCTCCTTTACCTTCCTCCCCCACAACAGACATCCCGTGAGGTAGGTGGGGCTGAGAGAACTCTTACAGCAGCTGCCCTTTCAAGGACAACTCCTGCAAGAGCTATGGCTTACCCAAGGCCATTCCAGCAGCTGCAAGTGGAGGAGTGGGGAATCAAACCCAGTTCTCCCAGATAAGAGTCCACACACTTAACCACCACACCAAACTGGCTCTCAAAACATTTCTATCCAGATATTCCTCAACGTTCAAGGCAGCTTATAAGAACAACCAAAAATATTTTCAGGTTAAAACGAACAAAAAAAAACCCAACTCCCTCCCCCTCTTAAAAAATACCTGCCGTTCAAACCTCCTCGAAAGCCCCGACAAGCAGGCAGAGATCCCCAAGGAGTTCGATTACCGTAGCCGCTTCAGGAAGCCCGGATCACAGAGTCGGGGCCACGACAGAAAAGGCCTGGGCTCCAGCCAACGCTGGACGGGCCACTCTAAGTAGTGAGGTAGCCACCAGATGGTTGCCTGGTTACCATAGTTGGAGCGCAGGGACTTATGGGAGGAGCAGCCTCTTCAGATATGTCAGACCCAAGTTGTGAAGGGCTTTGCTGCTTTCTTGACTTCAAGGGAACCCACAAGGAAGTGACAAAAGGAAATACTGCTTTACACAGAGAGTGATTAAAATGTGTGATTCGGTGCCAGAGAATGTAGTGAGGGCCCCAGGAATAAACAGCTTTAAAACAGGATTAGATGGATTCATGGAGGATAAGCCTAACAGTGGCTATTAGCCATGGTGACTGAGGGGAACTTCCACAGTCAGAGGCACTAATCCTCTGAATCCTGTAGCTTCGAAGCCACATCAGAGGAAGGCCTCAAACTCTGTGCCCTGTTGCTGGACCTCCAGGGGAACTGGTTGGCCGCTGTGTGAGACAGGATGCTGAACTGGATGGACCACTGGTCTGATCCACTGTGGGTCTTCTTAGGTTCTTATGAAGGCCTTGGCCTCTCTGCCCTGTTGTCGGCCCTCCAGAGGAACTGTTTGGCCCCTGTGTGAGACAGGATGCTGAACTGGATGGACCACTGGTCTGATCAACTGTGGGTCTTCTTAGGTTCTTATGAAGGCCTTGGCCTCTCTGCCCTGTTGTCGGCCCTCCAGAGGAACTGTTTGGCCCCTGTGTGAGACAGGATGCTGAACTGGATGGACCACTGGTCTGATCAACTGTGGGTCTTCTTAGGTTCTTATGAAGGCCTTGGCCTCTCTGCCCTGTTGTCGGCCCTCCAGAGGAACTGTTTGGCCCCTGTGTGAGACAGGATGCTGGACTAGAGGGACCACTGGTCTGATCCAGCACAGCTCTTCTGATGTTCTTATGAAGGCCTAAGCTTCTATGACCTGTTGTTGGCCCTCCAGAGGAACTGGTTGGCCACCGTGTGAGACACGATGATAGACTAGATGGACCACTAGTCCGATCCAGCAGGGCTGAATCTGATAACATGCATCCCCCAGGGGAAACAAATAATAGTAAAAATAAAATAAAATGTTTATAAAGGTAAGATGCACTCGAGATCTGAGAGCACATCTTCCAGCATCTCATTGGGTTTTATCCTCAGCGTACCCTGAACAGGGTTACGCTTAGATGATGATGATATTGGATTTATATCCCGCCCTCCACTCCGAATTCAGAGTCTCAGAGCAGCTCACAAGCTCCTTTACCTTCCTCCCCCACAACAGACACCCTGTGAAGTGGGTGGGGCTGAGAGAGCTCTTGACAGCAGCTGCCCTTTCAGGGACAACCTCTGCGAGAACTATGGCTGACCCAAGGCCATTCCTCCCTTGGGGAGGGACGGTGGCTCAGTGGTAGAGCATCTGCTTGGGAAGCAGAAGGTCCCAGGTTCAATCCCTGGCATCTCCAAAAAAGGGTCCAGGCAAATAGGTGTGAAAAACCTCAGCTTGAGATCCTGGAGAGCCACTGCTAGTTTGAGAAGACAATACTGACTTTGATGGACCAAGGGTCTGATTCAGTATAAGGCAGCTTCATATGTTCATATGTATTCCAGCAGGTGCAAGCGGAGGAGTGGGGGAATCAAACCCGGTTCTCGCCGATAAGAATCTGCACACTGAACCACTACACCAAACTGGCTCCAAACTTAAGGCAGGGTTGCCAGCTCCAGGTTGGGAAATATTTGGATATTTCAGAGGGTGGAGCCTAAGGGGGGTGGGGTTTGGAAAGAGGATATAATGCCACAGAGTCCACCTCCCAAAGCGGCCATTTTCTCCAGGTGAACTGAACATCACGGCCTGGAAATTAGTTGTACTCCCAGGAGATCTCCAGCTGCCACCTGGAAGTTGGCTACTCTAGGTCAGCGAGAGGCCTTGGAGGAGTTTCCCCAACAGCCATACCCTATTGATGAGCTCTCCCACCATGCCGGTCCACGATCCATTGGGCTCAGGCGCCCCGTACAGCCCGTCCTCCACCAGCTTAATCTGGAAGCGGAATTTCAAGATGTCCGCCAGCTCGTGAAGCATGTCCACACAGAATCCTTCGTACTGCTCCGCGTCAGAGAGCTCCTGGTAGTTGGTGCGGCGCATCATGTAGGGGTTCTCCTGTAAGAGGTGAGGGAAGTCAGCGTGTAAATACAGAGCATAGCATGGTGCTCGCTGAGGGAGAAGGTTCTAGAACAAGGGTCCTCAAGCACTGAAAACTAGAGCCATGAAGAACACGAGCCCTGAAAACCAAAGTCATTAAAACCACAAGCAATGGAAACCAAAGTCATTACTACCACAGGCCCCCAAACCCAAAGCCATTAAAACCACAAGCACACAAATCCAAAGCCATTAAAACAACAGGCACGTGACACCAAAGCCATTAAACTACAAGCACATAAAACCAAAGTCATTAAAATCACAAGCCCTGAAGACCAAAGCCATTAAACCACAAGCACATGAAACCAAAGCCATTAAAACCACAAACACACAAAACCAAAGCCATTAAAATCACGAGCCCTGAAAACCAAAGCCACAAAAACAAAAGTATTAAAAAACAAATTAACAGCATCAAGGCACCATCAATACAACAACAAACCAAAAACACACAACTCCAAAGCCATTAAAACCAAAAGAACATGAAACCAAAGCCATTAAAGCTACAAGCACATGAAACCAAAGCCATTAAAGCTTCAAGCACATGAAACCAAAGCCATTAAAACCACAAGCACTGAATACGAAAGTCATTTAAACCACGGGCACGCAAACCCAAAGCCATCAAAACGACAAGCAATGGAAACCAAAGTCATTACTATCACAAGACCTGAAAACCAAAGCCATTAAAACCACAAACACATAAAGCCAAAGCCATTAAAATCTCAAGCCCTGGAACCAAAGCTGTTAAAATTGCAAGCCCTGGAAACCAAAGGCATTAAAACTACAAGTAATGGAAACCAAAAGTCATTAAAACCACAAGCACAAAACCCTAAAGCCATTAAAACCACAAGCACAAAACCCCAAAGCCATTAGAAATACAAGTATTTAAAAAACAAACTTACACCATCAAAGTGCCATCAATACAACAAAAACTCAAAAAGCCACAGGTGCTAAAATTCTGTCAGGCAAAGACACGTCCCAGCATTCCCTAAACTTACAGAAAGCCTAAAGAGGAGGAGGATACTTACCAAGATAGTGGTGACTATCAGAGTCTTGTTGACGAGGCTCTCTGAGATGTTGATGTCCAACGTCGTGGCATTCATTGCAAGCGTCCTGTTGGAGTACCACACCCCAATCTGTAAAGAGGGGAGAGGAGGGCAGAAAGTCTCAATGTATTTATCCTTATGCGTATGAGGGGATGAAAAGTTCAGGCCCAGGACTGTAGAAGCAAGGCTCACTAGTTTGATCTTTAACCGTAGGAGCGGTCCATATGCCCACCCCTTCACATCTAATGCAAGATATGGGTCTATCGTTTTAAAGAAAAACAGGGCCTTTTTTGTACTAGGAACTCCTTTGCATATTAGGCCACACCTCCCTGATACAGCCAATCCTCCAAGAGCTCACAGGGCTCTTCTTACAGGGCCTACCATAAGCTCTTGGAGGATGTGCTACACCCAGGAGGTGTGGCCTAATAGGCAAAGGCGTTCCTGCTACGAAAAAAAGACCTAAAGACAGATAAAGCAAAATCAGGTGTGGAAAGCTTAAACCCTGCCACTGTCAGCTGCTTCAGGCTTTCAGATCTTTTTTTCAGGGCCTGGTTCACTTCCAATATCGAAGCCAAGCTGGAAGAAAAAGGTTTGAAAGCAAAGGGATACGGTGAAATCAAGGGTGAAGGGGCAGGGTTTCGTTTCCCTTGCCCGAATACTCTGGTTTTGCGAAAAACAGTCCACCCCAGGGTCTCAATTCTATGATGGCGTTGTGCATAAATACAGGTGGCATCACGTCAACACAAACATCCTGTCTAGATTGGCTCTTAGATTTTCCATCACACATTGATGACATCCATTACCAGACTTTGTAATGCACTGCCCTCCATCTGGGAACCTGACATTATTTTTTTTTTCCTGCTATGAAGGCTTTCCTCCAAAATATAATGAACACATGAAGCAGCCGTCTACTGAATCAGACCTTTGGTCTCTCACAGTAAGTACTGTCTACTCGGACCACCAGAGGCTCTCCACGGTCTCAGGCAGAAGTCTTTCACCTGCTCCTTTTAACTGGAGATGCTGGGGATTGAACCTGGGACCTTCTGCTTGCCAAACATGCTCTATCAATGAGCTACAGCCACACTTCATGGCTCTCCAGGGTCTCAGGCTGAGGTCTTTCCCATCCCCTTTTGCCTGGTCCTTTTAACTGGAGATGCCGGGGATTGACCCTGGAACCTTCTGCATGCCAAACAGATGCTCTACCACTGAGCTACAGCCCCACTTTGTGGCTCTCCAGGGTCTCAGGCTGAGGTCTTTCCCATCACCTCCTGCCTTGTCCCTTTAACTGGAGATTATGGGGATTGAACCTGGGACCTTCTGCATGCCAAACAGAGGCTCTACCACTGAACTACAGCCCCACTTCATGGCTCTCCAGGGTTTCAGGCTGAGGTCTTTCCCATCACTTTCTACCTGGTCCTTTTAACTGAAGATGCCGGGGATTGAACCTGGGACCTTCTGCATGCCAAGCAGAGACTCTACCACCCTCTTATAAAGTAAGAGTTGATTATGTAATGTAAAGAACTATATAAATAACATCTTGTTTTATTGCTTAATTTGGGTTTTCCTGTATTAGTATTCTCCAGGGGGTGGTATGCTCAAGATATGCACAGCCTCGTTCTTACCTCCCGATGACCGTGACGTGCCTTTTCAAGGATTCGCAAGGTGTAATTCGTTCTCTGACCCTTGCTGTTGAACTCGACACGCCCTGTCAGCCCGTCATACTCTACCTGGCCAGGGATGGGGAGACAGAGATGGGGGGGGATTGGAGGGAGGGAAAAGATAAGAGAAAGGGAAAGAGAATGAGAGATAGTCGGGTGTGCTAAGTTGAAGGCCACCATCAGCATGGAACGGTCAAGACAAGATCTTCGCACCTGCTAGATTTGCCTCTGTTCTTGCCTGCTTTGTAAACTTGGGGATTTTGTCCACATTTCACTTTTGAGCAGGAGTCGTTTTGTAGAAAAATAGGTGGTGGAGCTTATTAGCATAACTCATTCGCATATGCCAATCCCCCCCCCCACCAGCCAAAAGCAACCCGATGCAAAAAAAGGAGGGCCCCGGGTGAGTGAGGCCTGTTTGAGCTGGCAAGAGATCCAGCCAGCACAAGCAACCCTCGCTCACCTGGGGCTCTCCTGGGCTCCCCCCCCTGTCAAAAGGCCAGCAAGCCACCCACCGCCCAAAATCACATAAGAAGTGGAAAAAGAGTGGTGTGGGCTTCTCCAGGGGTTAATGAGGGCTGCTGGGGGCGTGGCAAAGCCTCTGGTGGCTGCCTGACTGCCCGCTCTCCTAATCCAGGGATTGTTATGCAGCTGCACTTAGTATTCAATGGACAAGTTGGTGGATAGGAAGAGGGGGAACTGGTCAGAAAGGTTCAGTAGCTGTACTCCTGTGAGCTCCTGCTGAATCTGAGACCTGCTTTTGAGTATCCCCCGACAGGCAGCAGACATACGAACAAGGCATTAACGATACAACATGCTCAACGCTAATGGTAGGTATGTAAAAAAAAAGACCATCTCCTCCCCGAGATAAACACAAGCTGGCAGTTGGCTGCAACCCCTCCCTGGGCATTGGCTGAGTACTTGTGATGTCACAGAAGCTGCCAAGTGAAACCAGCCCAGAAAGCCATTCATTGGTCGGGTTGCAGGGATGTCACAGAATGTTCGCAAACATGTGAACTGCTCAAAGGTAGCCTATCAGCATAAAGGACCTAGGTGCAGGAGGGGCTGTGCATTCTCAGTGGAAAGGGTATCGAAAGGCGAGGCCCAGCCATCACAGGCAAGAGGGAGAAAAAGATGCAGGGGATAGATTGACAGAAGTGGAGGTTACAGATATTTGGCCTGATACGGTTTTAGAGGCTCAACAGTCCTGATTGACTCATGTGCTACCTCCACTGAGGAACAGAGACGGAGAGTTCAGAAACTAGCAAATTAACAAGAGTGTTTTCTACAGGGCTACAGCAAGTGTGGTGCAGGGGTTACTGTGTTACGCTAGACCCATGTTCGAATCCCCCACGCTGCCATGGAAGTTCACCAGATGACTTCAGTCATTTTCTCTTGTCCTAACCTACCTTACAGGGTTGTTGTGAGGTTAAAAGGGAGGAGGAGTAAAGAGATGTAGACCACTTTGAGCCCCCGCTGGGGACAAAAGCAGAGTATAAAAAGAAACAAAGTCTCTCTCACGAGGGCCTAGCATAATACGCCTTTCGATCAAATCCAGGCCAACCTCAATGTCATCTTTGTATCAAATCTAACAGGTTGAAGATTCCCGTTTTTATTCGGGGCCATTGTCTGAACGGCCCGGGTGTCCCAGGAAATGGAGCTTCCCTTCTCACCATGCGCAAGTAGTTCATTAGGCTGGTTCCGTGTTGCCAGATGTTCGCCGACGTGCAGGCGAGGGGCTTGACCCCAATCTCTTGGCTGCGGTTCAGCTCCCGGACGGCACTCACCACGACGTGCACCGCGTCAAACATCAGTGCCGCCGACAACTGCAGAGGGCAAATAATTCAGCCAGAGTTAATCGCCAGGCGGTCCCAGGGGCCGGGTAATTGCTTTAATTGAAGCCCTTCACCCCATCACTAGTCCATTTGCATCCCTGCACAGCCATCCATACAGCGCCTAAGTGGAAAGCGACGGGGACTGGACAGACAGGAAAAGCATCCGGGGAGGTCGAATCTCAATTTCTCCAATACATTACCACGCATTGGTTACATCTGCATATCCCTAGGGATCCCCAAAGTCCCACTAGGAAATGTTGCTTGCTATAACCAAGGCTCTTTTTGTACCAGGGACTCCTTTGCATATTAGGCCACACCTCCCTGATGTAGCCAATCCTCCAAGAGCTTACAGTAGGCCCTGTAAGAAGAGCTCTATAATATAGTTCAGTACACAACAAGTCCTGTAAGCTCTTGGAGGATTGGCTACATCAGGGAGGTGTGACCTAATATGCAAAGGAGCTCCTGCTACAAAAAACAAAAGCCCTGGCTATTAACTATTTTGAAATTCCTCAAATACTTTGAAAGTTTGGTTTAAAAAAACACTTTAAAGGTTTCTTTATTTAGCTATCGAAACATTTCAGTCCTACCCTCCCCCACAGTTCAAGGCAGTTTATTATATTTGTAGCTTAAACTTAAAAAGGTTTCAATGAAGGAGAGATTAAAATGTAATCAATTACGCTACAGCCCCTCAGGGAGACAAAGGTGAATTCTCCTGAATTTGGGCAGCCAATCAAACCATTTAACCAAATCCTGTTGCACTGCATACAGAATTTGGCAAGACAGATGCCTGCTGAATTTAGAAGGCTATCCTTGGAGTATCTTGGATAGGAGGAAACGGGTGGAAGGGTGTCGTCTTGGTTAAAATCAAGAGCTTCAAAAAATACGCTGCGGTCCTTTCCTACTCTAGCATTAAAGTCGCCCACTAGAATTATTTCGATGGTTGGAAATTTCCTCTCTAATTCCTCCATGAGTGTGGCCAAGTGTTCCCAATATTGC
Organism: Heteronotia binoei; assembly: GCF_032191835.1. Lineage (NCBI taxonomy): Eukaryota > Metazoa > Chordata > Lepidosauria > Squamata > Gekkonidae > Heteronotia > Heteronotia binoei. Next base: position 44,420,938 of record NC_083239.1, on the reverse strand, counting down.
AAAAGAGTTAGCTTATCTAGAGAGGGTGGTACATATAAATTCACAATAATTAAGGAGAATTTTCCGAGGAGAAGCTTGACAACCTGCACCATAGAGAGGTTTGCCTGTAGAGTGATGCGTTCCAAGGCAAAATGTGAGGAGACAAGTATAGACAATCCTGCTTCAAAACGACCCCTTGTATTACTCCTGAAGGCTGGGAGGGAATAGGGCTTGTACCCTTCTAGCTGGATTGGTGTGGAGTCCAGGTTTCTTGTAGTAGTATAACATCAGACCCCTTAAGATATCTTATAAACTCAGCATCCTGTTCAAGGCAGTTTATTACATTTGTAGCTTAAAAAATGGCAAACCCCGAATCTCACACCCTTTAATGATGAATGCCAATTCAGTCCCTCCTAATAACGCCATAATTATTCTTGTCTAAACGCTTTTGCCCAAAGAGGCCTCCCCAGATATCCGTTCTGATTTTTTTCGCCTTGAGCGAAATTTCGCCAGGAACCTCATTCGGCCGAGACTTACCGCAGGCCCAGGGTAAGGGCTGACTTCGCAGTTCTCCCGCCACGACATGTTGAGGCTGCGGACAAACTCCAGGTAGAACGGATGGCTGGTGTTGAACATAGAGAAGCCCAGGACATTGGAGTGGTCATCCACAATCCCTTCCAGGTGAAGAATTGGGAAATCCTGCCATGGTGGGTGAAGGGGGGGAAGAGGAGAGAAGCAGTATGAGACAGCAAACAACCCCACTCATGCATGCAGAAAGTTAGCCCTTCAGGGCAAATGATCCTAGCATAAGGGAGAGGGACGGTGGCTCAGTGGTAGAGCATCTGCTTGGTAAGCAGAAGGTCCCAGGTATCTCTGGCATCTCCAACTAAAAAGGGTCCAGTCAAATAGGCGAGAAAAAACTCAGCTTGAGACCCTGGAGAGCTGCTGCCAGTCTGAGTAGACAATACTGACTTTGATGGACCCAGGGTCTGATTCAATAGAAGGCAGCTTCATATGTTCATATAGCAGAGTCCTCTCTGTCAAGCCAGATTTCTACTTACAAAAAAGAATTTACTTCCTTTTGCATAAAAGTAAATGTAGTCCCCTGTGCAAGCACCCGTCATTTCCGACTCTAGGGTGACGTCGCATCATGTTTTCACGACAGACTTTTTATGGGGTGGTTTGTCATTGCCTCCCCCAGCAAGCTGAAGACTCATTTTACCAACCTCAGAAGGATGGATGGCTGAGTCAACCTTGAGCCGCCTACCTGAACCCAGCTTCCGCCGGGATCGAACGCAGGTCATGAGCAGAGCTTGGACTGCAGTACTGCAGCTTTGCGACTCTGTGCCATGGAACTCCAAGCTCTTTTTGCATAAGAGCAGGGGTGGGATTCTAGCAGGAGCTGCTTTGCATATTAGGCCACACGCCCCTGATGTCGCCAATCCTCCTTGAGCTTACAAAAAAGAGCCTTGTAAGCTCTTGAAGGATTGGCTACATCAGAGGGGTGTGGCCTAATATGCAAAGGAGCTCCTGCTAGAATTCCATCCCTGCATAAGAGAGTACATAAGAGGGAACCTTGCTTCATTTTCACCTTATCCTCTGGCTTCCTAGGATAGAAGATGCATTTCTCCTCACAAAGGTCGGCCACACTGACAGAGCGACTGGATGGTGGAGGGATTTGAACCTTAGATTCACTAGCCCATAAGGCTGCCCACTCTGGGATGTGAAATTCCTGGAGATGAGGCCTGGGGTCAGCAGAATTTGGGAAGGGATGGAGTCCAGCAGCCCTTCCAACCTGCCACGTTCTCCAGGGAACTGATCTCTGCCATCTGGAAATCAGTTGTAATTCTGGGAGATCTCCAGGCCCTATCTGGAGGGTGGTAACCCTAGCACTCAAAGTTAGTTGGGTTTAGTGGTTAAGTGCATGGACTCTTATCTAGGAGAACCAGGTTTGATCCCCCACTCCTCCACATACACCTGCTGGAATGGCCTTGGGTCAGCCATCGCTTTCACAGTTGTCCTTGAAAGGGCAGCTTCTGTCAGAGCTCTCTCAGCCCCACCCACCTCACAGGGTGTCTGTTGTGGTGGGGGGGAGGTAAAGGAGATTGTGAGCCACTCTGAGATTCAGAGTATAGGGCAGGATATAAATCCAATATCTTCTAACCACTATGTATCTTCACCACTCATGGTATGGTTTTGTCATTGGGAGCTCTTTAGAGTTCAGTTTTATCCATTGTTCACACCTGCAATGCAGAAGGGCCAGATTCCCTTACAGTTTCCATCTGAACAGAACCGTTCGGGTCACAATTGACATGGGGCGAAAACAGGGGTTTTTTGTATCAGGAACTCCTTTGCATATTAGGCTACACCCCCTCGATGTAGCCAATCCTCCAGGAGCTTACAGTAGGCCCCATAAGAAGAGCTCCGTAAGCTCTTGGAGGATTGGCTACGTCAGGGGGGATGTAGCCTAATATGAAAAGGAGCTCCTGCTACAAAAAAAAAGCCCTGGGCAAAATACAGCCTGCCAGAGTGAGATGCGAGTGTAAAATTGACTTCCCCTCCCACTGGACAACTAGAAATTTTCAAATGAGCCCGTATGTCATTCTTGCTTCTGTGTATGTTAATTGGGGTCAATTTGCTTCCAGCTTACAGAGACCCTATAAATTGATGTCCTTCAAAACATCCTATTATTAACAGCCTTGATCCGGTGTTGCAGACTGAGGGCCATGGCTTCCTTGATAGCCGTGGCTCAGTGGTAGAGCATCTGCTTGGCATGCAGAAGATCACAGGTTCAACCCACCGCATCTCCAGTTCAAAGCAGCAGGTGGTGCCTCTCTGCCCGAGACCCTGGAGAGCTGTTGCCAGACCCTGGAGAGCTGTAGACCAGGGGTGTCAAACATGCGGCCTGGGGGCCGAATGAGGCCCTCAGAGGGCTCCTCCCAGGACTCCAAGCAACTGGGAGTCATTTGCTTCCTTGTCCCTCTCTCTCTTGCAGAGCCCCATGGCGCAGAGTGTTAAAGGTGCAGTACTGCAGTCCTAAGCTCTGCTCATGACCTTTCGATCCCCGGCAGAAGCTGGATTTTCAGGTAGCTGGCTCGAGGTTGACTCAGCCTTCCATCCTTCCGAGGTTGGTAAAATAAGTATCCAGCTTGCTGAGGGAAAAGTGTAGATGATTGGGGAAAGCAATGGCAAACCACCCCATTAAAAGTCTGCCATGAAAACGTTGTGAAAGCAACGTCGCCCCAGAGATGGAAACGACTGGCGCTTGCACAGGGGACCTCTCCTTTCCCCTCTCTTACTTCCTTATGCGTAACAGCTTGCTTTCAAGACTTACTCCTCCCCCTCCTGGTCCCCTGGGGAAGGAAGGAAAGAGCCAGAGCTTCCTTTGCCCAGTTCCCTGGATCCCATAGGAGAAATATGAAGAAAGCACCTTTAAAACCAATGTTTTAAAACATGTTTAAGCATGTTTTATTTTAAGTTCTTAAAAAAAAAAACCTTTGTGTTTGTCTGTGCCTTTTACAAAGCGTATACACAGTGTGTGTATATATATATGTGTGTGTATATATATATATATAAATTATTGGCCACTGTGTGATACAGAGTGTTGGACTGGATGGGCCATTGGCCTGATCCAACATGGCTTCTCTTATGTTCTTATGTGTGACACAGAGTGTTGGACTGGATGGGCCATTGGCCTGATCCAACATGGCTTCTCTTATGTTCTTATGTGTGACAAACAGTGTTGGACTGGATGGGCCGTTGGCCTGATCCAACATGGCTTCTCTTATGTTCTTATACCTTTGCTACCTAATCTTAAATAGGTACACACATGGCCCGGCCCAACGAGGTCTCATTTATGTCAAATCCGGCCCTCACGACAAATGAGTTTGACACCCCTAGAATGTTGACGGACCAAGGGTCTAATGCAGTTTAAGGCACCTTCATGTGTTCATGTGAGTCAATCCATCTTCAGGGCTTTTTTTGTAGAAAAAGCCCAGCAGGAACTCACTTGCCTATCAGGCCACACCTCCTGGCATCACCGGAAGTGACATCACCTGTTCAGTGGGTTACTTTCCGCATGCTGGCACAGAACAGTACAGTGCCATCAGCTGCATTTCATGGGTTTGTGTTCTCCCACAGCCCAATGAGACCTTGTTTCGCTCCCCACCCCAAACATGGACGGAGAGAGAGAGCCACATGCGATGGAGCGGACGGCGGCAGGCCCAGCTTCTTCCGGGAGGCGGAGGCCATGGGCAGCTCTGCAGCTCTCACTCTCTTCGCAAGCCCGTTGGAGGCTGGAGGCAGCTGGAGTGCGTGGTCTGGGAGCAAATGGCTAACTAGTGCCTTCTAACTAGGAGAGCCAGTTTGGTGTAGTGGTTAAGTGTGCGGACTCTTATCTGGGAGAACCGGGTTTGATTCCCCACTCCTCCACTTGCACCTGCTAGCATGGCCTTGGGTCAGCCATAGCTCTGGCAGAGGTTGTCCTTGAAAGGGCAGCTGCTGTGAGAGCCCTCTCCAGCCCCACCCGCCTCACAGGGTGTCTGTTGTGGGGGAGGAAGGTAAAGGAGATTGTGAGCCGCTTTGAGACTCTTCGGAGTGGAGGGCGGGATATAAATCCAATATCTTCATCTACCTCACAGGGCGTCTGTTGTGGGGAAGGAAGGTAAAGGAGATTGTGAGCCGCTTTGAGACTCTTCGGAGTGGAGGGTGGGATATAAATCCAATATCTTCATCTACCTCACAGGGCGTCTGTTGTGGGGAAGGAAGGGAAAGGAGATTGTGAGCCGCTTTGAGACTCTTCGGAGTGGAGGGCGGGATATAAATCCAATATCTTCATCTACCTCACAGGGCGTCTGTTGTGGGGAAGGAAGGTAAAGGAGATTGTGAGCCGCTTTGAGACTCTTCGGAGTGGAGGGCGGGATATAAACCCAATATCTTCATCTACCTCACAGGGTGTCTGTTGTGGGGGAGGAAGGTAAAGGAGATTGTGAGCCGCTTTGAGACTCTTCGGAGTGGAGGGCGGGATATAAACCCAATATCTTCATCTACCTCACAGGGTGTCTGTTGTGGGGGAGGAAGGTAAAGGAGATTGTGAGCCGCTTTGAGACTCTTCGGAGTGGAGGGCGGGATATAAACCCAATATCTTCATCTATCTCACAGGGTGTCTGTTGTGGGGGAGGAAGGTAAAGGAGATTGTGAGCCGCTTTGAGACTCTTCAGAGTGGAGGGCGGGATATAAATCCAATATCATCTTCTTCTCTCTGTCAGAGACCTTTTTTTGAGCAGGAGCTCTGGCCAAGCCAGCCAGAACTGCGTTCCTTTGCGTTCCTGCTAAAAAAAAAAAAAAAAAAAAAAGCAAGCTCTGCATCTCATGTTGGGCATTCCTCTGTTCCTGCTGCCTTCAACTTTCCCTGGAACAACTCTTTTCCAGTAAGCCTTGTCTTCTCATCATATGGCCAAAGTACGATAGCCTCAGTTGGTCATTTTAGCTTCTAGGGAGAGTTCAGGCTTGATTTGATCTAGAGCACGTGTATTTGTCTTTTTGGTGGCCCACCATATCCATAACACTCTTCTCCGACACCACATTTCAACATTCTTCCTATAAGCTTTCTTCATTGTCCAGACTTTCACATCCACACGAGAAATGTCGACTGAGGGGTGACATGATAGAGGTTGTCAAGATTATGCAAGGGATAGAGAGGGTGGAGAAATAAGTCCTTTTCTCCCTTTCTCACAGTACAAGAACTCGTGGGTATTCAATGAAATTGCTGAGCAGTCGGGTTAGAACGGGAAAAAGGAAGTCCATCTTCACTCAAAGGGTGATGAACACGTGGAATTCACTGCCACAGGAGATTCACTGCCACAGGAGCCGCCCTGAGACACTTCGGTGAGAAGGGCGGGATATAAGTCCACTAAATAAATAAATAAATAATAAATGTTGACAGCTGCCAGCATGGACAGCTTCAAGAGGGGAATGGATAAACATCTGGAGCAGGGGTCCATCAGTGGCTATTCACCACAGCATATTGATGGAACTCTCTGTCTGGGGCGGTGATGTTCTGTATTCTTGGTGCTTGGGAGGGGCAACAGTGGGAGGGCTTCCAGTGTCCTGGCCCCACTGGTAGACCTCCTGATGGTTTTTTTGGCCACTGTGTGATAGAGAGTGTTGGACCGGATGGGCCATTGGCCTGATCCAACATGGCTTCTCATGTTCTTATCCATCGATATTAATGGAGAATACCATAATATGAATTATCCTGATCTTGATTTCCAGCGACATATCCTTACACTGAAAGATCTTAATAGGGATATTCCCAGGACAGCTCATGCCCAGGTTTCAAGGCTCAGAATAGATCCTCTGAGAGTTCCTGTCTCTTTCAGAGAGGAGGAAATCCCCAAATGCAGCCCCCCCCCCCCACATTAATGTACTGCAGAGATAGAGACGGCACTGTTGGTGACATTTCCCCTTCCTACCTATTCTTTTTATTCTTTTATGATTTTTAAAGACAAGCAGATAATATAAAAGAAAATACAGAAAGGAAAAAATAATTGTGTAACATAAATGAAAAATAGAAAATGTTTTCTCTCCGATACCCCCTTTGTCACATAAAAGATTTCTTTTTTAAAACACCGTCTGTAAAGCACAATAAAAATACTTTTGTTGGGTTACGTTTATATTCAGTCTTTAACATTTAGAATTACCCTGTCTTTCTACTTCTTCATTGCAATACAACATATAAGCGTTTAAACTGCTTCTCATTCTAGATTTGTCTCCTGCTTCTGAACACATAATACATACTCCATTTCTCAACTAATTTTGTATCTGATCTCTTTCTCAAATAAGACGTTAGTTTCACCCCCATGGCGCAGAGTGTTAAAGCTGCAGTACTACAATCCTAAGCTCTGCTCACGACCTGAGTTCGATCCCCAGCGGAAGCTCTGTTTTCAGGTAGCCAGCTCGAGGTTGACTCAGCCTTCCATCCTTCCGAGGTCAATAAAATGAGTACCCAGCTTGCTGGGGGGGGAAGTTTGGATGACTGGGGAAGGCAATGGCAAACCACCCCATAAAAAGTCTGCTGTGAAAACGTTGTGAAAGCAGCGTCACCCCAGAATCGGAAACGACTGGTGCTTGCACAGGGGACCTTTCCTTTTCCTTCACCATTGTTGCAAACCCAGAAAGTTTGTTTTTTTCTGCTCTTCTAATCGAGGGCAAATGTCTGCTTTCCATTTTGCTGCGCAAATAATTCTAGCTACTGTCACCATATATCTGAATATCTCTTACAAAATAAATTGTTAGGCTGTATACCTAATAAGAGCAACCCCATGGCGCAGAGTGGTAAAGCTGCAGTACTACAGTCCGAGCTCTCTGCTCACGACCTGAGTTCGATTCCGGCGAAAGCTGGGTTCAGGTAGCCGGCTCGAGGTTGACTCAGCCTTCCACCCTTCCGAGGTCAGTAAAATGAGTCCCCAGCTTGCTGGGGGGGAGGGGAAGTGTAGATGACTGGGAAAGGCAAGGGCAAACCACCCCGTAAAAAGTCTGCCGTGAAAACATCGTGATGCGACGTCATTCCAGAGTCGGAAACGACTGGTGTTTGCACAGGGGACTTACCTTTACCTTTTTTATATATATACTTAATAAGACAGCTTCCATGGGAAATTTAATCTTTAAAATATTCTGCATTTCTCCATGTGTTTCCGGTATCTTTTTGCTTTTTTATGCGCCCCCCGTATATTAAAAAAAGTTCCATCTGCGTCTTGACATTTCCAACATTTTCCTTTGTAGTTTTTTGTTCACTCCCTCTATATGCTTTGGAGGTATCCTTCTGGCCTATTCTTAAGGCAATAGGAGCCTTTCTTATGGAAAAGGGTAGTAAATCACCGGATGGCATTTCCAGCAGCATAGACAACCTTTCCCTCACGTTAGTTAATATCAAGAAGAGCGGTTACTACACCCCCTGGGTTTCATGTTCCCAGTCACAAACTAGATCCAGAAATCAGCCACAGACTAGATCCAGAAATCAGCCACAGACTAGATCCAGAAATCAGCCACAAACTAGATCCAGAAATCAGCCACGACACTGCAGAATGGTTTGTAGTGCTCCAGAATCCAGCAGCAGGATCACATTTAAAAAAAAAAAACCTATTCCCTATGTTAAAAAAAAGGAAAGGAAAGAAATAAAAATGTCCTGCAAGTAGAAAATTAACTCAGCAGTGAGCGGACTCTGTTAGGGCCCAATTTCTCTGAACAGCTTGCTTTCTGCTTGCATGGATGATTTTTTTTAAAAAAAAAAAAAGACAGGAGAACGCACACGCAGTCACACAGTAAGTCATAAATACACACAGGAGCACTCTCTAGGCAATTGTTTTCCCATGCTCACGTGAATCTGTGCATGATTACTGGCAAACAGTGCTCCCTCTAAGCTGAGTTAGCGGGAGCTAGCTCACTGATTTTTAGCCTCTAGCTCACACGTTTTTCTCTTAGCTCAGGAAGGAGGACCCCAGAGCACAATAATTTATGCAACAGCTCACAACTTTAATGCCAGTAGCTCACAACTTTAATACCTATAGCTCACAAAGTAGAATTTTTGCTCACAAGATTCTGCAGCTTAGAGGGAACATAAACTATTCACTTCTATAATTTCCCTTTCCAGAAAGCATCTCTAAGAATTGCTTTAGACCCATGTGAAGAAACAGATTCTTTTTTTGTTGTTGTTTTAAATTAGCAAAACCTTTAATTCTTTCTTTCTTTCTTTCTGGGCGGAGAACTGGCAGGAAGGGAAGAAGTCAGTTAAAGTGCTTTCCAGATTTACCTCAGCCCACCTCCATACAAATGCCAATAGGTCTTTCAAGCAGGGAACAGAGGCTTGGAGGAATTCAGGCTAGAGAGTCTTCAAAAAGAAATTTCCTGAATGTAAGGAAAAGCTTCCTTGACTGGCCAGAGCAGAAAAGAGGCGATAAAACTCAGGGGGAAACGAAGGAAGCCGCTTTCACGCTGGGTCCATCAGAGGAGACAGAACTCTTAACTGAGGTCTGGAGCATGTGGCCATTGGCCATCCGATGGTCAGAGGGAAGGAAGCCTCTTGTGCCCTGTTGTTGGCCCTCTAGAAGAAGTGGTTGGCTGCTGTGTGAGAGAGGATGTTGGACTAGAGGGACCACTGGTCTGATCCAGCAACAGGGTTCCCAGGTCCAACTCAGGAAATATCTGAGGGCTTTGGAGGTGGAGCCAGGAGACTTTTGGGGGTGGAGCCAGGAGCAAAGTTGTGACAAGCACAATTGAACTCCAGGGCAGCATTCCTTTTAAATGCCTTCCCTTCACTGGAAATAATGGAGAATGTGGGCACCTTCTTTTGGGACTCATAGAATTAGACCCCCTAGTCCAATCTTTTTGGGGTCGAGGAGAGGTGCCAGATGCTATGCTGGAAATGTGGTGCCTCCACCTCAAAAAACAGCCCCCCAGCCCCAGATACCCATGGATCCATGTTCCATTATACTCTACAGCAGTGGTATCAAACTTGCGGCCTAAGGGCCATAACAGGCCCTTGGAGGGCTCTTATCAGGCCCTCGAGCAACTCATTGTCATCTGCTTCCTTCTGCATCACAGCTTGCTTTGCTAAGCTTGTACAATCGCACAGGAGCTACAGAACAAAGTCTCTATTTTATCCATTGGCTGATCAACACAGGAAGCAATTCATGTAAAAAAAGCTTCCAGTGCCCAGACATTTCATGTTTTCCCCTAAGACTTAGGCTCAAAGCATTGACCATGAGAATTCTGTAATGAATGTCATTAAATCAAAAGTAAGCAGCAACTTACAGATACACACCTAAACTGTCAGAACTTGTAACTTTTCCTCTTTCTGCCTTGGCCAAACTGATTCCATGCTGTAACTTAACACTAACACAGAGTCCATAGCCCGAGCAATTAACCCTGCCCTCATAGCTATTCCAAATATTTAGGGCCGCAAGACGGGCGATAGATAGTCTCTGTTCAACATCCACAGGTGCCCTTTTGAAGACAGGCCGTTTGGCCTTCACCACAGGGAAGCATCCTCCCTTCTGATAACGAAGCCTGGGAAGAGAGACACTTGTCTGTGACCCGTGTGAATGATAGCTTTACTGTACTTTACTGATGGCATAAAATGTAACCAACTGCCAGAACTCGGCATTACTGTTATCTCGTTGCTCTAGCACTGTAGTTCTTCAATAAAGATCCTAACTTTGTAACAAGTATTGGAATCGTCTGAAGTTCGTTCCAGTTCTGACATAAACAACACCTGAACAGCATGCTCAAGATTGCTACAGCACAAACACCGTCTCTAGATTTTGATCCAATAATTCAGAGCAAGAGGTGTCAATGATCAGAAACTGTTTAATAAACAAAATATTGCAAGAGTGCAAATGTTTTAAGTATGTTTTATTTTAAGTTTCATTTTTAAAAATCTTTGTGTTTGTCGGGGTGATACCAGATGGACGTTTAAAGCCGCCTGGGGGACAGGAGGCAGGTGGACCAAAAAACCTCATCCACACGCGCACATCTGCCTGCCATCCCCGCCCCAGTCCCGCCCCAGGCTTGCCAGCAGCCAGCTTTTCACTGGGGCACCTCTGAGGCGCCTCCCCAGTCGCCTGGAAAGCCAGGAGGCACCCAAAGAGCACCCAGAGAGCTGTGGACAGGATGCGAGAGCGTTCCAGACGCTTCCTGGGCGCCCATGGCCCATCGGAAAGCTCCAGGGCGCTCCATTTCTGGCCAGCTCTCTTTGGAACAGCTTGAAGCTGACCCAAACCGGCGGTCTGGTATCACCCTCTGTGTCCTTTTTAAAGTCTGTATCTCTACTACCTGCCGTTACATTCTATGACACATATGGCTCAGCCTGACAAGGTCTCATTTATATCGGATCCGGCCCTCATAACAAATAAGTTTAGACACCCCTGCTCTACAGGGACCAGTTTCCATAGGGCATAACAGAATGCGTAGCCGTCATTCACCCACCCGCCCCGGTTTCTGATAACTCTGATGCGGGGAAGGGCCTCCCAACCAGAGGATCCCATGCCCCCAACGGGGGACTGGCAACTGTATTCAGCAAGGCTCTTCTTATGTTCTTATTTCTAAAAGAAAGATACATGTTTGGTTCCCTAGTGAGCCACGCAGGCTACAGCATACCTCCCCCCCCCCCCCCGCGTGCATCAAAGGCTTGTTCAACTTAAGTTGCCTACCTGAAATGACTTCATTAAAACCAACCTGGGGAAAGGCTACAGAAGTTGGAAAGCGCTAGGGAAACTACAGAGGATGGCAACCAAGATGATTAGGCGGTTGGAGTGCCTTCCCTAGGAGGAAAGGCTGAAGAGTTTAGAAAAGAGATGATTAAGGGGGAGGGGGGACGTAATAGAGCATGGGTGGACAAACTTCCTTAAGAGCCACATAGAATAAATGTCAGATGTTTGAGAGCCACAAGACATGAACATCAGATGTCTGAGAGTTGCAACGGAAGGAAGGAAGGAAGGAAGGAAGGAAGGAAGGAAGGAAGGAAGGAAGGAAGGAAGGAAGGAAGGAAGGAAGGAAGGAAGGAAGGGAGGGAGGGAGGGAGGAAGGAAGGAAGGAAGGAAGGAAGGAAGGAAGGAAGGAAGGAAGGAAGGAAGGAAGGAAGGAAGGAAGGAAGGAAGGAAGGAAGGAAGGAAGGAAGGGAGGGAGGGAGGGAGGGAGGGAGGGAGGGAGGAAAGAAGATAGGGAGGGAGAGGTGGAAAGAAAGCAACTTTAACTTTAAATGCCTAGCTAGCTTGGCTTGGAGAAGTGATTTCAAGAGAGAAATGCCTTTTTCAAGTTGCCTGATGGGGTGGTGGGGCTTCAAGAGCCACACAATGTGTGTGAAAGAGCCACAATGTTGCTCCCAAGCCACAGTTTGGCCGCCCCTGTGATAGAGGTATATAAAATTATGCCGGGTGTGGAAAGAGTTTCTCAAGGCCATCTAATGAAGCCGATGGACAGTATGTTCAGGATGGGATAAAGGAAATACCGCTTTACAAAGAAAGCGATTAAAACGTGGGATTGGGTGGCAGGGCATGTAGCGATGGCCACAGGAATAAACAGCTTCAAAAGGAGATTAGATAGATTCAAAGAGGATAAGTTTATCAATGACTATTAGCCATGGTGGCTAAGGGGAAACTCCACATTCAGAAACATATGAAGCTGCCTTATACTGAATCAGACCCTCGGTCCATCAAATTCAGTATTGTCTACTCAGACTGGCAGCGGCTCTCCAGGGTTTTAAGCTGAGGTTTTTCATGCCTCTTTGCCTGGACCCTTTTTAGTTGGAGATGCCGGGGATTGAACCTGGGACCTTCTGCTTACCAAGCAGATGCTCTACCACTGAGCTACCGTTCCTCCCCACTAAGCATATGAATCCCATAGCCAGGAGGCAACATCAGGGAAGGTCTCAGCCTCTCTGCCCTGGCGGTGGCCATCCAGAGGGACTGGATGAAACGCCCAAGAGACATTAATCAGGTTGTGGTTATTAAACAGATCAGTCTGGGAAAGCTGTACAAACCCCAGTGACGTCCCTCATCTTGGCTACTGTGCATCCTTTTGAACAGGCATGTTATTCACTGACCGAAGTTTTACAGTGTCCTCCCGGAAGAGCTCAGGAGTGTCTACAGATTTTGCTGTGTGATCCTTCCCAAGTCCCCACCCCCACCCCAGGCAGAGAGTGATTTATACAGGGCCACCCAGCAAGCTTCGTGGTGGAGCTGGGGTTTTTAGCCAGCCTTCACTCGTCTAAGAACAGCCATCGATCATCTACGCCACACTGGCTCTTGAGAGCCCTGATGCTGAACGTTGAGACCAAAAGCTCTCCCACAAAGCTACCGCTCTTTAGACCGCCTGGAGTTGTTTTCTTCTCTAGACCAGTGGTCCCCAACCTTTTTGGCACCAGGGACCGGTTCTGTGGAAGACAGTCTTCCCACGGACAGAGGGGGGGGGGGCGATGGTTTTGGGATGATACAATTGTGCAGTTTTTTTGGGGGGGGGGTGATGGTTAAGTGTGCGGGCTCTTATCTGGGAGAACTGGGTTTGATTTCCCACTCCTCCACTTGCAGCTGCCGGAATGGCCTTGGGACAGCCACAGCTCTCGCAGAGTTGTCCTTGAAAGGGCAGCTTCTGGGAGAGCTCTCTCAGCCGCACTCACCTCACAGAGTGTCTGTTGTGGGGGAGGAAGATGAAGGAAATTTGTGAGTCACTCTGAGATTTTGAGTGGAGGGCAGGATATAAATCCAACGTCGTCATCTTATAATTATTATTATTACTACATTGTAATATATAATGAAATAATTATACAACTCAGCCCGGTTGTTAACAGGCCATGGACCGGTACCGGTCCACAGACCAGGGGTTGGGGACCCCTGCTCTAGACTAGGGGTGTCAAACATGCAGTTTGGGGGCCAAATCAGGCCCCCGGAGGGCTCCTCTTAAGCCTCCGAGCAACTGGCTGTCATCAACAACTAGGAACAGCAAAAAAAAAAATACAGTCAAGAAGTATAATGGAAGATTTGGGGAAATATTTTAAGCCTTATTCCTTGGGGGAGGGGAAAAACCCTTTCATTCTGAAATGCACGAAGGTGAATGTTCAACACAGTTCTAATTATAAGCGTGGACTGATTACAATTTTTAACAGCTGAAAACATTTTCTTTCTCTTTTCCTTTGGGATGAAGAGGAACAAACCATTGCTATCCTTGACTAAAATCTGGGTCAGACACCGGAGGCAAGATAAAACCCTAGGGAAAGGCGGAACTATGGGTTGGCAGGGAACATAAGAATGTTAGAAGAGCCTTGCTGTATCAGGCCAGTGGTCCACCAAGTCCAGCATCCTGTCTCACACAGTGGCCAACCAGTTCCTCTGGAGGTCCAACCACAGGGCAGAGAGGCTGAGGCCTTCATAAAAACCTCAAAAGAGCCCTCTTGGATCAGACTACTGGTCCATCTAGCCCAGCATCCTGTCTCACACAGTGGCCAACCAATTCCTCTGGAGGGCCAACCACAGGGCAGAGAGGCTGAGGCCTTCGTAAAAACCTAAAACGAGCCCTCCTGGATCAGAATTTCGTCTGATGTTGCCTCCTGGATCTGGGATTCAGAGGTTTAGTGCCCCTGAACGTGGAAGTTCCCCACACTCACCATGGCTAGTAGCCACTTATAGACCTATATAGGGGTCATTTTGTAAAAAAAATAGGTGGCGGAACTGATTAGCATAAATCATTAGCATATGCTCCCCTCCCCCAAGCCAAAAGCAACCCAATGAAAGAAAGGAGAGCCCCGGGCAAGTGAGGTCTGCTTTGGCTGGCGAGAAACTCAGCCAGCCCAAGCAGGCCTTGCTCACCTGGGGCTCTCTTAGGCCACCCCTCCCCGCCCATCAAAAGGCCAACAAGCCATCCGCTGCCCAAAATCACATCAGAAATGGTGGTGCAGGCTTCTCCGGGGGTTAATGAGGGCTGCTGGGGGTGTGGCAAAGCCCCTGGTGGCTGGCAGGCTGCCCGCTTTCCTAATCCAGGGATTGTTAAGCAGTTGCACCTACTATTCAATGGACGAGGTAGGTAGGTGGGGAGGAAGAGAGGAGCCGGCAGAAAGGTTCAGGAGCTGTGCTCTTGTGAGTTCCTGCTGAATCCGAGGCCTGGACCTATGCTTCATAGACAGCGGCCCCTCTCTGGCCCGAACAACACTACTAATCTCCAACATTGATGGACTATTGGGGTATATCATGACGGCGCTGTCTTTTGTGGAGACCTCTGGCTCCAGATTCACAGCGGTGCTTGAACAGCGGAAGCACAACGCTTCTTCGGAGGCTTTCCCCCAGCCGAAACCTGGAATGGCTGTGCTGTCTGCAGGGTAGCAATCAGCCCCAGCAGTTGCTCGCACTGAGTGCGGCAGAGTCCGGTTGGAAACATCTGGCAAGCCGGCTGCCTCCGGCTGCGATCCCATCAAAGCCTGCCTCGGAAGGGTCAGCCAGGGTCAGTCAGTGGGTGGGAGAACCGGAGTTCTCTGAGGCAGTGGCTCGCAGTCGCCACTGGGTGGGGCAATTCTGTCGGATTCGCAAAAAAAGGCTGTCCATCCCGCTTTGTGGTGGGCCTTCCAGAGAGCCAGTTTGGTGTGGCGGTTAAGTGTGCAGACTCTTATCTGGGAGAACCGGGTTTGATTCCCCACTCCTCCACTTACAGCTGCTGGAATGGCCTTGGGTCAGCCATAGCTCTGGCAGGAGTTGTCCTTGAAAGGAGTTATCCTTGTCTCTCAGCCCCACCCACCTCTCAGGGTGTCTGTTGTGGGGGGAGAAGATATAGGAGATTGTAAGCCGCTCTGAGTCTCTGATTCAGAGAGGAGGCGGGATATAAATCTGCAGTCGTCTTCTTCTTCTTCCCTGAGCTGGGATCTCACAGTTCCCAGGATCGGCTTGTGATTCCACAGTCTTGTTCTAAACGCAGGGGTGACCAAACTTGCTTAACATAAGAGCCACACAGAATAAATATCAGATGTTTGAGAGCCGGAAAAAATTACCATTAGATGTTTGAGAGCCATAAGGTAGGTAGGAAGGAAGGAAAATAGATGGGGGAGGGAGAGGTGGAAAGAAAGCAACTTTAAATGCTGGTGGCTGGCTTGATGAAGCGATTTAAAGAAAGAAGTGCCTTTTCCAAGCTGGCTGGCAGGGTGGTGAGGGATTCGAGAGCCACACAATACGTGTGAAAGAGCACACGCGGCTCCTGAGCCACAGTTTGGCCACCCCTTTTCTAGAGGGCATGCATGCAGGGACACAGAACGAAATCTACCGATCCGAAGAGTTTTGTTTCAGGTGGGCAGCTGTGTTGGTCTATGGTGGAAGAGTTAGGTTTTGGGTTGCCAGCTTCCAAGAGGACACACAAACAAGGAGAGATTCATGGTGTAAAGCTGGAGTGTCAAACACGCAGCCCGGGGGCCAAATCAGGCCCCGGATGGCTCCTATCCAGCTGCCGAGCAACTGGCTGTTATTTGCTTCCTTCTCCCTCTCTCTTGCTTCCTTCAGCTTGCTTTGCGAGGCTTCCTAAATAGCACAGGAGCTACAGAGCAAAACCTCTTATTTTCTCCGTTGGCTGAGGCTCCTCCCTTGGGGAGGAAGCGGGGAAGGTAGAGTTTGTTTTTCCAGGCCAGTCGCACACTCTCTCAGCCTAACCTACCTCACAGGGTCAGTGTGTGGATAAAATGGAGGGGAGTCGGGGTATGAATTACTCAAATCAAGTAAATAAAATTTGCTACGGGCTACCAAAAAACCAGCCAGACGTGAATCTACAGTGACCCTGCAGCCTTGGTGTGTTTACTCTTGTTGTGTTTACTGTTATTATATCATGTTTGCTGTTATTGTTCTGTTTATTATTATTGTGTTGCTATTATTGCTCAATGAATTGTTTCTCATATTTTGAAATCCGACTTGAATCTCAGTAAGAAAGGTGGGAGATAAATGAAGATGACGATAATAGTTATCAATAAATAAGAACAAACAATAATAATGAAGAAGAGGATGATGAAGCCAAAGAAAATAAGATCATAAGAAGACCTCTCCTCAATCAGACCAGTGGTCCATGTAGCCCAGCATCCTGTCTCACACAGCGGCCAACCAGTTCCTCTGAAGGGCCAACAACAGAGCAGAGAGGCTGAGGCCTTCCCCTCACAAGAACATCAGAAGAGGCCTGATGGATCAGAGCAGTGGTCCATCCAGTCCAGCATCCTGTCTCACACAGTGGCCAACCAGTTCTTCTGGAGGGCCAACAACAGGGCAGAGAGGCTGAGGCCTTCATAAGAACATCAGAAGAGCCTTGCTGGATCAGACCAGTGGTCCATCTAGTTCAACATCCTGTCTTACACAGTGGCCAGCCAATTCCTTTGGTGGGCTAACAACAGGGTTTAGAGGCCAAAGCCTTCATTAGAACATCAGAAGAGCCCAATTGGATCACACCAGTGGTCCATCTAGTCCAGCATCCTGCCTCAGACTGGCCAGACAGTTCCTCTGGAGGACCAACAACAGGGCAGAGAGGCTGAGGCCTTCGTAAGTACATCAGAAGGGCCCTGCTGGATCAGACCAGTGGTCCATCTAGTCCAGTCTCCTGTCTCACATAGTGGCCAACCAGTTCCTCTGGACAGCCAACAATAGGGCTGAGAGGCCAAGGCCTTCCCTTGATAACCACATAAGAGTCCTGCTGGATCAGACTAGTGAGGGTCCATCTAGTCCAGCATCCTGTCTCGCACAGTCGCCAACTAATTCCTTTGGTGGGCTAACAAAAGGGCTTAGAGGCCAAGGCCTTCATTAAAACATCAGAAGAGCCCTGCTGGATCAGACCAGTGGTCCATCTGGTCCAGCATCCTGCCTCACACAGTGGCCAGCCAGTTCCTCTGGAGGGCCACCAACAGGGCATAGAGGCCGAGGCCTTCATAAGAACATCAGAAGAGCCCTGTTGGATCAGAGCAGTGGTCCATCTGGTCCAGCATCCTGTCTCACACTGTTCCTGTGGGAGTCCAGCAAAAGGACACAGAGGCTGCGGCCTTCCTCTGATGTTGCCTCCTGGCCCTGGGATTCGGACAATGAGTGCCTCTGAGTGTGGAGATTCCCCTCAGCCACCATGGCTAGTAGCCCTTGACCGATTTCTGCTCCATGAATCTATTTAGTCCCCTCTTAAAGTTGCAGTTTCCTGTGGCCATCACTACGTCCTCTGGGAGCAAATTCCGCATTTTAATCATTTTCTGTGTAATGAAGTATTTCCTTTTAATGCCATCTGACTCTTCAGCCTTTCCTCCTAGGGAAGGTGCTGCAACCCTCTAACCCAGGGTTGTCAAACATGCAGTTCGGGGGCCGAATCAGGCCCCCGGAGGGCTGCTATCAGTATCAGGCTCCCGAGCAATTGGCTTCCTTCTCCCTGTCATCTTCTTCCTTCTCCCTCTCTCTGGCTTCCTTCTGCATAACATCTTGCTTTTGCCAGGCTCTCTCAATCGCTCAGGAGAGCTATGAGCCAAACCTTTCTTCCTTCTATTGATTGAGGCTTCCCCCTCCCCTAGTCCCTGGGGAAGGAAGGAAAGAGCCAGAGCTTCCTTTGCCCAGTTCCCTGGATCCCATGGGAGAAATACAAAGAAAGCACCTTTAAGACCAATGAGTTGCTAATGTTTTAAGCATGTTTTAAGTTTTTTAAAAATAGATATATTTATGTTTGTCTGTGTTCTTTATAAAATGTGTATCTCTGCTACCTAATCTTGAAGAGCCCCGTGGCGCAGAGTGTTAAAGCTGCAGTACTGCAGTCCTAAGCTCTGCTCACGACTTGAGTTCGATCCCAGTGGAAGCTGGGTTCAGGTAGCCGGCTCGAGGTTGACTCAGCCTTCCATCCTTCCGAGGTCGGTAAAATGAGTCACCAGCTTGCTGGGGGGGAAGTGTAGATGACTGGGGAAGGCAATGGCAAACCACCCAGTAAAAAGTCTGCCGTGAAAACATTGTGAAAGCAAAGTCACCCCAGAGTCGGAAACGACTGCTGCTTGCACAGGGGACCTTTCCTTTCCTACCTAATCTTAAATAAGTACACACATGGCCCATTCAGATATGGTTCACCCAACCCGACATGGCCCGGCCCCTCGAGGTCTCCTTTATGTCAGTTCCGGCCCTCTTAACAAATGAGTCTGACACCCCTGCTCTAACCACCTCGGTTGCTTCCCTCTGTGCTTTTTCCAACTCTGCCACGTTCAGGTGAAGATCAAAACGATGCGGTGGTCGTGCTGGAACTGCTGCTTGCTCATCGTTTCTGTTCAGCTTCCAACGCCCTCTCCTTCAAAGGAGGGGGGAAAAAACCCTGACCCTTTGAAAAGGCTGCCCCGAACCTCCCGTCGCTGAGAGATGAGCAAGAACATCAGAAGAGCGACAGGCCCTCCGGCTGGGTTTCTATGGCAGGGTCACCTTTCATCACGGCAGAAACCGGCGCTGAGCCCGAATCCAACCTCTCTTTTTAGCCGACGATCAGGAATCCGTCTCCAAAATGAGAGCCTGACCCTGCACAGAAGGAAGTGCCTAGGACTTCCAAACACGGGCTGCTCCCCAAGACAGCTCACCCTGACTTTGATTCCCCCCCTTTTCTCCCCGCACAACACAGTACATGACATGGCAAGTTTCAGGAACTCAATGAAATTGCTGAGCAGCCGGGTTAGAACAGAGCATGGGGTAGAGACGGTAGAAAAAGAAGGGCTTTTTTCCCTTTCTCACTATACGAGATCTCATGGGCACTCCATGAAACTGCCGAACAGTCAGGTTAGAACTGATAAAAGGAAGTCCTTCTTCACCCAAAGGGTGATTAACACATGGAATTCACTGCCACAGGAGGTGGCAGCAGCTGCAAGCATGGACAGCTTCAAGAGGGAATCGGATAAGCATATGGAGCAGAAGTCCATCAGTGGCTATTAGCCACAGCGTATTGTTGGAACTCTCTGTCTGGGGCAGTGATGCTCTGTATTCTTGGTGCAGGGGGGGGGGAACACAACAGTGGGAGGGCTTCTAGTGTCCTGGCCCCACTGATGGGCCTCCTGATGGCACCGGGGTTTTTTTTGGCCACTGTGTGACACAGAGTGTTGGACTGGATGGGCCACTGGCCTGATCCAACATGGCTTCTCTTATGCTCTCATGAGAAGGGGGAACTGGAATTGTAAGTTGCAGGGGCGAATCTACACTTGGTGTGCAGTTTTGTTGTGGGCTTCCCTGTATCATACGTTAGACAAATGTGCATTGAAGAAGAAGAATAGCAGATTTATACCCCACCCTTCCCTCTGAATTAGAGACTCAGAGCAGGTTGCAATCTCCTTTATCTCCTTCCCCCACAACAGACACACTGTGAGGTGGGCGGGGCTGAGAGAGCTCTCACAGCAGCTGCCCTTTCAAGGACAACTCTTGCAAGAGCTATGGTTAACTCAAGGCCCACCCAGCAGCTGCAACCTGGTTCTCCCATATAAGAGTCCACGCACTTAACCACTACACCAAACTAGCTCTCTTGTCTCCCCACCCCACACACGACACTTGCCTAGCGAGCAGAATATCTAAAATCCATGCGCAGAGTGTCCTCTTTCGCAACACTGTGCGAGAGAAGAAACTTGCAAGGATCTGGGATTCAGGATTCTGCACCCGAGGAGTCAGGCTAACCTGGAAGTGAAACAGGGGCAAGAAACAGGAGCAAGAAACGTCCTGACCGTTAGAGCACCTCCTCAGTGGAACAGGCTTCCCCGGGAGGTGGTGGGCTCTCCTTCCTTGGAGGTTTTCAAACAGAGGCTAGATGGCCACCTGACAGCAATGAAGATCCTGTGAGTTTAGGGGGAAGTGTTTGTCAGTACCCTGCATGTGCAGGGGGTTGGACTAGATGACCCTGCAGGTCCCTTCCAACTCTATGACTCTTTGTTCTTCTTGTGCCCTGATCACATTGATCTGACCTCCTTCCTTCCTTTAGCTGAGCAGGAGAGATGGCTTTGAATGGGAAAGGAAAGGTCCCCTGTACAAGCACCAGTCGTTTCCGACTCTGGGGGGGTGACGTTGCTTTCACAACAATGCTGACTCTGCGAACGTAGGCAGATCACGAGAAGGAAGGCAGGAAGGGCTGCATCAGCGCTTAGTTCTTGAGGCCCTTTCTGACAATCCCAGGGTAATCCTGATTGACACTTTGGGGTCAGGCAGCAATTTTTCTGCAGGCCAGTTGGACAAGGGATCCTGGAGGTTTTTGCCATCTTCTGGGCATGGAGCCTACAGGGGCCACTGGGGATGTATATGTGGGGGAAGTTATTTGTCAATGTCCTGCATTGAGAAGGGGGTTGGACTAGATGACCCTGGAGGTCCCTTCCAACTCTATGATTCTATAGCTTGATAGTCGGCATATGGATAAGCCATGCAATACACATGAACACATTCTTCATCTTCATCATCATCATCATCATCTTTTAGGCCTCCCTCCCCTGAAAAACAGGGCTTAGGACAGCATACAGCAATGGTAAAATTACACGGATTGCGGGGGGAGGTATTTGTGAAGTTCCTGCCTTGGGCATGGGATTGGACTAGATGACCCTTGGAGGTCCCTTCCAAATCTATGATTCTATGAACTTTCCAAATGAATGCAAGAAGCAGCCTTATCCCAGGTGAGATCAGCAGTTCCTTTAGGCCGGTGTTGATCAATCTGATTGGCAGTGACTTCTCAGGATTTCTGGGAAGGGTTTTCTTATGCATGGGATAGAGAAGGTAAAGAAAGAAGGACTTTTCTCCCTTTCTCACAATACAAGAACTTGTGGACACTCAATGAAATTGCTGAGCAGGTGGGTCAGAACGGATAAAAGGAAGTCCTTCCCCCAAAGGGTGATTAACACGTGGAATTCACTGCCACAGGAGGTGGCGACTACAAGCATAGACAGCTTCAAGAGGGGAATGGATAAACATACGGAGCAGAGGTCCATCAGTGGCTATTAGCCACAGCGTATTGTCGGAATTCTGTCTGGGGCAGTGATGCTCTGTATTCTTGGTGCTTGGCGGGGGCACAGTGGGAGGGCTTCTGGTGCCCTGGCCCCACTGGTGGACCTCCTGATGGCGCCTGGGTTTTTTAGGCACTGTGCGACACAGAGTGTTGGACTGGATGGGCCATTGGCCTGATCCAACATGGCTTCTCTTATGTTCTTAGTCCTATTAAGTGAAAACAACAAGGCACTGGAATCAAGACCTTCGGCAAACGTCCTGCGCTCTTCGGCTGAGCGGAAAAATAAGACATGCAGATATACACTACGGAACTAACCATTGTGGTCAAGATGTACTTGTAGAAGGCAGACGTCATCCCCAGCTCTGAGGCCTACAAAAGGAAAAATCAGAAGGAGAATCAGTTTCCCTGTAGGATGCGCTGGCCCCATAGGCCCCTTTACCAGCAACTAAAAAAAAAAGGTAAAGGTAGTCCCCTGTGCAAGCACCAGTTGTTTTCGACTCTGGGGTGACATTGCTTTCACAACGTTTTCACGGCAGACTTTTTACAGGGTGGTTTGCCATTGGCTTCCCCAGTCTTCTTTGCTTTCCCCCCAGCAAGCTGGGGACTCATTTTACCGACCTCGGAAGGATGGAAGGCTGAGTCAACCTGGAGCCGGCTACATGAATCCAGCTTCCGCCGGGATCGAACTCAGGTCATGAGCAAAGGGCTCCGGACTGCAGTACTGCAGCTTTACCCCTCTGTGCTCTTTCATTACCAGCAATGGGGCTCTTTCATTACCAGCAACTGCAACCCCCCAAACTTTCTTGCCGGAACAACGAAGGAACCTGGCAACCCTTGTCCCAATCCACGTACTGAAAACCACAAAGCAGTCCAAAGCTGTTCAGAGCAGTTACTGGACCCCTCCGCTCACGACACCCAAGCTGAGGCAGAGGACGCCCAAGCTGAGGCAGAGGACGCCCATGCTGAGGCAGAGGATGCCCAAGCTGAGGCAGAGGACGTCCAAGCTGAGGCAGATCACGCCACGAGTCGCCTCGGTGCAGGCCCGTGCCCGTTCCTCACCTTCTTCAGGATGAGATAGGAGATGGAAGCATTGGCGTCGATAATGATGGTGGAGATCTTGTCGTCTCGAATCTCCTTGAGCAGCGGCGTTGGGTCGTTGGTTTCGTCCAGCATCCGGATCGAGAGCGTCTCCTTGGAGATGAGAAACTGACGCACCAGCTCCTCCAACCGCAGCAGGCCTGAGGGCAGGGGGGGGAGGGACAGGCGGTTAGGCCAGCAACTCGTCCAAAAGACACAAACACTGTGATGCGCGGGCTAACAATATTTAATAAAGCCACTGAAAGACCTTTTGTGAATTATCTTTTTGTACTTCCTATTAGAACAGAGGTCCGTTCTCACATTTCAATATAACAAGAAAAGCCTTACGAGCCCCCGATGGCAGTGGACTCTAAGAGGCTTTTGCATTCAGCAGAGGCCCAGGGTTGGCCTGCTTAAAATCATACACTTAAGCAGCTTTGAGCTAATTTGCTGTCCAGAGAATGGCTGGCTCAAAATTAAAATTAAAAATAAAATAAGTATAGAGAGTAGAAGAGCAATTGCCCATCTACAAGCAGGACCAGATGGACATGTTTTTGAGAAGGGGGGGGATTAAAAAATGACATCCCCTTGTGGGCCACTCTATCTTATGCTCTCACAGAACAGGGGTCCCCAACTCCAAGGGCCGTAGACCGGTACCGGTCCATGGCCTGTTAGCAACCGGGCTGTGGAGTGAAGGTGAGACCTTCACCTACTCCTCATTTAGGAGAGACCTTCACCTACTCCTCATGGGAGAGCCAGTTTGGTGTAGTGGTGAAGTGTGCGGACTCTTATCTGGGAGAACCGGGTTTGATTCCCCACTCCTCCACTTGCACCTGCTAGCATGGCCTTGGGCCAGCCATAGCTCCAGCGGAGGTTGTCCTTGAAAGGGCAGCTGCTGTGAGAGCCCTCTCCAGCCCCACCCACCTCACAGGGTGTCTGTTGTGGGGGAGGAAGGGAAAGGAGATTGTGAGCCGCTCTGAGACTCTTCGGAGTGGAGGGCGGGATATAAATCCAATATCTTCTTCTTCTTCTTAAAGACCCCCATGGGGGGGCGGGAACAGGGTGTGGATGTGGGGGCAGCCTGGGGCAGCAAAAGCCCCAGCACCCCCACCCCACCGGTCCGTGGAAAAACTGTCTTCCACAAAACTGGTCCCTGGTGCCAAAAAGGTTGGGGGCCACTGCCATAGACTACAATGGACTCCATACCCTATTCGGCGCACACACCCCTCCATCAGCGCCCGGGGCAAACACTCCCCTCTGCCCCCACCCCCCCAAGATCCGGCCCTGTCTATAAGAACAGCTTGCTTCTAATAAAAATATTGTAGAGAGCTACAGAGGCCAGCAAACTCCAGACGGCTTGTGCATCTGGTTAAAAGAATATGTTCGGACTGGCTTAAGCTCCAAATATAAATATATGCACTTAAGTGTCATTGAGTGGATGAGAGAATTGGACCTAGAACAGGGGTGGCCAACGGTAGCTCTCCAGATGCTTTTTGTCTACAACTCCCATCAGCCCAGCCAGCATGGCCAATGGCTGGGGCTGATGGGAGTTGTAGGCAAACATCTGGAGAGCTACCGTTGGCCACCCCTGGCCTAGAAGATGTTGCAGAAGAGCATTATATTGAGTTGTTACAAGAGGCTGGTAACCCTAGAAGAATTTTTAGGAAAAATTACTCCTGAGGAAGCCCCTTGACAAAATGAGCCTACATCCGGGTGCCCATTTTCTTGCTATATTGAAATATGAGAATGGACCTCTGTTATAATACGAAGTATAAACAAGATAATTTGCCAAGGTTTTTAAATGGTTTTATTAAATATTGTTAGCCTGCACATCACAGTGTTCGTTTCTTTCATTGCCTGTCTTATTGACTGCGATCCCTTTTTGTTGATTACTGAGCGGCTTGTCCAAGGCACAGCCCAGCCTATGCTTTCATTCCTGTGTCCCCAACTTCGCGCTGCGGTATTTGAATCGGAATATGGAAACCCTGCCAGCCAGAATAAGCCAGACCGTCCCAAACTAGGAAGCTAAGCAGGGCAAGCCCTGCTCAGTATTTGGATGGGAGACCACAAAGGAAATCCACAGTTGTTATGCAGAAGTAGGCGGGGGGGAGGGGTTGTAGCAGGAACTCCTTTGCATATTAGGCCACACACCCCTGATGCAGCCAAACCTCCGAGAGCTTACAGGGCTTTTAGCACAGGGCCTACTGTAAGCTCCAGGAGGACTGGCTACACAAGGAGGGTGTGGCCTAATATGCAAAGGAGTTCCTCCTACACAAAAAAAAGTCCTGGAGGGAGGCAATGGCAAACCACCTCTGAACAGCTCTTGCCTTGAAACCCCCCATAAGGGATTGCCATGAGAGGACCACAACTTGACAGCACTTTATAATTAGAAGGGTTGGAATTCTAGCAGGAGCTCCTTTGCATATTAGGCCACACACCCCCGATGTAGCCAATCCTCCAAGAGTTTACAAGGCTCTTTTTTGTAAGCTCTTGGAGGACTGGGTTGTGTGGCCTAATATGCAAAGGAGCTGCTGCTAGAATTCCATCCTCGATTACGGAAATGCTTGGAATGACCTAACATCTTTATCTATTCTTTTGTCCTCCTAGATTCCATGATCCCCCAGGATCACCTTTTTGGGGTGGTCAACAGGGACCGCCCCCTTTGTCACCAGCAGAAAAACTGGTTGAATCCGACCTGTGATAAACAGTGCCTCTACATGGTGTATTTCTTTGATTGATTGATTTAGAATATGTTCACGTCACCTCTCCAGGAACCCGCCTGTTGTATTTAGATATATACTGCGGATAAACACGTGCGCACACATAGCTGCCTTATCAGTCCACCTTTTTTTTCTGTTCTAACTGTCGGCAGCTCCCCGGGGTCTCTGGCAGAGACATACCGGCTACATATCGCACAGAGACATACCGGCTACGTGAGTTCCTCAAGAACCACCGGCCCCAGCTTGTAGGTTAAATAAATTTTTCCTCCATGGATAAATTTCACTGGAGATGCCAGGGATCAAACCTGGGAACTTCTGCATGCAAAACAGGTGCTCTACTGCCCAGTTCTTTGCCCTGGTGAGACAGGCCATACACTGTCATCCCTATAAGAAGAGCTCAGCTGGATCAGGCCAGTGAGAGTCCACCTAGTCCGGCATCCTGCCTCACAGTGGCCAACCAGTTCCTCTGAATGGTCAACAGCAGGGCATAGAGGCCAAAGCTTTCCCCGGATGTCGCCTCCTGGCTCTGGGATTCAGAGGCTGCCTGCCTCTGAATGTGGAGGTTCCCCTCCATCACTACGGTCAGTAGCCCACTGATAGATCTATCCTCCACAAATCTATCTAGTTCCTGTTTAAAACTGTTTATTCCCAGAACCACCACTTTAGCATTTCCCCCCCCTCCCCCGCTACCTGGACTCTTCCTAGAACTCTGAAAATAGAGACTTTGAATATTTATACCGCTAAGTACATCAATCCAGTAGGGCCTTTCTCATATGTGTAATTGTGTGCTTTAGAGCCCTTGGGGGCTTCTTGAGATTAATTATTGAGAATATTAAATGTGGAATATCACATATGACTGTATACACTGAATGCTAAAATTGATTGCGTACTGCAAAGTGCAGGGCTGTAAAACATGTGGCCCAGGGGCCAAATCAGGCCCCCAGAGGGCTCCTATCAGACCCCCCCCAGCAACTGGCTGTCATCTGCTTCCTTCTCTCTCTCTTGCTTCCTTCTGCGTAACAGCTTGCTTTTTAAGGCTTGCTCAATAGCACAGGAGCTACAGAGCAAAACCTCTATTTTCTCCATTGGCTGAGGCTTCTCCCTTGGGGGAGGGAGGGGGGAAGGGAAAGCTTGCTTTGCCAGGCTCTCTCAGTCACACGCAGAACTACTGAGCCAAGCCTCTCTTCCTTCTGTTGGCTGAGGCTCCTTCCCCTCCTGGTCCCCTGGGGAAGGAAGAAAAGAGCCAGAGTTTCCTTTGCCCAATTCCCTGGATCCCATGGGAGAAATACAAAGATAGCAACTTTAAGACCAACAAGCACTAATGTTTTAATCATGTTTTAAGTTTTAAAAAAATCTCTGTCTGTGTCCTTTATAAAATCTTTATCTCTGCTAGCTGGCATTACATTTTATGACACACATGGCCTGGCCCAACAAGGTCTCATTTATGTCAGATCTGGCCCTCATTAGAGAACCAGTTTGGTGTAGTGGTTAAGTGTGCGGACTCTTATCTGGGAGAACCAGGTTTGATTCCCCACTCCTCCACCTGCAGCTGCTGGGATGGCCTTGGGTCAGCCATAGCTCTCTCAGGAGTTGTCCTTGAAAAGACAGCTGCTGTGAGAACCCTCTCAGCCCCACCCACCTCACAGGGTGTCTGTTGTGGGGGGAGAAGATATAGGAGATTGTAAGCCGCTCTGAGTCTCTGTTTCAGAGAGAAGGGCAGGGTATAAATCTGCAGTCTTCTTCATTACAAATGAGTTTGACACCCCTAACATAGTGTCATTGATAGCATTAAATTTATTCAGTGAAAACTATGGTCTAAAATTTATAATATATGCACCATTAAAGAGTGTTTGCCCAGTGTTCATTTTACTCCTTTATCAGAGTATTTCACCATGGTCCCTTTTGTTTATTTGCTGCCATTGAGAAAACAGAATAACATTTGG
The DNA here is from genome assembly GCF_032191835.1 of Heteronotia binoei. Classification (NCBI taxonomy): domain Eukaryota; kingdom Metazoa; phylum Chordata; class Lepidosauria; order Squamata; family Gekkonidae; genus Heteronotia; species Heteronotia binoei. The sequence continues at coordinate 44,393,748 of NC_083239.1, read as the reverse complement.
AACAAGAGTGAAATAGAACCAACTTCTATGCTAAGATGTAGTCAAGACTTCCCTGGCATGGCCCCAGTGTTCTGTTTAAGCCACCGAGTTTTTCCTAAAGGTTGCCTAGAGGGGGAAAGAGCCTCCAAGAATATGCAAGAGTGTTCCCACAATAACCGCGCACCCCTAAGTAGAGCACTGAAGATGCTCAGAATTTATTCCTTTTATTTAGCTTCATTAGGGCTGCCAAGTTCCCAGGCCAGGCGGGACTTCCAATACGGACCAGCGGGTTGGGATCCTCCTCCGATGTTGCAATGACGTCACTCACAGTGCCGTCATCGCACCAGTGACATTGTGCAGCAGCCACTCTAGGAGCTTCTGGGAAAACTCTATTGTATCCCCCAGATGCTCTAGCCATTTGGGAGGGGAAAACTCTATGGTACCATAGAGAAAAACTCTATGGAACCCCTCCTCCAGCTTCAGGGTCATCAGAAACTGGGGGGGGGGGAGGTCTGCTGGGCACTCCATTACTCCCTATGGAGACCAATTATCATAGGGCAGGGATGGCCAATGGTAGCTCTCCAGATGTTTTTGCCTACCATTCCCATCAGCCCCAGCCATTGGCCATGCTGGCTGGGGCTGATGGGAGTTGTAGGCAAATAACATCTGGAGAGCTACCATTGGCCACCCCTGCCATAGGGTATAATGGAGAATTGATCCATGGGGCTGCTTTTTGAGATAGAGGCACCAAAATTTCAGCATAGCATCCAGTTCCTCTCCCCAACATACCCGCCAAGATTCAAAAGGATTGGACCAGGGGGTCCAAGTCTATGAGCCCTCAAAGAAGATGCCCCTATCCTTCATTGTTTCCTATGGAAGGAAGGAATTGAAAAGATGTGCCATCCCTTTAAATGTGATGGCCAGAACTCCCTTTGGAGTTCAATGATGCTTGTCACACCCTTGCTCCTGGTGCCACCCCCAAAGTCTCCTGGCTCCACCCCCAAAGCCCCCAGATATTTCTTGAACTGGACTTGGCAACCCTATCCCCGCCCCCGAGCCCCACCCCCTCTGCTTACACTCAGCTTTGGCGCAGATGAGACTGGCCGAGGGATAGTTGAAGGACTTGAGGATGCGGGACACCGCAAGGCTGACGTCCTCGTTGCTGGGGTAGAGGCTGACGGAGGCAAAACGAAGGTACTGCAGCTTCGGGGTCTCCTCGGGACCCACTTTAATATGGGGGATCTAGAGGAGGAGGGGGGGAAAAGACGCAATCAGTTGGGGAGCTGAGAATCCCTCTTCCTATCTCATGGCTGACTGGTCTGGGCGGACTGAACTCCGATTTTGCAGGGCAGGAAAATCCAAGCTCTTTAATGCCACAAAATCATGCAAGCATGACATAATTTTGCATAATTGCCCTGTAATTAAACAAGTTCAGTGGATTGCAGATTTCCACCATCCCCTTCTTTTTGGTCACAAATGGAGAGACCCACACAAACACACAAAGAAGCCTTAGACTGATGGTCTGATTCAGTATATCAAGGTCAGTATTGGCTACTTGGGCAGCGGCTCTCCAGGGTCTCAGGGCGAGGTCTTTCTCATCATCTACTACCTGACCCTTTTAACTGGAGATGCCAGAGATTGAACCTGGGACCTTCTGCATGCCAAGCAGATGCTCTACCACTGAACTACAGAGCCCTACTTCATGGCTGTCCAGAGTCTCAAGGCTGAGATCTTTCCTAATTACGTCCTGCCTGGTCCTTTTTAAATTGGAGCTGCTGGGGATTGAACCTGGGACCCTCTGCATGCCAAGTGGATGCTCTACCGCTGAGCTACAGCCCATTTCATGGCTCTCCAAGATCTCAGGCTGAGGTCTTTTACATCACCTTCTGTCTGGTCCTTTTTAAATTGGAGCTGCTGGGGACTGAACCTGGGATCTTCTGCCTGCCAAGCAGATGCTCTACCACTGAGCTACAGCCCCATTTCATGGCTCTCCAGGGTCTCAGGCTGAGGTCTTTCCCATCTCCTCCTGCCTGGTCCTTTTAACTGGAGATGCCAGGGATTGAACCTGGAACCTTCTGCATGCCAAGCAGAGGCTCTTCCCACTTAGCCACAGTGAGAAGAACGGGAGCAATAAGTAGAGGTGTAAGACAGAGGGATGGGATGTGTGCATGGAGAAGAGCCTGGGATTGGCAGCAAGCAAAAAAGGCCTTTTTCTCTTGACTGAGAGTTCTTTTCAAGCCCTGGGTGGTTTCTAACCTTTAAGCAGAAACTGCCTAAGTATTTTTGAACTTCCTGAAGCTCAGCCTGGGGTTTTGGAGTTGCAGATTCTGTCACATTTGCTGGAAGAAAGTGGCTCCGTGCAGCCATTTGACTTCCCCAGGGGAAGATCGGGTGTGTTTTTTTGATCTGTGTGGTTCCGCTTGCCCCGTCTCAAAGGGAATATTGCTGAGGAAGACAAGGGGCAGAAAAAGGGAAGAAGAACCATCAAGGCAGCAGAACGCTGTTCCCACAAGGAAAAGTTATGGAGCTTGAGCCTCTTCAGTTTAGCGGGAAAAGACAACTTTATAAGCAAAACAGGATGATAGAGGTTTATAAAATTACGCAGGATGTGAATAAAGGGGAGAAAATGAGAGAAGGAGAGAACGGTTTTGCTCCATCTCGCCAAGCACTAGAGCAGGGGTGGCCGAACCTGCTAAACTTAAGAGCCACATAGAATAACGGATGTTTGAGAGCCACAAGATATGATTGTCAGACATGAAGGAAGGAAGGAAGGAAGGAAGGAAGGAAGGAAGGAAGGAAGGAAGGAAGGAAGGAAGGAAGGAAGGAAGGAAGGAAGGAAGGAAGGAAGGAAGGAAGGAAGGAAGGAAGGAAGGAAGGAGCTCAGAGCTACTGAGCCAAGTCTCTCTTCCTTCTATTGGCTGAGGCTCCTCCCCCTCCTGGTTCCTTAGAGAAGGAAGGAAGGAAGGAAGGAAGGAAGGAAGGAAGGAAGGAAGGAAGGAAGGAAGGAAGGAAGGAAGGAAGGAAGGAAGGAAGGAAGGAAGGAAGGAAGGAAAATAGATGTGGGGGAGGGAGAGAGAGGTGGAAAGAAAGCAAATTTAACTTTAAGTGTATTTTTCAAGCCGCTGGCTGGCTTTGCTTGGAGAAGTGATTTAAAGAGGCAATGCCTTTCCCAAGCTGGCTAATGGGGCAGTGGGGCTTTGAGAGCCACACAATATGTGTGAAAGAGCCACATGTAGTTCTGGAGTCGCAGTTTGGCCACCCCTGCACTAGAAGGTGAGGGTGCTCAACACCCTGGGTAGGTAGTATACGCCAGAGAAGACAAAAAAGATGGAACTTCTCCATCCAGCGCATAATTAACTTGTGGAACTCACTGCCACAGGACACAGCGATAGCTGCTAGCTTCAAAGGGTGTTAGATAAATTCACAGTGGATAGGTTCATCAATGACCATGAATCGTGGTGGCTAGATGGAGCCTCTGTGTTCAGAGGCAGTGTTCTCCTGGATGCCAACTGCAGGGAGATGACCCAAGGAGAAGGCTTCAGCCACCTGGGCCTCCCTGTCCTCTTTAACTAGCCCCAGAGGAAAATATGATGCTGGTTGTAGTTCTAATCCACTAGGACACTTTTTACAGCCTTAGCGAAGCGTGTGCCTAGAAGGAAAGGGGTAGAGAATTCCTTTCTCTGGCAGCTACTGAAAGTGTTGGAGTTCCTTTTGTCTACTGGGTAATAAATGATTTACAATAACTATTCACTGCTCGAGATCTATGCATCACAGAGCTTTCATTGGACTAAAAGGGAAGGGGAAGAAAGCGTGGAGTAAAAAAAGCTGCTAGAAACGAGACAGCACGCAGACCCACGAGACATACCCGCCCACGGATCAGGAAGGTGCGCTCACCTCTTTCTCCCCGCAGATGTGGCTGACGATAGAAGCAGAGGCCGGGCTGGAAGCTGGGCCCAGAACTGAAACGACCCCCTTGGGCAGGATTTGACACACTGCGCAAAGATGAGAAGGGAGTCAGAAAAGGCCTTACCCCCAGCATATCTGTTCTCACACCCAAGCCCCAGTTGCTCTAGGAAGGTCTTGGACTTTGGCACACATTCCCCACATGACGCATCCTTTTGCTTTTTCTAAGTCATCCCATGGTAACCGAACAAACTTCCTTATGTATTGATTCTCAAAGCTAGGTCAGATCCTAAGCAACCTGTCTCTGAGCCTAGTGCAAGACTGTAGAACAGGGGTGTCAAACATGTGGCCCAGGGGCCAAATCAGGCCCCCAGAGGTCTCCTATCAGGCCAAGCAACTGGCTGTCATCTGCTTCCTTCTCCCTCTCTCTTGCTTCCTTCTGCATCACAGCTTGCTTTGCCAGGCTCTCTCAGTCGCACAACAGAGCTACTGAGCCAAGTCTCTCTTCCTTCTATTGGCTGAGGCTCCTCCCCCTCCTGGTTCCTTAGGGAAGGAAGAAAAGAGCCAGAACTTCCATTGCCCAGTTCCCTGGATCCCATGGGAGAAATACAAAGAAAGCACCTTTAAGACTAATGTGCTAATGTTTTAAAAATGTTTTGAGGGTTTTTTTTAAAAAAAATTGTGTTTGTCTGTGTCCTTTATAAAGTTTGTATCCCTACTGTTGTTGTTCAGTCGCACAGTCGAGTCCGACTCTTTGCAACCCCGTGGACAAAGTCACGCCAGGCCCAGACATCCTCCGAAGTCTGCTCAAATTCGTGTTTGTTACATCAGTAACGCTGTCCAGCCATCTCATCTTTTGCCATCCCCTTCATCTTTTGCCTTCTGTCTTTCCCAGCATCAGGGTCTTCTCCAGGGAGTGCTCCCTTCTCATTGGGTGGCCAAAGTATTTGAGCTTCAGCTTCAGCTTCTGACCTTCCAGGGAACGGTCTGGGTTGATTTCCCTTAGGACTGACTGATCTGATCTTCTTGCAGTCCAAGGGACTCTCAAGATTCTTCTCCAGCACCACAACTCAAAAGCATCTATTCTTCTGCGCTCGGCCTTCCCTTCCTTATGGTCCAGCTCTCACAGCCATACATTACTACTGTGAATACCTAATCTCTACTAAATGGGTACACCCATAGCCCGGCCCGGCCCAACATGGCTCAGTTCAACAAGGTCTCATTTATGTCAGAGTAGGCCCTCAGAACAAATGAATTCGACACCCCTACTGTGGAACTTGGGGGCTCTCCCAACAAAACTGAAAGGCAGTGGACTGAGGACAGTCAAAAACTCTCTGCACAATGCAGTAATGACATGTGGAACTCACCGCCACAAGATGCGGGAATGGGATGGTCATAGGGCTTTAAAAAGAGGATTAGACTGATCCAGGGAGAACAGGCCCATCTGCAGCTATTTGCCACGCCCTCCCTGTTCAGACGCAGTTTATCTGAGTACCATCAGGGGAGCAGAAAACACCAGGGTCTTGCTTCACACGAGCTTCTGGGATGGACCTTTAACCTACCCTCTTGGCCTTACTTCATTTCTTCTCTTCCCCACCTGTCCCTGCTATCACCCCTCCGACTTATCTTGCTGTTCCCCCACCAACACCCCCCTGGCAATCCCCAGGCAGACCCACACCAAGGACAACCCGCCCACCCTTCCACAGGACGGTCCCAATTTAATCACGCACTCCACTGCCTTTCTTGCCTGGACCTGGATGGCCCAGGCTAGCCCAATCTCAACCCAGCTCAGAAACTAAGCAAGGTGAGCCTTGGCTAGGACTTGGATGGGAGACCAGCAAGGAAGCCCAGGGCTGCTGCGCAGAGACAGGCCACGGCAAGCCACCTCTGAATGTCTCTTGCCTCAAAAACCCCACAGCAGGAGGGGCCAAACTGTGGCTTGGGAGCCAAGTGTGGCTCTGTCGCACATATTGTGTGGCTCCCGAAGCCCCCACCCCAACCCATAGGCTGGCTTGGAGAAGGCATTTGTCTCTTTAAATCACTCCTCTAAGCCAAGCCAGTTGGCAGCTTGAAGAATGCATTTAAAGTTAAAGTTGCTTTCTTTCCACCTCTCTCTCCCTCATCTATTTTCCTTCTTTCCTTCCTTCCCTCCCTAACTCCTTCTTTCCTTCCCCCTTTCCTTTCTTCACTCCTTCTTTCCTTCCTCCTTTCCTTTCTTCACTCCTTCTTTCCTTCTTCCTTCACTCCTTTTTTCCTTCCTTCCCTCTTTCCTTCCTTCTCTCACTCCTTTTTTCCTTCCTTCTCTCCCTAACTTCTTCTTTCCTTCCACCCTTCCTTTCTTCACTCCTTCTTTCCTTCCTTCCCTCCCTCATTCCTTCTTTCCTTCCCTCCCTCCTTCCTTCCCTCTTTCCTTCCTGCTCTCAAACATCTGACGTTTATCTTACGTGGCTCTTAACATTAAGTCAGTTTGGCCCCCCCTGCCCTACAGGGTCTCCATCAGCCAGCTGTGACTTGGCAGTGCATTCCTCCACCACCACCACCAGCTGCCTTTCCTCCTAGCAGATGACCTACTAAAATAACATTAGCGCTCTCTTCCAAGATTTCACACACGCCTGTCAGGAGTAAGCACAGCAAAGGCGCCAAGAGGATTGAGCTGTATGAATCATAGAAGCCCCGGACTGAAAGCTCACCTGCACCACAAATCCACTACCTGGCTTTCCTCTCTCTCCCTCCCTCTCTCTCTCTCTCTCTGCTGCTGCTGTAAGATCCTCCCAAGAGTGAACTGTGAGCAGGGCCAGACTATGAGGTTTTGGCAGCCCAGTCATGAGCCATATTGGAAGGCCCTTTTACACCTAAGGGGTCCTTCCGCTCATCCCAATCCAGCCCCAGTTAAGACCCGGAGATCCCCTAAGGGTGCCAGCCAGGCCCATAGCCATGGGGAGGCCCGGGGTGGGGGGCACGGGTGAACTTGCTGAGTGCGTCAGAAAGCCGGTGCACGAACCGCTGGCCTCGGAGTGGCTTTTCTCGCCGGTCACGTGATCAGCGGGGGGCCGTCTCGAAATACCCCCCGAAGCCCGCTTTTCACTGTTTTGCCACGTTGGTGAGTTGGGAGGGGGGAAGGTGCCGCGCGGAGGGGGAACGGGGCCACCAGAGCAACGGAGAGATCGGGGTCAGAGCGGGGGCCACCAGAGGGGGGGCCCTCCATCCAAAATTTTTCCCCATGGGCCCCCCATCTGTAATTTTCTGGCTACGGGCCTGATGCCAGTCTCCAGGTGGGGCCTGGGGATTCCCTGGAATTACACCTCATCTCCAGAGTACAGAGCTCAGTTCTGCAGGAGAAAATGGATGCTTCGAAGGGTGGATTCTATGCCGTTTGAGGTCCCTGTCCTCCCCAGGCTCCGTCCGCAAATCTCCAGGAGTTTCCCAGCCTGAATCGGGCAACCCTACCCCTTCATCCTTCTCTAGTGCCCAGGGAAGACCCTGGAATTACAACTCATCTCCAGACTAAAGGGATCAGTGCACCTAGAGAAAATGGATGCTTTGGAGGGTGGGCTCTGTGGAATTGTACTCACCAAGATCCCTGTCTGCTTCAGGCTCCGGCCCCAAATCTCCATGCGTTCTCAACCCAGAGCTGGCAACCCTGCCCCCTCATCCCCAGCCAGTGGGTGGGGGGAGGGGGACGATGACATGGCAACTGCCACAGGAGGTGGCGGCGGCTGCAAGCATAGCCAGCTTCAAGAGGGGACTGGATGAACATCTGGAGCAGAGGTCCATCAGTGGTTACTAGCCACAGTGTACAGATGGAACTCTCTGTCTGGGGCAGTGATGCTCTGTATCCTTGGTGCTTGGGGGGGGCAACAATGGGAGGGCTTCTAGTGTCCTGGCCCCACTATGGACCTCCTGATGGCACCTGGTGTTTTGGCCACTGTATAACACAGAGTGTTGGACTGCATGGGCCATTGGCCTGATCCAACATGGCTTCTCTTATGTTCTTTTGTGACACAGAGTGTTGGACTAGAGGGGCCATTGGCCTGATCCAACAGGGCTTCTCTTATGTTCTTATGTGACACAGAGTGTTGGACTAGAGGGGCCATTGGCATGATCCAACATGGCTTTTCTTATGTTCTTATGTTCTTAACCCTATCCAATGAAGTCAGCCGACACTACTAAGGGATCACTCAGCTCAGCTCCAGGTAAAATCAGCAAGACAGGCCTCGGGTAGGGCTGCCAATCCCCAGGTGGGGACTGGGGATCCCCCGGTTTGGAGGTCTGCCCCCTGCTTCAAGGTCATAAGAAAGTGGGAAGGGGACAGAGAAATGTCTGCTGGGAACTCCATTATTCCCTATGGAGACTGATTCCCATAGGGCAGCGTTTCCCAAAGGCAGGGTCGTGACCTGGCACTGGGCCACAGAGCCCTCAACGCCGGTCCGCGGGGCCTCCAGTCCCTTAGCCGCCCCTCCCCCTGCCTTCCCCCGCATCGCGCCTCCCTCCCCCAGGTCGCGGGCCTCTGCATCTCCTTCCCCCACCCTTCCCCACCGCAGGCAGGTCAGTTTCATGCTGCGCAAAGCCCTTTCCCACCCCTCCAACCAATCACCAAATCGGTGGGAAATCGGTGCTGAGCTCACTCCGCCCTGGGCCAAGCCGGCCGCAGGTTGAACAGACCATGGATAAAAAGGGCGCATGGCTCCTCCCTCCTCGGCACTTCCTTCCCATCCAGGAAGTGCCGGGGAGGGAGGAGCCACACGCCCTTTTCGGCCATAGTCTGTTTGAGCTGCTGCCGGCTTCGCCTGGTGTGGAATGAGCTCCACGCCGATTTCCTAGCGATCAGCTGTCAGGTGGGGTGGGGGGCTTTACGCAAGATGAAACTGACCTGCCTGCAGTGGGGAAGGGAGGGAGAAGGAGGCGCAGAGGCGCGCGACATCGGGGGTGGGAAAGGTACGATGCGGGGGAAGGCAGGGGAGCGGCCAGGGGACTGGAGGCCCCGCGGCCCAGCGTTGAGGGCTCCGTGACCGGATTTCCCACCAAAAGTGAGCAGTTTTAAAGGTGAGTTGCTCCCGTTTCTTTCTCTTTCTTCCTTTTGTCCCTCCTTTCTTTCACTCTTTCCCTCCCTTTTCCTTACTTCCTATTTCCTTTCTTTCTTTTTTCTATACTTGTTTCCAACTCTCCTGCCCTTCCTTTTCTTTCTTTCTTTCTTTCTTTCTTTCTTTCTTTCTTTCTTTCTTTCTTTCTTTCTTTCTTTCTTTCTTTCTTTCTTCAGTCTTTTCCCATCTTTCTTCCTTCCTCTCTCTTTCTGTCAGTCAGTCTTTTCCCCTGTCCTGGGGGGCGGGGGGGAGCTTTAAACACCCTGCCATTTCATGCTTTCCCAGGCTGAGAGCATTTTATATTTTTAGTTTTCTGCTGTGTGGTCCTTCTGCTTTTTCTGAATGTTTTATTTTTAAAATTGTATTGCAAAATCCCACTATTCTCCTACCTTTCCTAAACAAAACATTGCAAGAGTTTTGGGCTTGTTTGTACATCATTTCCTGTCTCCTGGCTCCTCCCCCAAAGTCTCCTGGCTCCACCCCCAAATTTTAGTGGGACATAAAGGAGAAGTGTAAAAATAACCGGGCCACGGGGGGGGGGGGCGCGGAGTTTGGAAAACCGTGCCATAGGGTATAATGGAGAATTGATCTGTGGGCATCCGGGGCTCTGGGGGACCAGAGCACCACATTTTCAGCATAGAATCTGGTGACTCTCCTCAAAATACCACCCACCCACCCAAGTTTCAAAAAGATTTGGCTGAGGGATTCAATTCTATGAGCCCTAAAAGAACGTGCCCCTATCCTTCATTATTCCAAATGGAGGAAAAGCATTTAAAAAGGTGTGTGGTCCCTTTAAATGTGATGGCCAGAACTCCCTTTGAAGTTCAGTCATGCTTGTCACACCCTTGCTCCTGGCTCCACCCCCAAAGTCCCCTGATATTTCTTGAATTGAACTTGGCAACCCTAGCCTTGGATCACCCATTGCGTCCCAAGGGAGGAGACAGATCACAGATGTTGCGGAAGAAGCAACTCAAGCCGAGCGACTCCTGCATCCGTGGTGGAACCGCAGGAATTTCACTCCGGCTTTCCTGGTAAGTTAAAACAACCAGTCTGCCTTTTGTTTGTGAATTCTGCTAATCTGCTTTACAGGGCTGCAAGGACCAATTAAAATGAAAATGGCTCATCGCTGGCACGGGCAACTTCGCCTCTTGGGGCCCAAAGCCGTACTCCTCCTGCCTTCTGCTTGCATAGATCATGATTGCACACTGGCTTTCACCCTTTCCGAGACAAGTCAGAGCCACAAGCAAACCCAACTTACTGGTGTCAGTGGTTTCGTACTGGCTGTCCCGCTGTAGTTCGAAGATCTCGACCTCCACGCGGGCTTTGGCGGGCACCTCGATGATGCTGTTGATGTGCTCCCGTGCCAAGGCTAATGCCAGTCGCTCCCCCCGGCCGCACACCGTCTGGTCATCCAAGATTGCGGCTAGGCACAGAAACGGAACGGGGAAGGTATAATATAGTGGGTTCAACACAAAGAAGAAGAAGAATTGCAGATTTATACCCCGCCCTTCTCCCTGAATCAGAGGCTCAGAGCGGCCTACAATCTCCTATATCTTCTCCCCCCACAACAGACACCCTGCGAGGTGGATGGGGCTAGGAGGGCTCTCACAGCAGCTGCCCTTTCCAGGACAACCTCTGCCAGAGCTATGGCTGACCCAAGGCCATTCCAGCAGCTGCAAGTGGAGGAGTGCGGAATCAAACCCGGTTCTCCCAGATAAGAGTCTGCCCTTTCCAGGACAACCTCTGCCAGAGCTATGGCTGACCCAAGGCCATTCCAGAAGCTGCAAGTGGAGGAGAGGGGAATCCAACCCGGTTCTCCCAGATAAGAGTCTGCCCTTTCAAGGACAACCTCTGCCAGAGCTATGACTGACCCAAGGCCATTCCAGCAGCTGCAAGTGGAGGAGGGGGGAATCAAACCCGGTTCTCCCAGATAAGAGTCTGCCCTTTCAAGGCCAACCTCTGCCAGAGCTATGGCTGACCCAAGGCCATTCCAGCAGCTGCAAGTGGAGGAGTGGGGAATCAAACCCGGTTCTCCCAGATAAGAGTCCACGCGCTTAACCTCTACACCAAACTGACTCTTTAGGACCGATTTAGTTATTATTTATTGGCAATCCTAATCAGAATTTGCAAAGAGTGACCTCTCATATATTCTTATCTTATTAATATTATTTTTGTTTTGTTCTTTTATAATGGTTTTATATATATTGTAAGCCACCTTGAGTTCTGCAAAGGAGAAAGGCGACTAATAAATGTTTAAAGGGCTGTTCTCTTCCGGCCCCTCAAGAAAAAGGACAGCCAATGTGATGTAGAGGTTAAAATGTAGAACCAGTATCTGGGAGACCCAGGTTCAAATCTTGACTCTGCCACAAAAGCTTGCTGGGTGACCTTGAGCCAGTCACCCACACTTGATCTGACCTACCACGCCAGGCTGTTGTGAGGATAAAACGGAGGAGCGGAGAACAATGTAAACCGCTTTGGTTCCTCATTGGGGTAAAAGGCGGGATATAAATAAATACATAGATACGGTTTTACTCTAATCTTTCAGCTGTCCCCTTCACAATTCTTGCAACTCTCCCCCACCCCCAATCCCTTCCATTTGACCCCACCCCACATTTCTCCTCAACCACAACTAACCAGGGCTTCTTTTTATAGCAGGAACTCCTTTGGATATTAGGCCACACACCTCTGATGTAGCCAATCCTCCTGGAGCTTACAGTAGGCCCTGTACTAAGAGCCCTGTACGCTCTTGGAGGATTGGCTACATCAGGGGGCATGGCCTAATATGCAAAGGAGTTCCTGCTACAAAAAAAGCCCTGACTACAACTCATGGCTGCTGTTGGAACATACTATGGCACCCATCAAATTGAAAAACGCAAAGCTACCCAAATCCTTTCTAGGAAGTGCACTGTGCCAGGAAACGCTCCTCTATTCCGAAGCATTCCTGTCCTGCGGAATCAAAATCACAAGCTCCGTAGGGAGTTTTGACAGCGGGTTATGCGTTTTGCCAGAACTCCTGCAATGACGGAGGACAGGTCTATCAACAGCTATTAGACCTGATCGCTAAAAGAAGTCTCCTGGCAAACAGGAAGCGGAGACGCTGGAGACGCCATCCATGTGTCTTTCCCTGAAAAAAACCCCCAGAGGTATCTTGCAAGGAGACTCAAGCGCACACCTCTGAAAGCTCGCTTAAAAAGAAGAGAGTTTAAAACTGGCACCCATTTACCTCTCCTCATAGGACCTGAAGCCACAATTGACAGTTGGAAGTCCATGAGGTTCTTTATAACCGTCACTTTGGCGACCATCTTCCTGTCCTAGAATTGCTTACCTCAGTGCTTTTTTTTGGTAGCGGAACTCCTTTGCATATTAGGTCACACCCCCTGAGGTAGCCAATCTTCCAATAGCTTACAGGGCTCTTAGTACAGGGCCTACTGTAAGTTCCAGGAGGACTGGCTACATCAGGGGTGTGTGGCATAATATGCGAAGGAGTTCCTGCTACAAAAAAAAAAAAAAGCCCTGGCTTACCTTCAGGTGGGGCCTGGAGGTCTCCCAGAATAACAACCCATCTACAGATCAGTTTCCCTGGAGAAAATGGCTGCTTTGGAAGGCAGGCTCTGAGACATTCTACTGCCCTGAGGAACCTCCCCTCCCCAAACACCACCTTTCCCAAGCTCCACCCCCAAGTCTCCAGGAATTTCCCAACACAGAGTTGATAACCCTACTCAGGACATTTTTTTTGTAGCAGGAACTCCTTTGCATATTAGGCCACACACCCCTGATGTAGCCAATCCTCCTGGAGCTTACAGTAGGCCCTGTAAGAAGAGCCCTGTAAGCTCTTGGAGGATTGGCTACATCAGGAGGGTGTGGCCTAATATGCAAAGGAGTTCCTGCTACAAAAAAGCCCTGACATTACTTCTTCCCCTCCCTGCTCCCCACACATACACGGCTCAGGCTGCCTCTTAGGTGGCAGATTGAAGAGTAAGGCTCTCTCACCCTTATACAACTGATCTCTGAAATGCCGCTGGTGATAAGAGGCATTTAATGTCTTGAGGGTGCGTAGGCCGTGAGCTTCGAGCACATGTTTCATACAGCAGGGGTCAGCAGCCTTGATTCAAGAGCCAAATGGTGTCAAAATTCCGAGGGGAAGATCAGCAGAGGCCCAGCACAAGACAAGCTCGGTTGTTCAACTTAAAACATGCCATATAAGGTTGCGTGTGCCCTTGAGTTCAGCGGCTTCTGACTTGTAGAATCATAGAGTGGGAAGGGGCCGTCCGGGTCATCTAGTCCAACCCCCTGCTCAGTGCAGGATCAGCCAAGTGCAGGGGTGTCGAACTCATTTGCCATGAGGGCCGGATCTGACAGAAATGAGATCTTGTTGGGCTGGGGCATGTCGAGTTTTTGTAGCAGGAACTCCTTTGCATATCAGGTCACGCCCTCCCAATGTAGCCAATCCTCCAGGAGCTTACAGGGCTCTTAGTACTTAGTACAGCGCTACTGTAAGCTCCAGGAGGATTGGCTACTTCAAGGGGGTGCGGCTTAATATGCAAAGGAGTTCCTGCTACAAAAAAGCCCTGCTTCTAGGGATTTGATTTGATCTAGAACCAACTGATTTGTCTATCTGGCAGTCCCCGGATCCATAAAATTCTCCTCCAACACCACCTCGCAAGTGAATCAATTTTCTTCACATTCAACAGCCAGTTTCCTTATCACTACCCTTCCAGGAAGCCCCACCAAACAATGGGCACATCCACAAACCAATTGCCCTTTCATCACACCCCCTCCAGCTTAGAAATAGCAGCTCTCCAGCAGCCCTGGCCCCACTCAGTGCACAGCAGCCAAGAAGGTCAGAGCGCCTGCTCCGGCTGCAACGCCTCTGAGGATGTTCTCCACAGCTGAGAACGAAACGTCTGGAAGGAAAACTTTCTCCAGTAGAACACGGCACTTGATCCCGAAAGATTCTACAAACCCTAATTTTCTTCCTGTCTGCTTCCTTCAGTGTCCAACTTTCACACCCCTACATAGCAACAGCAAATGCTGAGGCATGAATTAACTTCATCTTGGTCACCAGGAGCGCATCCTTACCCTTAAGAATTTTTTCCAGCTCCTTCATGGCTGCTTTCCCTGGAGCACATCCTTACCCTTAAGAATTTTTTCTAGCTCCTTCATGGCTGCTTTCCCTGGAGCACATCCTTACCCTTAAGAATTTTTTCCAGCTCCTTCATGGCTGCTTTCCCTGTTTCACTTTATTCCCGATTTCTTGGTTGCAATCTCCCTTTTGGCAACTTTCTGCCAGGGTTTTTTTTTTGTAGCAGGAACTCCTTTGCATATTAGGCCACACCCCCTGATGTAGCCAATCCTCTAAGAGCTTACAGGGCTCTTATTACAGGGCCTACCGTAAGCTCTTGGAGGATCCTATGAATTTAGGGGGAGTATTTGTGAGTTCCCTGCATTGCGCAGGGGGTTGGACTAGATGACCCTGGAGGTCCCTTCCAACTCTATGATTTTATGATTGGCTACTTCAGGGGTGCATGGCCTAATACGCAAAGGAGTTCCTGCTACAAAAAAAGCCCTGGTTTCTGCCATTCAAACACTGGTTTCTTGCGAGTTATTAAGCAGCACACACAATGTTTCACAATGAGATATTAAACCACAGGAGTGCCCCTCGTGATTGTTTTAGTGCACTGGCATAAATCCAGGCATTATTCACACTTGGATTACTGGCTACCGTTCGCCTGTATCGTTTTCTTTTCTATAAAACCATCTCTAAGCAGCCCTTTAGCCCCATGGAAATCTTTGCCTGCCGTTTCCCTTCACATACTGATTCTTCTGACTTTCCACCCGCTCCTCTAATATTCCAACTTAGAACGATTTCTCCACCTAGATGGCCATGTGACAGCGATGCTGACTGTGAACTTGGACAGATCATGAGAGGGAGAGCAGGAAGGGTTGCATCTGTGCTTCTAGTGGCCTTTTCTTACACGTCCAGGGAAATGCTAATCACCACTTTGGGGTCAAGAAGCAATTTTTCTCAGTCCAGTTTGGCCAGGGATCCTGGAGCTTTTTCGCCATCTTCTGGGCATGGAGCAGGGGGTCACTGAAGGTGTGGGGAGGGAGGTATTTGTTAATTTTCTGCACTGTGCAGGGGGGAGGGGGAGTTGGACTAGATGCCCCCGGAGATCCCTTTCAGTTCTATGGTTCGATGACCTGGATAGCCCAGGCTAGCCCGATCTCATCAGATTTTGGATGCTAAGCAGGTTCTATGAAGTCCTATGAAGAAAAGTTGAAGGAGCTGGGCATGTTTAGCCTAAAGAGGAGGCGGCTGAGAGGTGATAGGATCACCATCTTCAAGTAATTGAAGGGCCGTTCTATAGCGGATGGTGCGGAATCGTTTTCTGTGGCCCCAGAAGGTAGGACCAGAACCAATGGGTTGAAATTAAATCAAAAGAGTTTCCGGCTCAACATTAGGAAGAACTTCCTGTCCGTTAGAGCGATTCCTCAGTGGAATAGGTTTCCTCAGGAGGTGGTGGGCTCACCTTCCTTGCAGGTTTTTAAACAGAGGCTAGATGGCCATTTGACAGCAACGAAGATCCTGTGAATTTAGGGGGAGGTCTTTGTGAGTTTCCTGCATTGTGCTGGGGGTAGGACTCGATGACCCTGGAGGTCCCTTCCATGATTCAGGGTCAGGCCCAGCTAGTATTTGGAAGGACGACCTCCAGGGAATACCAGGGTCATGATGCGGAGGCAAGGAATGGCCAACCACCTCTGAATATCTCCTGTCTTAAAAACCCTACAGGGCTGCCATCAGTCATCTGTGACTTGGCAGCAAAGAACACATATCAGAAAAACCTCCACGAGATTTCATTTGGGGCTCTAGAGCCACAGGTTGTAATCTTGTGTCCTAGATCGAGCAATACCTGCCGCCTGCCAAGCTGCAGAGGTTGCCAACTTAGCAGAAAACGGCAGCCCGACATGCTCCTATGCTTTTCTTCCTGTTTTTAACGTCACCGCGATCAGCAGCAGGGATCAGCCAGGGAAGCGTTTCAGGGCACAGCGATAAGCCTGATCGCTTGCTGAAGCCTTCCGCCGTTCAAAAAAACCCAACAACAACAATACCGGTCAAACCCGGCTGTCAGTCAAACCCCTCTCTGGAAACGGCAGAGGATGCTACGGTGCAGCAGCAGGGGGAAGGGGGAGATCATCAGACACGTCTCCCTTTCAGGAGGCAAGACGCCCAGGCTGGCCCTGCCTGTGGCGGCCACGGTGCTTGCTCCTGTGATCTTGGCACCTCTCGCGGGCGCTGGATAAGACAGCCAAAAGCAGTCTTCTCAGAAGCAGAGGACAGCTCTAACAATTCCCACTGCAGCTTTGGAAGACATAAAGGTGCAGCGGCATAACGTTAGTCAGAAGGTAGCCCATCCTGGTCAATTCTGATCACCAGGGCGCTTTTTTAGGTAGCAGGAACTCCTTTGCATATTAGGCTACACCCCCTTGGTATAGCCAATCCTCCAAAAGCTTACAGGGCTCTTATTACAGGGCCTACTGTGAGCTCCAGGAGGATTGGCTACACCATTGGGGTGTGGCCTAATATGCAAAGGAGTTCCTGCTACAAAAAAAGCCCTGCTGATCATACTTTGGAGTGGGGAGGATTCGCTTGCAGGGATTCAGTCCCTTTTTGACAGTCAGGGCTGCTGAGAATCACTTAGAGCCCCCCCTATGCAAGGATTCTAGCTGAGCCCTTCTTTGTGTAGCCATACCGAGCACCAGGGCTTTTTTTGTAGCAGGAACTCCTTTGCATATTAGGCCACACACCCCTGATGTAACCAATCCTCCAAGAGCTCACAGTAGGCATTGTAAGAAGAGCCCTGCAAGCTCTGGGAGGACTGGCTACATCAGGGGTATGTGGCCAAATATGCAAAGGAGTTCCTGCTACAAAAAAAGCCCCGCCAAGCGCATACATGATGAGAGGGGAAGCCAGGCTCAGGCTGCCAGGCCCTCCTGTATTTCCCAGTGGGGGCAATGCCTCACCCAGGCTGCCATGCGGCATTGTTTCCTGCACAGATAAAATATTTACTCCACTTGTCTCAGTGAAGGAGTTCACTTTATCTTTCCTCTGCTCTTACAGGGTCCTCTTTCTTGAACTGAGATTCAGAGTATTATGAGTGGGAGAAAATTATACTTCTAAAACCACATGTCTTAAGGGTTGATAGCATATATCAGTGGTGGCCAAACTGCAGCTCGGGAGCCGCATGTGGCCCTTTCACACGTACTGGGTGGCTTTTGAAGCCTCCACCGCCCCATCAGCCAGCTTGGAAAAGACATTTCTTCAAAAGGGAATAATTCCAAATAATGCTTTGTATCAGTCTATGATTTATTTTTAATAGAACTTTCATGGGGGTTTTTTTCAAAACGCCATATAGGAATCTGAAGTACTGTTATTTGCTCAGTTTTGCTTTGCTTTGTTTTGATTTATTTATTAGAAATGGGTTGTTAAAAGTTTAAAAATGTAAAGGAAAAAAGAAAAAGAAAAGGCATTTCTTTAAATCACTTTGCCAAGTCAAGCCAGCCAGCAGCTTGAAAAAGGCATTTAAGGTTATAGTTGCTTTCTTTCCCCCCTCCCTCCGCCATCTTCCCTTTCTTTCTTTCTTTCTTTCCCCCCTCTCCCTCCTTCCCCCATCTTCCTTCCTTCCCTCCCTCCCTCCCTTTCTTTCTTTCTTCCTTCCTTCCTTCCTTCCTTTCTCTCTTTCTTTCTTTCTCTCTCTGTCTTTCTTTTCCTTCCTTCCTTCCTTCCTTCCTTCCTTCCTTCCTTCCTTCCTTTCTCTCTCTCTCTTTCTTTCCCTTCTTTCCTTCCTTCCTTCCTTTCTCTCTCTCTTTCTTTCCCTTCCTTCCTTCCTTCCTTCCTTCCTCCCTCTCTTTCTCTCTCTCTGTCTTTCTTTTCCTTCCTTCCTTCCTTCCTTTCTCTCTCTTTCCCTCCCTTCCTTCCTTCCTTCCTTCCTTCCTTCCTTCCTTCCTTCCTTCCTTCCTTCCTTCCTTCCTTCCTTCCTTCCTTCCTTCCTTCCTTCCTTCCCTCCAACATCTGATATTTGTGTCTTGCAGCTCTCAAACATCTGACGTTTATCCTATACGGCTCTTACGTTAAGCAAGTTTGGCCACCCCTGGCATATGGTTTTGGGAAATATAAATACCTCCATTTGGAATTCATTTATATAGCTTGCTAAGCATGGTCTGGGTTCAGCCCCACATGCTCCCCCACCCTTGCCCTGGGAAGCTGAGGTCTATGCCCTGATCCCCACTCCCACATCAGAAGCACAGCACACAGGGTGCATGACTAGAACTCACTTGCTGCTGCTATTCGACAGCAGCACCTTGCTGAGTTTCGGGGACCTTGCTGAGATCTGGTCCTCCAGGAAACTTCTACCCCTAATCCCCTCACTATCCGCAGCAACCCCTCTTTCTAACCTTCTAAGCAGGGATTTCAGGATGCCCCACAAAAAGCAATCTCTGCTCCCCACGCTCTGTGGTTCTCCCCACCTGCCCATATGCCGACTTAGCCGCAGCCGTCTGGATGGGAGGATAACTAATAGAGCTGCCAAGCTAGCTGGCCCCAGCTTCTCAGAGGCCATTCATCACTTCCAGGGTCACCCTGATCCCAAACTTCGTGGCTCCTTCCTACCACCTACAGCTCTGCCACCTTGACCGAGCAGCCCCACGGCAAAGTCTCCCTGACATAAGAACATCAGAAGTGCCCTGTCGAATCAGACCAAGAGTCCATCTAACTCAGCACAGTGGCCAACCAGTTCCTCCGGAGAACCAACGATGGGTGTGGAGGCCTGCCTCTTAAAAGAACATCAGAAGAGCCCTGCTGGATCAGGCCAGGGGTCCATCTCGTCCAGCATCCTGTCTTACATAGCAGTTAACCAGTTCCTCTGAGCAGCCAACCACAAGGCATAAAGGCCTAGGCCTTCCCCTGATGTTGCCTCCTGGCTCTGGGATTCAGAGGATTCGTGCCTCTGAGCGTGGAGGTTCCCCTCAGTCATTGGATATGGAGCAGCGGTCACTGACTGTGTGTATGTGTGTGGTGGTATTTCTGAGTTTCCTGCATTGTGTAGGGCAGGGGAGGCCAACGGTAGCTCTCCAGATGTTTTTTTGCCTACATCTCCCATCAGCCCCAGCCATTGGCCGTGCTGGCTGGGGCTGATGGGAGTTGTAGGCAAAAAAACATCTGGAGAGCTACCATTGGCCACCCCTGGTGTAGGGGATTGGACTACATGACCATGGAGATCAATGTTCCCTCTAAGCTGAGTAAGTGTCAGCTGGCTCACAGTTCTTAGCTCACACATTTTTGCCTTATCTCACAAAAAATGGCCTCAGAGCAAACTAACTGATGCAGGAGCTCACAACTTTAATCCCAGTAGCTCACAAAGTAGAATTTCAGCTCACAAGACTCCGCAGCTTAGAGGAAACGTTGGTGGAGATCCCTCCCAACTTCTATGACTCTATGATTATGGCTAGTAGTAGCCACTGATGGACTGATTCCCCATGGCTGAGAACAGATGGGCATTTAAAGCCGCCCAGGGGGTGGGAGGCAGGCGGGCCAAAATAGCGCGTCCACATGTGCACATCTGCCTCCTGTCCTCGTCCCGTCCCCGGCTTGCTGGGAGCCAGCTTGAAAAGGCACCCCTTTGAAAGTGGTGCCTTTTTGCTGGGGCACCTCCGAGGTGCCTCCGCAGCCATCTGAAAAGCCGGGAAGCACCCGGAGAGGGCCCAGGGAGCTGCGGATGGGATGCATGAGTGTTCCAGACGCTCCCTGGGAGCCCATAGCCCACCCCTTTCCTGAGCACCGTCTGGAAGCTCCAGGGCACTTTATTTCCAGCCGTTTCTTGTCTGCAGAATGGTTGGAGCGTTGGTCTCCATTCTGAATTAATTGTTGTTTGAAGCTGGTAGAAGCCCCGTGTGAAACATTGAGCGCATCCCTGTTGCGTACTTTTGCCTTGCTGCTTCCATCTTTTCCGCTGGCTAGAAGAGGATTTGGAGCGTTGGACTCCATTCCACTCTACGGCTTATTATACCACATCCTGGATTTTTGAAACTGAAAGAATGAACTATCAGCTATGAGTATTTGAACTGGATATGGGAGTGGTTCCTACTTGCACCTTGTTGATGTTCTTCATATACGTGTTTTGACGATAAGTAATTTTTCATTATATAAATCATTTAAATTATGGAGGTTTCTTTTGACGTGGATGCCTTTGGCTGTGTACCTGTGCTTCGTTTCACGTTACTCTCTTCGGGTTGCAACAATCCCCAGCGGCGGCAGGGGATCCTCTGGTTTGGAGGCCCTCTCCCCACTTCAAAGTCATCAGAAAGGGGAGAGGGAGGGAAATGTCTGCTGGGCACTCCATTATTTCTTAGGGAGGCCAATTCCCATAGGGTATAATGGAAAATTGATCCGTGGGCATCTGAGGCTCCAGAGGGTCTGTTTTTTAAGGTAGAGGCACCAAATTTTCAGCATAGCACACAGTACTTCTCCTCAAAACACTCGCCAAGTTTCAAAAGGATTGGGCCAGGGGGTCCAATTCTATGAGCCCCCAAAGATGGTGCCCCTATCCTTCATTATTTCCAATGGAGACAACAGTGTTTAAAAAGGTGTGCAGTCCCTTTAAATGGGAATGGCCAGAACTCCCTTTGGAGTTCAGTTCTGCTTGTCACCACCTTGTTCCTGGCTCCGCCCCCAAAGTCCCCAGATACTTCTTGAACTGGACTTGGCAACCCTAGCTCCAACCCCCGCCCCCCGCCCCCAAATCATCTTGGCCGCCCTCCTCTGCATTTTATCCAATGGGGTTCTTCTTACCCATGCGCAGTGAAGACAGCACTTCGGCACTCTTGTGGGCATAGCCGAGAATCAGCAGCAGCAGCAGTGCGGGCAAAGCCGGCATCTTCTACCCCTCCTCATGGAGAAAGTTCGGCCGTGGCCTCTGCGCTGCCACCTGCAGGCAGGAGACAGAAACGACCCATGTGAGATTTCTTATCTTTTTATTGAATTCACAGTGGATCATCGTGTCAGTCTGAATGGCCACACACCCCTGATGCAGCCACTCCTCCTGGAGCTTACAGTAGGCCCGGTAAGAAAAGCCCTGTAAGCTCTTGAAGGATTGGCTACATCAGGGGGGTATGGCCTAATATGCAAAGGAGTTCCTGCTACAAAAAAAAAAACTCTGAGTCCAGTGGTGCCTTTTAACACAGAGTTTAATTCTGGGATAAGCTTTCATGTGCATGCACACTTCTTCAAATAAAGAAGAATCTGAAAAAAACACGAACGCACACAATGAGGTATTTGAAGAAGTGTGCATGTGCGCGGAAGTTTATACCCAGAATTAAACTTTGTTTGTCTTAAAGGTGCCTCTAGATTCAAACTTGTTACTTATATTCCATCTTTCTCATATAGATTCAAGGCAAGATGACACATATCAAGTCAGTACAATCAGGGCTTTCATTGTGGCAGGAACGCCTTTGCATATTAGGCCACACCCCTCTTACGTAGCCAATCCTCCAGGAGCTTACAGGGCTCTTAGTACAGGGCCTACTGTAAGCTCCAGGAGGATTGGCTACATCAGGGGTGTGTGGCCTAATATACAAAGGAGTTCCTGCCATAAAACATGCCCTGTCAATCAACAAAATGGAACATTCAATAACCAATGCATTAGGATTAGGACTGCACCGCTTGGGAGCAGTGACCATAACGTTATTGATTTTGCCATTTGTATAAATAGGGAGTTGCCCCAAAAGACCAGCACAACCACTTTTAACTTTAAAAGGAGAGCACTCACTGGAGAAGACCCTGACGCTGAAAAAGACAGAAGGCAAAAGGAAGAAGGGGATGGCCAAAGAGGAGATGGATGGACAACTACTTTTAACTTTAAAAGGGGTAAATTCTCAGGGATGAGGAGGCATGTGAAGAGGAAATTAAAAGGAAAGGTAAATACAAAACCTTTGGGTAAGCTTGGAGACTATTTAAAACTACAATCCTAGAAGCTCAGATAAAATATATACCACAAGTTAGGAAAGACACAAACAGATATAAGAAAAGGTCTGCATGGTTAATAAACAAAGTAATGGAAGCTGTAAAAGGTAAGAAGGATTCCTTTAAGCTGTGGAAAGCTAGTCCAAGTGAGATTAATAAATGGGAACACAGACTGTGGCAAATCAAATACAAGACTGTGATCAGGCAGGCAAAAAGGGACTATGAGGAGCATATAGAAAAAAAACATAAAGACCAACAATAAAAATTTCTTCAAATATATTAGAAGCAGGAAACCAGTCAGGGAGGCAGAGGGGCCCTTGGATGGCCAAGGGGTAAAAGGATTACTGAAGGAGGATAGGGAAATGGCTGAGACGCTGGATGCATTTTTTGCCTCCGTCTTCACTGTGGAAGATGAGAAGTGTTTGCCCACTCCAGAACCGCTAATTTTGAAAGGGGTGTTGAAAGACGTGAGTCAGATTGAGGTAACAAGAGAGGAGATCCTACAACTGATTGACGAATTAAAAACTAATAAGGCACCAGGTCCAGATGGCATACATCCAAGAGTTCTGAAAGAACTCAAAGGTGAACTTGTGGATCTTCTGACAAAAATATGTCATCTTTCATTGAAATCTGCCTCTGTTCCTGAGGACTGGAAGGTAGCAAATGTCACCCCCATCTTTAAAGAGTTCCAGAGGAGATCCGGGAAATTACAGGCCAGTCAGTCTGACTTCAATACTGAAAAAGTTGGTAGAAACCATTATCAAGGACAGAATGAGTAGGCACAATGATTAATACAAGTTACTGAGGAAGACTCAGCATGGGTTCTGTAAGGGAAGATCTTTCCTCACTAACCTGTTACAGTTCTTTGAGAGGGTGAACAAACATGTGGACAAAGGGGACCCAATAGATGTTGTTTACCTTAACTTCCAGAAAGCTTTTGATAAAGTTCCTCATCACAGGCTCCTTAGTAAACTCAAGAGTCATGGAGTAAAAGGACAAGTCCTCTTGTGGATCAAAAACTGGCTAATTAATAGGAAACAGAGAGTGAGTATAAATGGGCAATCTTTGCAGTGGAAGACAGTAAGCAGTGGGGTGCCGCAGGGCTCAGTACTGAGTCCCATGCTCTTTAACTTGTTCATTAATGATTTGGAGTTGGGAGTAAGCAGTGAAGTGGCTAAGTTTGCAGATGATACTAAATTGGTCAGGGTGGTGAGAACCAGAGAGAATTGTGAGGCACTCCAAAGGGAACTGTTGAGGCTGGGTGAGTGGGCGTCAACATGGCAGATGTTCAGTGTGGCCAAGTGCAAAGTAATGCACATTGGGGCCAAGAATCCCAGCTACAAATACAAGTTGATGGGGTGTGAACTGGCAGAGATTGACCAAGAGAGAGATCTTGGGGTCGTGGTAGATAACTCACTGAAAATGTCAAGAGAGTGTGTGATGGCAATAAAAAAAAGTCCAATGCCATGCTGGGAATTATTAGGAAGAGAATTGAAAACAAATCAGCCAGTATCATAATGCCCCTGTATAAATCGATCGTGCGGTCTCATTTGGAATACTGTGTACAATTCTGATCACCACACCTCAAAAAGGATATTATAGCATTGGAAAAAGTCCAGAAAAGGGCAACTAGAATGATTAAAGGGTTGGAACACTTTCCCTATGAAGAAAGGTTGAAACGCTTGGGGCTCTTTAGCTTGGAGAAACGTTGACTGCAGGGTGACATGATAGAGGTTTACAAGATTATGCATGGGATGGAGAAAGTAGAGAAAGAAGTCCTTTTCTCCCTTTCTCACAATACAAGAACTCGTGGGCATTCAATGAAATTGCTGAGCAGTCAGGTTAAAACGGATAGAAGGAAGTCCTTCTTCACCCAAAGGGTGATTAACATGTGGAATTCACTGCCACAGGAGGTAGTGGCAGCTTCAAACATAGCCAGCTTCAAGAGGGGATTGGCGCAGAGGCCCATCAGTGGCTATTAGCCATAGCA
The DNA here is from genome assembly GCF_032191835.1 of Heteronotia binoei. NCBI lineage: Eukaryota > Metazoa > Chordata > Lepidosauria > Squamata > Gekkonidae > Heteronotia > Heteronotia binoei. Next base: position 44,369,780 of record NC_083239.1, on the reverse strand, counting down.
TATTATTGGAACTGTCTGGGGCAGTGATGCTCTGTATTCTTGGTGCTTGGGGGGGGGGGGGAGGGCAAAGTGGAGGGGCTTCCAGTCCCATTTGTGAACCTCCTGATGGAACTTGGGGTTTTTTTGGCTATTGTGTGACACAGAGTGTTGGACTGGATGGGCCTGATCCAACATGGCTCCTCTTACGTTCTTATGAGAAATCTGGAACCACCAGAAAGCACAGCATGAGTATTCACAAGGACACGTTAAGCAGTATAGAAATTGTATAACAGGATCCCACTTACGACGCACTATAGAGAGCACTATAGATCAGAAGGACCAAACATTTGTCCAAGTTAAGTTTGTGAGATCAATTCTGTACACTGCAACCCTATTACGTGCGCAGAAAAACCCTCTTTAAATAGTTCCGCTTTGCATAGTTCACAGGAAGCCAGGAGAGTGCACGCAAGAACCTAAGAAGAGCCCTGCTGGGTCAGACCAGTGGTCCCTCTAGTCCAGCATCCTATCTCACATAAAGGCCAACCAGTTCCTCTAGAGGGCCAACAACAGGGCAGAGGCTGAGGCCTTCCTCTGAGAAGAGCATCAGAAGAGCCCTGCTGGATCAGATCAGTGGTCCCTCTAGTCCAGCATCCTGTCCCACATAGAAGCCAACCAGTTCCTCTGGAGGGCCAACAACAGGGTAGAGGCTGAGGCCTTCCCCTGAGAAGAGCATCAGAAGAGCCCTGCTGGATCAGACCAGTGGTCTGTCTAGTCCAGCATCCTGTCTCACATAGAGGCCAACCAGTTCCTCTAGAGGGCCAACAACAGGGCAGAGAGGCTGAGACCTTCCCCTGAGAAGAGCATCAGAAGAGCCCTGCTGTGTCATACCAGTGGTCCCTCTAGTCCAGCATCCTGTCTCACACAGAGGCCAACCAGTTCCTCTAGAGGGCCAACAACAGGGCAGAGAGGCTGCGACCTTCCCCTGAGAAGAGCATCAGAAGAGCCCTGCTGGGTCATACCAGTGGTCCCTCTAGTCCAGCATCCTGTCTCACATAGAGGCCAACCAGTTCCTCTAGAGGGCCAACAACAGGGCAGAGAGGCTGAGGCCTTCCCCTGAGAAGAGCATCAGAAGAGCCCTGCTGGATCAGACCAGTGGTCTGTCTAGTCCAGCATCCTGTCTCACAGAGTGGCCGACAGCTGCATTTTTCAGTTAAAATCCAAAACAAAGGAGCAGAACTCAATTCTGCTCCCCCAATCCTGCCTTAAACCATGCCTGCCAAGTCAACCCTCCTTGAAAACCCTGGCAAACAGACAGGCCTTGCAGTGCTTCCTGAAGATCTCCAAGGAGGGGACCCCTCACACCTCTTTGGGAACCCAGGGGTGGAATTCTAGCAGGAGCTCCTTTGCATATTAGACCACACACACCCTCGATGTAGCCAATCCTCCAAGAGCTTACAAGGTTCTTTTTTGTAAGCTCCAGGAGGATTGGCTACATCAGGGGTGTGTGGCCTAATATGCAAAGGAGCTCCTGCTAAAATTCCACCCCTGGTGGGAGCCCAATCAACAGAGCTGGAGCCACGACAGAAAAGGCTCTGGCTCTAAGGTTCCAAAGTCTGGGTTGAGAAATTCCTGGAGATTTAGGGTTGTCGCCTGAAAAGGGCAGGGTTTATAGAGAGAAGTGACGTCAGTGGGGTATAATGCCATGGACTCCATCCTCCCTAGCAGCTGCTTTCTCCATATGAACTGATCTTTGAAGCTCAGTAGCAATTCTGGCAGATCTGGAGGCCCCACCTGGAGAACGGCAACACTACCAGACAGTGGTCAGTGCCAGGTGGGCCACCCTGAGCGGTGGAATAGCCAACAGATGGCTGCCCGACTACTACAAATTGGCGCAGAGGGACACATGATAGGAGGCAATCCTTCAAATATGTTTCCAGCGTACAGCACAGACGCTACGGGGTTCAGTGCAGCTTCTCCATGCCGGATGCGATAACAACAACGCCCCTTACAACTGAGCACCTGTCCCTGAACAGTACAGTTAAGGAGGAGGAGAAATATTTTTCTCCCTCTTTTCTGATAGGGGAGGGACGGTGGCTCAGTGGTAGAGCATCTGCTTGGTGAGCGGAAGGTCCCAGGTTCAATCCTGGGCATCTCCAACTAAAAAGGGTCCAGGCAAATAAGCATGAAAAACCTCAGCTTGAGACCCTGGAGAGCCGCTGCCAGTCTGAGTAGACAATACTTACTTTGATGGACCCAGGGTCTGATTCAGTAGAAGGCAGCTTCATATGAAGAAGGAGAAGGAGGAGACGAAGACGACATTGGTTTTATATCCTGCCCTCCACTCTGAATCTCAAAGCAGCTCACAACCTCCTTTGTCTTCCTCCCCCTTTATCCTTCCACCCCGTGCGGTGAGTGCGACTGAGAGGGCTCTCACAGCAGCTGCCCTTTCAAGGACAACTCCTGCGAGAGCTGTGGCTGACCAAAGGCTATTCCAACAGCTGCTAATGGAGGAGTGGGGAATCAAACCCAGTTCGTCCAGAGAAGAGTCCGCAAACTTAACCACCGCACCAAACTGAGGAGAAGGAGGAGGAGGCTTTATACCCTGCCCTTCACTTGGAGTCTCAGAGTGGCTTACAACCTCCTTCCCTTCCTCTCCCCACAACAGACACCCTGCGAGATAGGTGGCCCGACAGCGCTCGGAGAGAACACCTCGGAGAGGACTGTGACTTATCCAAGGTCACACCAGCAGCTGCAAATGGAGAAGTGGGGAATCAAACCTGATGCTCCAGATGAGTGCCTGCCACTCTTAACCATTACACCCAACAGTTCGCTGGGGCCTGATGCTCCAATCTTGTTTTGCAAGATTCCACCAGGTAGAGTGGACAGAACTTTGCCCAGCAGTGGCCTCAGGTTGATCTTCCAGGTCTCTGTAAGTCAGCTGCCTACTGCACCATCTTGAGGATGTCCTGTACTCTGTCCATGGTCCTGATTTGTTCTACCCAGAGTCCCAATGAGAAAGGCAAACTATAAATAGGAAAAGGAAAGGAAAGGTCCCCTGTGCAAGCACCAGTCGTTTCCAACTCTGGGGTGACATTGCTTTCACAACGTTTTCATGGCAGACCTTTTACGGGGTGGTTTGCCATTGCCTTCCCCAGTCATTTACATTCCCCCCCCCCCCCCAGCAAGCTGGGTACTCGTTTTATCGACCTCGGAAGGATGGAAGGCTGAGTCAACCTCGAGGTGGCTACCTGAAAACCCAGCTTCCACCGGGGATCGAACTCAGGTCGTGAGCAGAGCTGAGGACTGTAGTACTGCAGCTTTAACACCCTGCGCCACGGGGCTCGTCAAAACTATAAATAACGTAAATTTTAAAAACCTCACAAATCTGTATCAGCAGCCAGACGAGGTTCTGTGATGTGACCACCATCCCCCACTGTGACACCCTCCTTGTGTTTCAGGAAAGCGGGCAATGCCCAGGGAGTGCCAGGTCCTTGCTACAACAGGGGAGCTCCCAGCAATCCCCCCAGCAACCTGCCAGCACCTTCAAAGGGTATCTGTGGCAAAGGGGGTACAAGGCCGGCCCTGACATTAGGCAAATTAGGTAATTGCCTATGGCGTCAGCCTTCTGGGGGTACCTAATTGGCTGCCCCCACCCATGTGACATGGTGAGGTTATCATTGGACGGGGGCTCCAGAACTTAGCCTTGTCTAGGGTGCCAGACGGTCTAGGGTCAGCCCTGAGGGGGCATCATGCTGGCGCACATCTTCATTTCTTGGGAGGGGGGACCACAAGTGACACTGTGCTGACACTGTGCTGAATCCTAGAGTGACACACACACTCTAGGATTCACCCAAAACCTTTTTGTTTAACCAGAGACTTGGGGGCTAATCCTAGAGCATCCTGACATCATGGCGTTACTTTGGAATCTTTTTTGCCGGAAATGACATCCTGCACTGGAATACCTGTCTCTACCCCCCAAAAGACGACAACGACTGCGGATATACCCCCCGCTCTTCACTCCAAATCAAAGACTCAGAGCGGCTTAAAATCTCCCCCCACAACAGACACCCTGTGAGGTGGGTGGGGCTGAGAGGGCTCTCACAGCAGCTGCTCTCTCAAGGACAGCTCTGCCTGCGAGAGCTATGGCTAAACCAAGGCCATTCCAGCAGCTGCAAGTGGAGGAGTGGAGAATCAAACCTGTTTCTCCCAGATAAGAGTCTGCGTAATTAACCACTGCACCAAACTGGCTCTCCTGTGCCCATTCATTCCTTGCGTCACACGGCACATTTGGAAGTAAGCGTGGCTCTTTTGGTGGGGTGGTAATCCTGAATGTGGTACTTCCCGAGCCACAGAGAGTACCTCAGGCCTGCACCCTCAAATGCAACAAGGTGGCAGACGCCAACCTTGCTACCCTCTTCCTCCACTGATCCTTTTCTTTCTGTACCCCTGTCTTCTGGCAAGATTTCTTTTGCATCACAGCAAAAGAGAAGGAAGGGGACAACAGCAAACACTCAGCAGCAGAACGACAGTTCTCTTTCCCACAAAACACTCCAGGGAGGTCGCACCTGATGCCGCACGAATCCTGAAACCGGTCTGGGATTAGGCACCTGCCCCAAGTCTGCCCCTGAGGTACTCACAGGGCTTTTCTTTGTAGCAGGAACTCCTTTGCATATTAGGCCACACCTCCCTGATGTAGCCAATCCTTTCAGAGCTTACAGGGCTGTTAGTATAAGGTCTACTGTCAGCTCCAAGAGGATTGGCTACATCAGGGGGGCGTGGCCTAATATACAAAGGAGTTCCTGCTACCAAAAAAAAGCCCTGGGTACTCAGTCCTTATCTCCCACTCCCCCACTTTAATGCCCCCCACAGAAAGCCCCCTCTGCATACTCCCCCTTTTTATCTCCCCCCTCCCATGTACAGTCTCCCTGCTTCCCCAAACAGCATTCCCAGCTCTGGGCTGTGAAATTCCGGGAAATTTTTTTGGGGGGTGGAGCCTATGAAGGGCAGGGTTTGGGGAGGGGAGAGATGTCAGTGGGTGACAGCACCATGTGATCTTATCTTCCAGTGCATCCATTTTCTCCAGGGGGAACAGCTCTCTGTCACCAGAAGATAGGGTTGCCAAGTCCAATTTAAGAAATATCTGGATACTTTGGGGGTGCAGCCAGGAGACACTGGGGGTGCAGCCAGGAGACACTGGGGGTGGAGCCAGGAGCAAGGTTGTGGCGAGCATAATTGAACTCCAAAGGGAGTTCTAATTATCGTATTTAAAGGGACCACACATTTTTAAATGCCTTCTCTCCACTGGAAATAATGAAGGATAAGGGCACCTTCTTTAGGGGCTCATAGAATTGGACCCCGTGGTCCAATCCTTTTGAAACTTGGAGGGTGTTTTGAGGAGAGGTACTGGATGCTATGCTGCAAATTTGGTGCCTCTACCTCATGAAACAGTCCCCCCCTGAGCCCCCGATATCCGTGGATTGATTCTCCATTATACCTATGGGAATTGGTCTCCCTAGGGAATAATGGGTTACCCAGCAAACATTTCCTTCCTCCCCTACCCCAGCTTTCTGATGACCCTGAAGTGGAGGGATGGCCTCCAAACTGGGGGATTCCCTGCCCCCACCTGGGGACTGGCAACCCTACTGGAACACTAGCTGCAGTTCTTTGGTCACCCCCCTGGAACCTGGCAATCCCATCCCCAAACTCAATAGGGCTCGGCTCGCCCTACTGACCTTCCCCCTACGCCGTATTTCACCCGGAACCTCCCGCCTTTCCCCTCCATCCATAGCCACTCCTCCTCTGCCACCTTCAAACGGAAGACCTTGCTGATTTGCTCTCTGCGGCACAGCACCCCCTGGTGGGGGCGACGCCCAAGCCCTGGGCATCCTTCCAACGGCTGGCGCTGCAGAGGGATCGACAATCCTTCCCCCCCCCCCCTTTACAATTTGATGCCTGTCTTCCGTTGGACTGAGTCAGCAAGATTTCCCTCCCCGTCCTTATGCCGCGTTCACCTTGAGCATTAATATTTATCTTCGCTCAGCCTCCGCTCCACAGGCGACGGGCGCGGCCCGAGGTCTACCAAAGGGGAAACCGTGTCGTACTCTCCTGCCCCTTGTCAAGGGGCACGAGGGGTGTCATCAACATATGGGGGGCAGGCAGAAACGCATTAACACTGGCCAAGGTGTTATCCATCAAAACGCGTTGCAAAGGGCTGGAGAAAAGATTCCTGTAGGTAGAAACCTGGCGGCTGAACCCAGCATGGGCTAATTTCTAAAAAGAGAGGCCTGGTTGTGTTCAGAGACGGAATGCTTCTGAATCATAGTTTGCCGGAAGGAAAACAGGAAAGCAGTGTATAGCCTTAACGTTCAGTTTCTAGGCTTCCTGGGGGCTTCACAGTGCCCCTCCTGGAAAGCGGGGTTCTTCTTTTGCTCTTACAGGGTGCGCAAGGGATCAGTCTCCGGCACACTGGAACCAAGCGTAGCTTTGCTCCTCACAGCGGCATGGCAACAGGCGGGGAAAGCAGAATTTCTTGTGGAATTCTCCCTTCTAGGCAACCCTCAAGAGTGCTGGATTAGATCGGTGGGTTAACAAAGGCGGCTGTAGATGCTTTTTGTGCCTGGAGCTGAAGGTCAGAAACGATGCCGCCACTCCAGACCAGAGATTTCTGTGACAGAGGCAGGGGCTCTGTTATTATTCATATATTTATTTTGTTGTCAAGTCACAGCCTACGGTGACCCTGTAGGGCAAGAGTGTAAAACTCATTTGTTATGAGGGCCGAATCTGACATAAATGAGACCTTGTTGGGCCGGGCCATGTCGTGCTGGGCCATGCGTGTACCTATTTAAGATTAGGTAGCAGAGATATAAATTTTTTAAAGGACACAAACACAATTAAATATTTTTTAAAAAAAACTTAAAACATGCTTAAAATGTTAGCACTTGGTCTTCAAGGTGCTTTCTTTGTATTTCTCCCATGGGATCCAGGGAACTGGCCAAAGGAAGCTCTGGCTCTTTCCTTCCTTCCCCAGGGGACGGGGGAGGGGAGCCTCAGCCAATAGAAGGGAACATAAGAGAAGCCATGTTGGATCAGGCCAACGGCCCATCAAGTCCAACACTCTGTGTCACACAGTGGCAAAAAATGTTATATACACACATACACTGTGGCTAATAGCCACTGATGGACCTGTGCTCCATATTTTTATCTAAACCCCTCTTGAAGGTGGCTATACTTGTGGCCGCCACCACCTCCTGTGGCAGTGAATTCCACATGTTAATCACCCTTTGGGTGAAGAAGGACTTCCTTTTATCCGGTTTAACCTGTCTGCTCAGCAATTTCATCGAATGCTCACGAGTTCTTGTATTGTGAGAAAGGGAGAAAAGTACTTCTTTCTCTACTTTCTCCATTCCATGCATTATCTTGTAAACCTCTATCATGTCACCCCGCAAGTCGAGTGGCTTGGCTCAGTAGCTCTGGCTCAGTAGCTCTGCTGTGTGATTGAGAGAGCCTGGGAAAACATGCTCTGCCTTCCCCACTTCCTCCCCAAGCAAGCTGTTACGCAGAAGGAAGCAAGAGAGAGGGAGAAGGAAGCAGATGACAGCAAGTTGCTTGGGGGTCTGATAGGAGTTGCCCAGGGGCCTGATTCGGCCCCCGATCTGCATGTTTGACACCCCTGCTGCGGGGTATTCAAGGTAAGAGACAAACAGAGGTGGTTGGCCATTGCTTACCTCTGTGTAGCAACCCTGGACTTCCTCGGTGGTCTCCCATCCAAGTTCTAACCAAACTAACCCGGCTTAGCTTCCAAGAGAGCTGACAAGGTCAAGCTATCCTGGGCCATCCAGGTCAGGGCATGCAAATGCACCTTTGTAAGACCTGTTTCCCAAAGCAAAGTGCTTTACTTTGCATCTTGGTATGGCTGGCCCTGAATGGGAAGTTCAGATTTCGGGTATCGGCCTTACAATAGCCCTGTATTTATTCATTTATATCTTGCCTTCCTCCCCAGTGGAGACCCAAAGCAGCTCACATGTTTATGTTTATCATTCTCGCTATCATTATCTCATTATCATTAACACATGTTTATCATTCTCATCTTTTTATCTTCACAACAACCCTGTGAGGTAGGCTAGGCAGAATGTGTGCAGGGGGTTAGACTAGATAACCCTGGCGATCCCTTCCAACTCTATGGTTTTATGATTCTCTGACTGGCCCAAGGTCACCCTGTAAGCTTCCATGGCAGAGTGAGGATTCGAACGAGGGACTACAACCACTACATCGCACTCTTTATGCTTCTAGGTAAGCACCAATTAGATTATTTGGATCATACTCCAGTTGACTAGAGCTTCATTTTAAAAGAATGCTTCCCTCCTCAGCCCCCCAACGAACTTTTTAGCTCAAGTCTTCTCGACTGCATTATTTTTTATTTCCTACATGCGCACATCTGGCTGGAGAGAAGAGTATTTCTGAACATACACAAAGGGCATCTTCTTGACAATAGATTCAGGTGGGTAGCTGTGTTGGTTTGAAGCAATGGAAGTCCAAAGAGCTGTGCATGCATGTGAAGGCTTATACCCAGAATTAAACTGCGTTGGTCTTAAAAGTGCCACTGGACTCAAACTTCTATTTTCTCAACGTGAGAAGAAAGGAGGAGGAGGAGGAGGAGGAGGAAGAGGAAGAACATAAGAACATAAGAGAAGCCATGTTAGATCAGGCCAATGGCCCATCCAGTCCAACACTCTGTGTCACATAAGAACATAAGAGAAGCCATGTTGGATCAGGCCAATGGCCCATCCAGTCCAACACTCTGTGTCACATAAGAACATAAGAGAAGCCATGTTAGATCAGGCCAATGGCCCATCCAGTCCAACATTCTGTGTCACACAGCGGCCAAATATATATATATACACACACACACACACACACACACACACACACTGTGGCTAATAGCCACTGATGGACCTCTGCTCCATATTTTTATCTAACCCCCTCTTGAAGGTGGCCATGCTTGTGGCCTCCTGTGGCAGTGAAGATAAAGAAGAGGAGGAGAAAGAAGAAGAGGAGAAGGTGACTGGATTTATTCTCTGCCCTTCACTACCCGAAGGTGTCTCAGAGCAGCTTACAATCTCGTTTCCCTTCCCCTCCCCACTGCAGACACCCTGTGGGCAATTTCCCTCTAAGTTGCGGAGTCTTTTGAGCAAAAATTCTACTTTGTGAGCTACTGCATAGATTATTGTGCTCTAGGGTCATCCTTTCTGAGCTAAGTCAAGAATGTGTGAGCTGGAGGCTAAAAATCTGTGAGCTAGCTCATGCTAACTCAGCTTAGAGGGAACCCTGCCTGTGGGGTAGGTGGGGCTGAGAGTGCTCTGACAGAAACTGCTCTTGAGAGGAACAGCTCCGTGAGAACTTGTGACTGACTCAAGGTCACAATGGAAATCAAGTGTAGGACAACGAACTCAAGTTTGAATCCCCACTCCGCCATCAAAGCTTGCCGAATGTGGCAATCAGACCCTCTCCATCTAACCTACCTCACAAGGTTGTTGTGAGGATAAAACCGAGAGGAGGACAATGAAAGGCACTAGGGAGAAAAGTGGGACATCAATAAAGCAAAATAAAGATAAAATAAATTAACTGGGGTGGCAAAGCACAACTCCCAGAGGATACCCGAAGAATGCACAGCCTTGGCACAGCGAGAACTCAGCAGTGGAGCGCCATCCCAGTACCCCTATGGGAGAAGCACACAGACTGGGCGAGGTTAACGAGGAAATCTGCTCTCCAGTACCACGCGGCAACCGTTGCCGGGCGACAGGAAGCTGCTAACAAGGATGCCCGCCGTTGCTAGGCAAAGCCATCTGCAGCTCTTCAACCCTGCCTAACCTGGCTGCCCCTTCCTCCCCTTCCAAACAGAGGAGATTTCTAAAGATGGCAAACAGGAAATGCAGGTTGGAGCCCAGAGAGCACTATTACTACTAGACACAAACTGGAATCTCCCTTTCCAAGCCCACGGAAATAAAATTCTGCTCTTCAGGTCAAACCAGGCAAAAGGCTGAGGATGCTGTATATGAAGCCCCCAGATCATCCATCTTTCCTTTTAAACATGTGATGTTAAAAAAAACCCTAAGTCAAGCTTGGAGTGTATTTTGTGGAAGAGGACGAGAAGGTTTAAACCTTCCCCACGCCCCACTGCCACCTTCCTGACCTGAAATGACCCCACCGGAATGCTATTTACCTCCTTTTGGGGAAAAACACCGGATGCATATCAGAATCTGCATGTTTGTTTGGAGGGTGCGACAAATGGCAAATGATGTCTATAGGAAATTCTACAAGATTGGAGCAAAAAGTGGTTTTCCAGAGGTGGGTAGGAGGGGATTCCAGGCAGAACAGCAGCACACTGGTTTCATGCACAGATCCGTACGAATTCTTGAACGGCATCAACAGAAAACAGAAGTTTTTGCTTGCGTCAGACCCAAGCTCCACTGCTAGAACCACATCAATTTCCCAACGGAGGCCATTACCAGCTCTGTCTTTTGTAGTGATATCATGGAGAAAAGTAACTCTGAGCATGCATAGAGTATTTTCTCCTCTGCAGAATAAATGCAGCAAGATTAGATTCAAAGATAAGGTTGCTGGCGCTCAAATGGTACCTGGAGTTCTCCCACTATTGCAACTTATCTCCAGGCAGCAGGGGTGGAATTCTATCAGGAGCTCCTTTGCATATTAGGCCACACCTCCCTGATGTAGCCAATCCTCCAAGAGCTTACAAGGCTCTTTTTTGTAAGCTCTTGGAGGATTTGCTACATCAGGGGTGTGTGGTCTAATATGCAAAGGAGCTCCTGCTAGAATTCCACCCCTTCCAGTTCCCCTGGAGAAAAGAGCTGCTTTGGAGGGTGGATTCTATGGCATTGAACCCCACTGAGGTTTCTCTCCTCCCCAAAGCCTGCCCCCAAAATCTCCAGGTATTTACCAACGTAGAGCTGGCAACCATGGTGGGGGAAGCATGTAGGCTCAAGACAGTCTCTTTTTCCAAAGTATTTAAAGCTCTTCCTTACTTCCCTTGACAACAGCCTAGGGATACAGTAATCTATAGAGCAGAGATGGTGAAACTGCAACTCGGAAGCCACACGTGGCTTTTACCACACATATTGTGTGGCTCCTGAAGTCCCCACCGCCCTGTCAGCTGGCTTGGAGAGGACATTGGTCTCTTTAAATCACTTCTCCAAACCAAACCAACTCCATACAGAATGCATGTAAAGCTAAAGTTGCTTTCTTTCCACCTCTCCTTCCCTCCTCTCTCTCCATTTATTTTCCTCCCTCCCTTAAACATCTGATGTTTATTTAGGTGGCTCATACATTAAGCAAGTTTGGCCACCCCTGCTATAGACCATCTAATTAGAGTTGCCATCTCTGGGTTGGAAAATACCAAGAGATTTAGGGGTAGAGCCTTGGATTTAGGGAGGGAAGGGACCTCAATGCGGTAGAATGCCACAGAGTCCACCTTCCAATGTGGCAATTTTCTCCAGGTGAGCTGATCTCTGCCACCTGGAGATCAGCTGTAAACCCAGGAGATCTTGAGCCACCAATAACAAGTTGGCAACCCCAGTTGCCAGCCTGCCTGGAGAAAAAAAAGTATTGTCTATTTAACCTAAGTTTAAAGGTAAAGGTAGTCCCCTGTGCAAGCACCAGTCGTTTCCGACTCTGGGGTGACGTTGCTTTCACAATGTTTTCACGGCAGACTTTTTACGGGGTGGTTTGCCATTGCCTTCCCCAGTCATCTACGCTTTCCCCCCAGCAAGCTGGGGACTCATTTGACCGACCTCGGAAGGATGGAAGGCTGAGTCAACCTCAAGCCAGCAATTTGAACCAGCTTCCGCTGGGATCGAACTCAGGTTGTGAGCAGAGGGCTCCGACTGCAGCACTGCAGCTTTACCACTCTGCACCACAGGGCTCTTTACCACTCTGTGTCAAATTTAAATATGTGGAAATGGGCAGGTGACACTTTTCATGGAATGCGGTTAAATAATATCCCACTTAGATTCTACTAAAAGGGCCAAGCCATCATTCTCTAGACTTGTTGGACACCCTATTTATAGTTCATGTTAGTACTTCCATTGTGCTACCTGCCCTCCGTCCCAGATACCATCTACTCCCTTTCAAGTTACAAGGGCCCCGGCATTGCATCGGGAGCAATTCTCCCCGACAGATTGAATTCCTGGATTCTGTTCTCAGGAATTGCTTAACAGAATATTTAATGCCAAATGCCTCCTCATTGAATTTCATGAGCGCCCGTTCGCATTCTCGGCACATTTGAAGAAATATTTGCATCCAAGTTCAAACTGCAACAGACACATTCCCCTCTCCCTCTCGACTCCGGGGGATGAGGAGACGCAAGCCGAGGCAGGGAAAAAAGGGTTTTTACAAAGAAGAGCCGACGGGTTCTCCTCCGGGCTGCTGTGAGGCACCCTTCATGCAAAATCCCTTCACGGCCATTGCATTTCTGCCCATGATGCTACTCTTCCCGTAGCCCTCCTGATCTCCCTCAGGGAAGCACTCGAGGCAGTACCAGTTTCTCCGACTTGGGTCTGGCCATCCAGACCACTGGCCTGGCAGCCATTTTAGTCTCCACCAGTCAGCTCAAGCCTGGCTTCTCCTGCGTGTGTCACGACCACGTTTCTGAGAGGCGCCTGGTGGTTTCCCAGTGGTATTTTGCTGACCCCCTGGGGTTTCTAAGAAGCTTATCGGGGAGTTCCCCGAGGAGGAGATCAGTAATGGCAGGAAAGCTTCCCTGCGAGAATGACTGATTTACCAGGATCGTATTGAGGAGAGAATCTGCAGATTTCTCAGGCGTGCTTTTCATTCTTGAGGGGGAAAGGAGGGAACTAATCCTAAAATCACCCGGAATCATCTTTGCTCAAGGGCGAGCACACGGGGGGGGGGGGGTCCTAGACAAGGAAAACACTGTTTTCTATGAGGTTTTAACATTTGGAAGCTGTTGGTCTAGCCCAATATTCTGTTTAAACTAAGGGGGCCACAAGTGCCCTTCGCCTGGTTTTACCCCCTCACTCTGCCATCCGGTACGCCTACAGAAATTTAGCCCTCTCGCCTTGGAAAAAGCATCAACCGCTCAATTTCTATGCCTCAGGCCGAGGTTAAAGAAACAGCAGCAAGGCTAATAAACAAAGAACGACAATCCTAAATTTCCCAAGCAGGGTTGCCAGGGTGGCAACTCAAGAGATTGTTTTTCCCTTTGACGTGAGCAGCGAAGCGTGGGACCCGCGGCCCTTTCGTGGCTAAGCAGGCAGAAGGGGGGAAGAAACCACGAGGCTTTGTCTGAGGGGGGAAATGGCAGCTGGGTTAGAAGGGCGGTTCTGTCAGCACAAGGACTAGTCAGACATGTCTTGCGTGGGCCCTCTCTGTTCTCAGTGCCCCCACGCCCACTCAGGGAGGCACAGACTAAACTGCCCTCACCTCAGCTGCCATCTCCCTCAGTTAAGGACATGGTGTACCCTTCCCTTCCCACCACTCAAGTGCCGCCTCAGGTCTTCACCCACAGCAGTGGCGTTGAAGGGGGAGGGGGGAAATGCCAGTCTTCAGATGCCAGTTTGGCAAACCTGATTTAGAGGTCTACACAGTGCTGTTATTAAAGGCCTCAGGGTTGCCAACTGCCCAGAGGAGGGGGTGGGAAACAAAGCTAGAATGCCACAGCTGCCCGGCTTGCTTTTCCGCCTCTAATGGGGGCGGCTTGGTCTGCCGAAATCGGGAGTGAAAATTTTCACAGTGTGAAGAAAAAACATTATCACCTGCAAACGTCTGCGTACCACATTGTTGTTAAAGGGCATGGCCCTAGGGGCCTTAGAAAAATTGGCAGGCAGGTTCAGTAGGGGAAAGAAAATAAGGTAAAAAGCAACCGAGGTAAAGGTTGCGGCAGGTCAGCTCTGACAGAAATTATTGCCTTGCCCAAAGTCACAGATTTGGCAGAGTGGTGTAGTATTTAACTCAGGAGACCCAGGTTCAAATCCCTACCCTACTAGGAAACTTGTGAGGTAATTTTGAGCCAAGCACACACTCTCTCGGCCTAACCTCACAAGGCTGTTGTGAGAAAACAGGGATAGGAGAACTACTGTAAACCAAGAGCCCCACACCTTTTTGAGGCTGTAGGCACCTTTGGGTGGTAGGCCAACCAAAAACACGCATAGAGGAAGCCCAAGTCCAGGGGACAAGAGCAGTGTTCCATCTAAGCTGAGTTAGTGTGAGCTAGCTCATGGTTTTTTAGCCTCCAGCTCACACATTTTTGTCTTAGCTCAGGAAAAATGGTCCCAGAGCAAACTAATTTATGCAGTAGCTCACAACTTTAATGCTAGTAGCTCATAAATCAGAATTTTCCCTCACATGCTTAAAGGGAACATTAGACAAGAGGACTAATTTTTTAAAAGATACACTGTAAAAGAGTGAGATAATAAAACCAGCATTGTGTTTATTACAATCTGTACAGCCAATCAGATCTCGAATGGTCAATCAGAAGTCCTGCTGGGCAGGAACCTGATTTGCCACCCATTTCTAAAAAAATACTTGACGGATGCCACAAGAAATGTTGGTGGGTGGTGCTATGGAGCTCACGGGCACCATGTTGGGGAACCTCGGATGTAGAATTTGGTGGGGGATTGGGATCAAAAAGCAAAAAGCAATTTACGGTGCGGTGGGCTCAACTGTTTATATTCTTGACCCTGGGAGTTTTCGCCTGGGATGGAAACTGAGAAGACAAGACTTAAAGGGGATTTAAAATTGCAGCACTTCAAATCCATTTTGAGGCGGCGCTTGAGTGGTCGGAAGGGAAGGGTACACCATGTCCTTAACTGAGGGATACGGCAGCTGAGGTGAGGGCAGTTTGGTCTGTGCCTCCCTGAGTGGGCGTGGGGGCCCTGAGAACAGAGGGGGCCCACGCAAGACATGTCTGACTAGTCCTTGTGCTGACAGAACTGCCCTTCTAACCCAGCTGCCATTTTCCCCTCAGACAAAGCCTCGTGGTTTCTTCCAACAACCCTACAGTTTAAAGTGCTGTGAAAACCTTCCACCAAGTCTCCCCAAGAGAGGCCTAGGCTGAGGCTGTGAGAAGGAAGGCAGGCCAGATTTTCCAGGGTCAAGGCAGGTCTGGATTCTCACATCTTTCGAAGTTGCGTAAAAGGGAACGGGGTTGAGTGAGCTTATCAACCTTTTTTTTAAAAAAAAAAAATTCTGGCAGTGCTCCTATGCTTTTTGCTCACAAAAAATTTAATTGGATACTGAGAGAAGCCCGATTCTTGGTGGCTAAGCAAGTATTAAAAGTTACAAGAGCCCTCACGGGGGGAAACATGGCAACCTCTGCTCCAGAAATAGAGCCCTCTCCGCATACAATTTTGCTGGCATCTTTCATTCACTCTTAATGTACAGTCACATTCAGGAGGGAACTGGAGTGTACAGCTACAATCCAAATATGAGTGCCCCCTCCCACCTCGTTTCTTCTGTAGGAAAAAGAGGGGGGGAGCAGAGAAGCCAAGAAAAGCTGGTCCACTTTGCAACTTCCTGCGTCCGCTTATTAAACTTTTATGTGGTACACTTAATGCTCAAAACGCTTTACAATATTTAATTTATCCTCATTCAAACCCTATGCCCATTATTATTTCCACTTAGGCTGGTAACAAGAGGCTGAGGGACTCAATGGGAACCGAGTTCAGCTTTCTGAGGACACCCTCTGTCTCGTCAGCTCAGTTTATACATTCAGCAGGTTCAAGGGACAAAACTGTGTCCTCCCCACCCCAGACTTTACTAGACCAAACTGCAGAGCGAGCTCTGTATTTGAATCCTCCCTTGTTAAAAAAGCCCAACAAATATAACTCCCCGCATGCAGAAAGCTACAGTCAAGTAGAAGAGCTCATTCCCCCTGAAAAGCTAGTTTTCCATTTGTGGGGCGTCTTGTTTTTTACGGTGGAACCATTCAAACCCCACCATGCATGTGGGGAAAAGCTTATTCACACATATGTTGATGCCACATCATCACCTAACTGTGTTGAATGTATAATCCCAGTCTTCAGGAAGGACGCAACTGAAAGGGCAAGGGAAAAAATTATTAGGAGGGCTTTATTGGGAAGCAAAACTAAAGATCCTGTTAAGGAAGGCAATAAAACAGGATACAGGATGAAAAAGCCCCCACAGGGAACTGTTTTTAATGCAAGTAGGTGGGAATGAATTAGGGACTCTTCACATGTTTATTTGCTATTTATAAAGCACAGCAGAAATCTTTCCTTTATTTTGTTGTTTGCTTCCAACCCACCCCCAAAAACCCCTTCCAATCAATCAGAAAATGAGTCCTTCAGGAATACGCCTGTCTTTTTGGTAGAATCGTAGCTTTCGAGCTTCCTACCTTCGAGGAACGTTTGACCAGATGGAGTTGTCTGTGAGAAACAAGAGGAGGATTCTGGGATACCTCCTCACGGTGCATCAGTTTACCCAACACAATAGCCAATTCTTGGAGAAATGTCGACTGAGGGGTGGCATGATACTTTTCTCCCTTTCTCACAATGCAAGAACTCATGAAATTGCTGAGCAGTCAGGTTAGAACGGATAAAAGGAAGTACTTCTTCACCCAAAGGGCGGTTAACATGTGGAATTCACTGCCACAGGAGGTGGTGGCAGCTACAAGCATAGACAGCTTCAAGAGGAGATTGGATAAACATATGGAGCAGAAGTCCATCAGTGGCTATTAGCCACAGCATATTGTTGGAACTCTCTGTCTGGGACAGTGATGCTCTGTATTCTTGGTGCTTGGGAGGGGCAACAGTGGGAGGGCTTCTAGTGTCCTAGCCCCACTGATGGACCTCCTGGTGACACCTGGGTTTTGGCCACTGTGTGACCCAGAGTGTTAGACTGGATGGGCCATTAGCCTAATCTAGCAAGGCTTCTCTTAATTCTGTACAGCCGCATTATTGCCCTCATGCCGCATATCACTGGGGATGTGGGGGGGATATCATAATGACACCCAGGCACGAGGCAACCTGTGTTACCTGCTATAGACAGTGAACTCAACACAGGGTTGTCATTTTCAGCAGACACCCCAATGGTGGGTAGGGGTATTGAGCACTCAGGCACCCACTGGGGCCAGAACCGAGCATAGGGTTGCCAACTTTGGGATGGGGAATTCCTGCAGGTTTGGGGGTGGAGCCTGAAGAGAATGGGGGTATAATGCTATGGAGTCCACCTTCCAAAGCAGCCATTTTCCCCAGGGGAATTAGAGTTGCCAGATCCAGATTAGGAAACACATGGAGAATTGGGGATGGAGACCAGGGCGGACAGGGACATCAACAGGGTACAAGTTTTAGCTTTAGCTTGGAGAAATGTCGACTGAGGGGTGACATGATAGAGGTTGACATGATTATGCATGGGATACAGATGGCAGAGAAAGAAGTCCTTTTCTCCCTTTCTCACAATACATTGGGCACTCAATGAAACTGCTGAGCAGCTGAGTTAGAATGGATAAATAAAGGAAGTACTTCTTCACCCAAAGGGTGATTAACACGTGGAATTCACTGCCGCAGGAGGTGGCGGCGGCTACAGGCATAGCCAGCTTCAAGAGGGGATTGGATAAATATCCGGAGCAGAGGTCCATCAGTGGCTATTAGCCACAGCATACTGTTGGAACTCTGTCTGGGGCAGTGATGCCCTTTATTCTTGGTGCTTGGGGGGGGGGGGGGGGGGGGACAACAGTGGGAAGGCTTCTAGTGTCCTGGTCCCACTGATGGCACCTGGGTTTTTTTGCCACTGTGTGATACAGTGTTGAACTGGATGGGCCACTGGCATGAGCCAACATGGCTTCTCTTATGTTCTTAATGCCACAGAGCCCACCATCCAAAGCATCCGTTTTCTCCAGGGGAAATAAGCTCTGTAATCTGGAGATGAGTTATTCTGGGAGATCTCCAGGCCCCACTGGGAAGCTGATAACCCTAGCTGACCACACTGTGCATAGAAGTGGGGAAAGAGAACTGCTAGAGCAGAGGTGGCCAAATTGTGGCTCGGGAGCCATGTGTGGCTCTTTCAGACATATTGTGTGGCTCTTGAAGCCCTCACTGCCCAATTGGCTGACCTGGAAAATGCATTTAAATCACTTTCCCAAGCCAACCCAGCCAGTGGCTTGGTAAAAAAGTTAAAGGCAGTCCCTTGCGCAAGCACCAGTCGTTTTCAACTCTGGGGTGACATTGCTTTCACAACGTTTTCACGGCAGACTTTTTACAGGGTGGTTTGCTGTTGCCTCCCCCAGTCATCTACACTTCCCCCACAGCAAGCTGGGTCCTCGTTTGACTGACCTCGGAAGGATGGAAGGCTGAGTCAACCTCGAGCCGGCTACCTGACCCAGTTTCCGCTGGGCTCGAACTCAGGTGGTGAGCAGAGGACTCCGACTGCAGTACTGCAGCTTTACCACTCTGCACCATGGGGCTCTGGAGAATACATTTAAAGTTAAAGTTACTTTCTTTCTACCTCTCCTCCTCCTCCCATCTATTTGCTTGCCTGCCTGCCTGCCTTTCTGTCGCACAGCTCTCAAACATCTGACATTCATGTCTTGTTGCTCTCAAACATCTGATGTTTACTCTTTGTGGCTCTTAAGCAAGTTTGGCCACCCCTGGACTAGAGAAAGGGGCAAGGAAAGGTATTTCCTTCTGGAAGGGAGCACCTGGACAGAACGCCTGCTCCTCGGATCTTCCCGCGTTTCTGCAAATGCCACCGTGGCGGAGGGGCCACTGTTCTCTCTTTCAAAGAGAGATGGATGAACAGCAAAGGATGTCTCACAGCTACCTTACAGAGGAGGTCGGGATGGGAAAGGATCGGCTCTGCAGGAACCCAAGCGCTGCCACTCAAAGCCCAAATACGCTCATGCATCAGCAAAGGCAACGCCAAAAGAAGATTCATCAGGACAGGATTCATTCCGGCCCAGCGTAAAGCTATCCCACTCAGTGTACTCACAGAGTGGTCTCTTCTCTATGTACAGACACAAACATACTTGAAGCTGCCTTACTCTATCAGGCCCTTAGTCCAGGGGTGGCCAAACTTGCTCAGTCTAAGAGCCACAAAGAATAAATGTCAGATGTTTGAGAGCCACAAGACATTAATGCCTGGTGTTTGAGAGTTTGCAAGACAGGAAGGAAGGAAGGAAGGAAGGAAGGAAGGAAGGAAGGAAGGAAGGAAGGAAGGAAGGAAGGAAGGAAGGAAGGAAGGAAGGAAGGAAGGAAGGAAGGAAGGAAGGAAGGAAGGAAGGAAGGAAGGAAGGAAGGAAAATAAATAGAGGAGGGAAGATGTGGAAAGAAAGCAACTTTAACTTTAAATGTATTCTCCAAGTTGCCAGCTGGCTTGGCTAGAAGTGATTTAAAGACACAAATGCCTTCTCCAAGCTGGCCAGTGGGGTGATGGGGGCTTTCAAGAGCCACACAACATATGAACATATGAAGCTGCCTTACGGTGAATCAGACCCTGAGTCCATCACATCAGTACTGTCTACTCAGACTGGCAGTGGCTCTCCAGGGTCTCTAGCTGAGGTTTTTCACGCCTATTTGCCAGGACCCTTTTTAGTTGGAGATGCCGGGGATTGAACCTGGGACCTTCTGTTTACCAAGCAGATGTTCTACCACGGAGCCATCATTCCTCCCCACAATATGTGTGAAAGAGCCACATGTTGCTCCGAAGCCACAGTTTGGCCACCCCTGCCTTAGTCCATCACCGTCATTGCTATCTACTCAGACGGCTCTCCAGGGTCTTACACAGGGGTCTTCGTAACACCTACTGCTGAATGCTTTCACTAGAGATGCTGGGTGTTGAACCTGGGGCCTTCTGCATGCTGAGCAGATGTTCTGCCACGGAGCCACGGCCCCTTCCCACGGGGGACTGAGAAAGAACACAAGTATCGAGGACATTGTCACAACTGAGTCTTGAACCGGGGGACTCCCGAGGAGCTCACGGTGCAGCCCTCACAACCAGGGGTGGCATTCTAGCAGGAGCTCCTTTGCATGTTAGGCCACACAATCCTGACGTAGCCAATCCTCCAAGAGTTTACAAAAAAGAGCCTTGTAAGCTCTTGGAAGATTGGTTACAGCAGGGGTGTGTGGCCTAATATGCAAAGGAGCTCCTGCTAGACTGCAACCCCTGCTCACAGCCATGGCATCACGCAAGTTCTATACATCGTATGCTTAAGGAAAAGCAATAATAAAATGTGGCGCAGTGTTAAAGTTGCAGTACTGCAGTCCTAAGCTCTGCTTACGACCTGAGTTCGATCCCCGGCGGAAGCTGGGTTCAGGTAGCTGGCTCAAGGTTGACTTGGCCTTCCATCCTTCAGAGGTCGGTAAAATGAGTACCCAGCTTGCTGGGGGGGGGGGGCGGGGTGTAGATGACTGGGGAAGGCAATGGCAAACCACCCCGTAAAAAGTCTTCCGTGAAAATGTTGTGAAAGCAACGTCACCCCAGAGTCGGAAACGACTGGTGCTTGCACAGGGGACCTTTCCTTTTCCAGGAGGGGAAAGCCAGGTTCCGTCACATTGTCGCACGCTCCTTTTTTTACTGCTAACTGTTTGGGGGCTGGTCTCGCCATACAACTAGGGCCTGTATTAGGGCAGTCACCTGATTAAAGAAATCCCGGCTAATTGTATGCATTGGGGGTTGATTAATTGATTAAATCTGCAGGCATCTTTGCAAGGGAACAAAACAACAGTTCCGGAGACAAAAGCGTACGTCTTTTGTTTTTAGACGAAGCACAGATGTGGCACAGCAGGCAGCGAGGAAGAAAAGGCACTCTACCCCGAGCGGGCGAGAGAGACGAGGAGGAGGGATGCCTCTTCGAAGATGGCGCCACAGCACCTGCGGTTTCTGTGGGCATCTGCATTTAAAATCAAGTAATTCACTGGGTTTTTTTTAAAAAAAAGATCTGTTCTTTGTCAAATCAGGGCATTTTTTAAGCTGCTCAAAGTCCTGGATTCGAGCAAACCTAACTGATTACTCTACTAAATTTAGTGGGCAGTAACAGTGTGGTGTTACAGCAGGAGTGGTGGAGTGGTTAAGAATGCCGGAATGGTATCCAGGAGACCTGGGTTCGAGTCCTCCATTGGGCCACGGAAGTTTGAGTGGGTGACCTCGGGCTGTCTCAGAAGAAACAACCCTCTTTGCGAGTTAACCTGTCTTCGGAGGATATACTTCGGGTTCACTCTTCCACACAAGGATTAAATAAATAAATAGATCCAAGCGGGCAGCCGTGTTGGTCTGAAGTAGTAGAACAAAGCAGGAGTCAAGTTGTACCTTTAAGACCAACTTAGTTTTATTCAGAACGCAAGCTTTCGTGTGCTCTAAGCACACTTCATCAGACAAGGAATCCGGTATAGTGAGCAGAGCCATTTTGCATTCTGAGCAAATGCAAAATGGTACCATTTTGCATTCTGAGCCACTGCCTACCAGCTAAGTGTGGCTCTGCTCACTGTACCAGATTCCTCGTCTGATGAAGTGCGCTTAGAGCACACGAAAGCTTACCTTCTGAATAAAACTGTCGGTCTTAAAGATGCAACTTGACTCCTATTTTGTTCTAAATAAATAAATGTCTATGAATCCACTTCAGTTCCTCTCTACTGAACAATGAACGTAAGAACCTAAGAGAAGCCATGTTAGATCAGGTCAGTGGCGCATCCAGTCCAACACTTTGTGTCACACAGTGGCCAAAAAAAACCCAGATGCCATCAGGAGGTTCATCAGTGGGGCCAGGACACTAAAAGCCGTCCCACTGTGCTCCCCCAAGCACCAAAAATAGAGAGCATTACTGCCCCAGACAGAGAATTCCAACAATACGCTGTGGTTAATAGCCACCAATGGACCTCTGCTCTATATGCTTATCTGATCCCCTCTTGAAGTTGTCTATGCTTGCAGCTGCCACTACCTCCTGTGGCAGTGAATTCCGTGTGTTAATCACCCTTTGGAAGCAGGAAGGAGGAGGGGAAGAAGAAGGAGGAGGAGGAGAAGAAGGTGGTGGTGGTAGTGGTGGATTTATACCCCAGCCTTCACTCCGAATCTCAGAGTCTCAGAGCGAATCACAATCTCCTTTCCCTTCCTGCTCCACAACAGACAACCTGTGAGGAAGGAAGAGTTGAGAGGACAGCTCTGCGAGAGCTATGGCTGACCCAAGACCATTCTAGCAGCTGCAAGTGGAGGAGCGAGAAATCTCACCTGGTTCTCCAGGATAAGAGTCTGTGTACTTAACCACCACCAAGTTTGATTCCCCACTCCTCCAAATGCAGCCGGCTGGGTGACCTTGGGTCTGCCGCAGTTCCCTCAGTGTCATTCTCTAAAGAGCAGTTCTTTCGAAGCTCTTTCAGCCCCACTTACCTCACAGAGCGTCCAGTGTGGAGAGAGGAAGGGAAGGAGACCGTAAGATACTCTGAGACTTCGAGTGACGGGCAGGCCACAAATCCTTCTTCTACTTCTTCTTTGCCTGAGGCGGCTGCGTACTGAAATAGCCATGAAGGAGAAGAGCCCCCTAAACTGGACTCATTTCCTTCCCCGACTCTTCGAAGGCGAGCTGCATTACGGCAGCGCTTAGAAGGAAGCCCTTGATTAGCTGCAGGCAAAGCCCTAGTAAGAGTTTAATAGGATCAAAGGCCTCCTGCACTTCTCACAGCAATCCCAGAGAGGAAAAGGGCCCAAGAGATAATCAGCTTATGGAGAGGTTGGCAGGAATTGGGACCACCCCCCCCCCAACCCAAGACGAGCTCATTCCCTACGCCAGCGGAGGCCTTTGACCCACAGCCTCGTCTTTAAAACCCTAAGCCTGCTAAGGGGACATCTCATTTACTAACAGAGCAGCGTCAGCAGATAGATTCAGCAGAGCTACAGCCTTTCCAACCCACCGGACCTGGAGCCGCTGGGGAGAATCAACCCTTGGCAAGCCAAACTACAGGCAGCCCCGTGGCTCAGAGTGGTAAAGCTGCAGCACTGTAGTCCGAGCTTCTTTGCTCATGACCTGAGTTCGATCCCAGAGGAAGCTGGGTTCAGGTAGCCAGCTCAAGGTTGACTCAGCCTTCCATCCTTCCGAGGTCGGTAAAATGAGTACCCAGCTTGCTGAGGGGAAAGTGTAGATGACTGGGGAAGGCAATGGCAAACCACCCCGTAAAAAGTCTGCCATGAAAACGTTGTGATGCGACATCACTCCAGAGTCGGAAACGACTGGTGCTTGCGTTGGTCTTAAAGGTGCTACTCGACTGCTACATTAAACATGTAGTTTGGCTGTTTATCTCATTACATATACCTAAACCCATTTTCACTATATCTTAATGTATTCTTTCTTTTCCTAATGCCAAACTAGAATGATGCTTATAATGTATGGAATGATGTTTATAATGTATGTTATATGTTCAAAAGGAAATTAGGCGGACAAGAACATTACCAGGAAGCACATGTACTAGGAAATACATGTCCTTGCCAGACTTTTAGCAAGAGAAATTAAAAGGCAGCTTTTATTACCTTTTATTGGTTTCCCACACAAATGCTATCCAGACCAAATGGTCGTTCAGTTTGTTTAGTACGCTATTTTGCCATTGGATTCTAACTTTGTATTACTTTACATTCTTAACCACTACCCTCCAACTATACTGCTCACTGTACCCCATTCCATTGTCTGATGAAGTAGGCATGCATACAAAAGCTTACATTTGGAATAAAATTTTGTTGGTCTTAAAGGTGCTACTTGACTCCTACTTTGTTCTACATCAAAGACCCTTATGCCATATCCGCCCAGCTTTAAGATCCCCGGCAGAGGTCCTTCACGCACTGCCTACTCCCTGGTCCTTTCAACTGGCGATGCCAGGAATCAAACCTGGGACCTTCTGCATGCCAAGCAGATGCTCTACCACTAAACTACAGCCCCACTTCATGGCTCTCCAGGGTCTCAGGCCGAGGTCTTTCCCATCACCTCCTGCTTGGTCCTTTTAACTGGAGCTGCTGGGGATTGAACCTGGGACCTTCTGCATGCCAAGCAGATGCTCTACCACTGAAATACAGCCCCACTTCATGGCTCTCCTGGGTCTCGGGCTGAGGTCTTTCCCCATCATCTCCTACCTGGTCCTTTTAACTGGAGATGCCAGGGATTGAACCTGGAACCATCTGCACACCAAGCGGATGCTCTATCATGGACCAATGCTCTGCTCCCAAAGCGAATACTCTGTCGCTAAGCTGTACTCCTTCTCCCCAGAAGGAGAGATCGAAACCACAGTTCTCAAGATTTGCTTTGACGTCATGGACGAGCATGAAGGATCTTGCCTGGCCTACGTTGTGAATCTTCCACCGTGATGCGATGTTGCAACTGTTTGTGTTTGGTGGACAGCGGGTTACAAGCAATGTTCCCTCTAAGCTGCAGAGTCTTGTGAGCAGAAATTCTGCTTTGTGAGCTGCTGGCCTTAAAGTTGTGAGCGGCTGCATAAATTAGTGTGCTCTGGGGTCATCCTTCCTGAGCTAAGACAAAAATGTATGAGCTGGAAGCTACAAATCTGTGAGCTTGCTCACACTAACTCAGCTTAGAGGGAACACTGGTTACAAGTCCATGCCAAGCCCAAAGAAATTAGGGGCGGATGTCACAGTGGGTCAAAAGTCATCAGTTGAAGACCAACAGGACTTCTGCTACAGAAGAGTGGGGACAGAGTGGTGTTCCAGTCTGCATTTAGAGCAGGGGTGTCAAACTCATTTGCTATGGGGGCCAGATCTGACATAAAAGAGACCTTGTTGGGCCAGGCCATGTCAGGTTGGGCCGAGCCATGTCGGGCCAGGCCATGTGTGTACCTATTTAAGATTAGGTAGCAGAGAACGAAACTTTGTAAAGAACACAAGCACAAATATATATTTTTTAAAAAACTTAAAACATGCTTAAAGCGTTAGCACTCACTGGTCTTAAAGGTGCTTTCTTTGTATTTCTCCCAAGGGATCCAGGGAACTGCATAAAGGAAGCTCTGGCTCTTTCCTTCCTTCCCCAGGGACTCGGGCGGGGAGGAGCCTCAGTCAATAGAAAGAAGAGAAGCTTGGCTCTGTAGCTCTGCTGTGTGATTGAGAGAGCCCGGCAAAGCAAACTATTCCTCCACAAGGGAGAAGCCTCAGCCAATGGAGAAAACAGAGGTTTTGCTCTGTAGCTCTTGTGCAGTTGAGGAGGCCTTGCAAAGCAAGCTGTGATGCAGAAGGAAGCAAGGGAGAGGGGGAAGAAGAAGATGACAGCCGGTTGCTTGGGAGCCTGATAGAAGCCCTCTGGGGGCCTGGTTCTGCTCCCGGGCCCTAAAGAGTTGCCATAATTCAGCTGGGACTTGATAGCACTTTTCACCACCAGTTACAAAAACGTATCTGAGGTCTGCACCTCAAAGTCCTGCTCTTTCTGACCTATCTTCTAAACCTGGTAAATGGGACCAGATCCCTTTTCAGGAACTAGCGTGCACTTCTGCCTTTCTCTTTTTGATCCTCACAACTAACCCGAGAAAGAGCCTCCTCGGTTGTGGCACCTAAATTCTGGAATTCCCTCTCTAGGGAGATGGGTTCATCTTCTTCTATCTTTCACCAGGGATTGAAGACCTCTATTTTGTTGAGTGCTCCCTCATTAACTCATTGGCCTTCTTCCCTGTTGGTGTGTTTACAGGTTTCATTCTTTAAAATGTTTTTAAATATATTTTATCTGTGCTTTCAACATTGTTTACATTGTTCCCCACCCTGGGGACCCCAAAGCAGCTGGGAAAGGAAGGATGCAATTGTTTTAAACAAAATAGAAAAGACATAATCAATACAATCACTCTGTGAGCAGTGTTCCCTGTAAGCTGAGTTAGTGTGTTGCTTGCTCATCGTTTTTTAGCCTCTGGCTCACACATTTTGGTCTTAGCTCAGGAAACACAGCCCCAGAGCAAACTAATGTACACACTAGCTCACAATTTTAATGCTGGTAGGTCACGAAGTAGAATTTTAGCTCACAAGACTCCACAGCTTAGAAGAAATATTGCCCAGGATCCAACTGCAACTCCTCAACTGCAACTTACAATGCCTTATTTTGAGACTTTCATTGCCCAACTCATTCATCGACTAGATCAGGGGTCTCAAACGTGCAGCCTGAGGGCCAGATCAGACCCTCGGAGAGCTACTATCAGTCCTGCGAGAAACGGGCATCTGCTTCCTTCTCTCCCTCTTGCTTCCTTCCACATCACAGCTTGCTTTGTCAGGCTTGCTCAATCGCACAGGAGCTACAGAGCAAAGCCTCTGTTTTCTCCATTGGCTGACCAGCATGTGAAGCAGCTTATGTACAAAAGCTCACAATACCCAGCCATTTCATGTTTTCCACTGGGTCCCAGGCTCAAAGCATTAACCATGAGATTTCTGTAGTGAATGTCAATAAATCAAAAGCAGCTTTGCAACTTACAGACACACACCTGAACAGCTTACTCAGGATTGCTACAGCACAGACGTTGTCTTCAGATTTTGATGCAATAACACAGAGCAAGTGGTGTCAGTTATCAGAAACTGTTAAATAAACAAAATATTGCAAGAGTGCTAATCTTTTAAGCATGTTTCTTTGTGTCTTTTAAAAAGGTTATCACTTTGCTACCTGCATTACATTTTATGACACACATGGCCCGACCCAACAAGGTCTCATTTATGTCAGATCCAGCCCTCATAACGAATGAGTTCGACACTCCTGTATTACCTTCCACCTTCTAAAGAGCTCTGACTTAATGAAATATTTGGCTTTACAGTGGCTTTGTAAAACACAATAATTTCATTCCACGCAACAGAATAAACCACACGGCAAATCCACATTCACAAGGCAAGCCCACAAACCGTCTCCATCAATCAAGAAACCATGCTAGGCTCAATTTTAAAAAAAGAGAAAATATCATGGTTTGGGGCAGGGGTGGAATTCTAGCAGGAGCTCCTTTGCATACTAGGCCACACTCCCCTGATGTAGCCAATCCTCTAAGAGCTTACAGGGCTCTTATTACAGGGCCTACTGTAAGCTCCAGGAGGATTGGCTACATCAGGGGGTGTGGCCTAATACGCAGGGGTGGGATTCTAGGAGAGCTCCTTTGCATATTAGGCCACACTCCCCTGATGTAGCCAATCCTCTAAGAGCTTACAAAAAAGAGCCTTGTAAGCTCTTGGAGGATTGGCTACATCAGGGGTGTGTGGCCTAATATGCACAGGAGCTCCTGCTAGAATTCCACCCCTGGTTTTGGGGTATTTCTAAGCGCTATCCTCTGAGTTGGTTGGGACCATGGTCATATTGCAGGAAGGAAGCATGCGGATCGTGCCTGGAAGCATCTTTTTTGTTTTAAGGAACTACTTCTCAGGGTTCAAAAACTGCTGCCTGGAAGATAAAAAAACACCCTGACTTGGATGGCTCAGGCTAGCCCGATCTCATCAGATTTTGGAAGCTAACCAGGGTCAACCTTGGTTAGTACTTGGATGGGGAACCAGCAAAGAAGGCCAAGGTCACTACACAGAGGCAGGCAATGACAAACCACCTTTGCCTGAACATCTCTTGCCTTGAAAACCCGACAGGGTTGCCATAAGTTGGCAGCGACAATGGCGCTTTCCCACCACCAGTGCTGAATTGCGACTGATCATGAAGCTCAAGACCATGCACCCCCCTGGAATGAATCAAGACGTAGGTTTCCTGACTCGTTACTAATGCTGATTTCTCTGTACCTACTCTCTCCCTGGCTATCACACCTGATCCAATCACGCTTGCTATTCGCATTCACCTGTTATCGTCCATTCGGCATCTGAAATCACTCCGCTCTCCAAAATATAAGAAATGGACTCACATTCTAGCTACATCTGGAGAAGCCAGCAGTGACTCAGGAGAGCTCATCCCCTGCCACAAATGCTGTCAGTATTTAAGGTACTGCTGGACTCTTGCGCTTTTCTAATGCTCAGGGGTGGAATTCTAGCAGGAGCTCCTTTGCATATTAAGCCACACGTCCCCTGATGTAGCCAATCCTCCAAGAACTTACAAGGCTCATTTTTGTAAGCTCTCAGAGGATTGGCTACATCAGGGATGTGTGGCCTAATATGCAAAGGAGCTCCTGCTAGAATTCCACCCCTGCTACTGCTACAAAGAGACTAACACAGCAACCCATCTTGATCCTTGATCCTCCACCACCCATTTATGCTCTGACCTGGGCAGTCCGGAGTAGCCTGATCTTAGATGCTTAAGCAGGGTTGACCCTGGTTAATACGTGGATGGGAGACCACCAAGGAATACCACGGTTATGACATGGAAGCAGGCAATGGCAAACTGCCTCTGAATGTCTCATTTGTTACAAGGGTCGGATCTGACATAAATGAGACTTTGTCAGGCTGGGCCAAGTGTGTCATAAAATGTAATGCCAGGTAGCAGAGACATAAACTTTATAAAGGACAAAGATTTTTAAAAAGCTTAAAATGAAATGTGCTTAAAACATGAGCACTCGTTGGTATTAAAGGTGTTTTCTCTGTATTTCTCCCGTGGGAGCCAGAGAACTGGATAAAGGACGCTCTGGCCCTTTCCTTCCGTCCCCAGGAGACCAGGAGCCTCAGCCAATAGAAGAGAAGCTTGGCTCAGTAGCTCTGCTGTGTGACTGAGAGAGCCTGACTAAGTAAGCTATCCCTCCTCCCCAAGGGAGGAGCCCTCAGCCAATGGAGAAAACAGAGGCTTTGCTCTGAAGCTCCTGTGTGACTGAGCAAGCCTGGCAAAGCAAACTGTGATGCAGAAGGAAGCAAGAGAGAAGGAGAAGGAAGCAGATGATAGCCGGTTGCTCGGGGGTCTGATAGGCTTGGCTCTGTAGCTCTGCTGTGTGATTGAGAGAGCCCGGCAAAGCAAACTATTCCTCCACAAGGGAGAAGCCTCAGCCAACGGAGAAAACAGAGGTTTTGCTCTGTAGCTCTTGTGCAGTTGAGGAGGCCTTGCAAAGCAAGCTGTGATGCAGAAGGAAGCAAGGGAGAGGCGGAAGAAGCAGATGACAGCCGATTGCTTGGGGGCCTGATAGAAGCCCTCTGGGGGCCTGGTTTGCTCCCGGGCCGCATGTTTGACACCCCTGCCCTGAAGGGGTTGCCATAATTCAGCTGGGACTTGACAGCACTTTTCACCACCAGTTAAAAAAAACATACCTGGGGTCTGCCACCTACAAAAGTCCTGCACTTCAAATTCCTGCTGAAAAAAGTGATCTGATATTTGTCTGTTGCAGATACATGAAGATATCCAAAAGCCCCCCAAACTCACTCTAATCTCTCGCCATGCACCTCCTAGCCTGCTACATCCTTTCCTCCCTCCCCCGGGAAAACGCGGTCTTCACGGAAACATTAGGACAGGATCCCGTTCTAGCCTCTGCTTCCAAAGCAGCAGGACATCCAGCTTCAACCACGCAGGAAGAAGCACTCAACCCTATGGCAACACCATCCAGATTTCCGCATGAATTCATTGCAACGACCCCAGGAAGCAAGTAAACACATAGTTTGCAGTTGAGCACAACTTCCTTATACTGAATTAGGCCCCTGGTCTTTCAAGGTCAGTATTGTCTGCTCAGACGGGCAGCAACTCTCCAGGATCTCAGGCAGAGTTCTTTCCCATCACCTACAGCCTGGTATTTTTAACTGGAGATGCCGAGGACCTACTGCATACCTGGGACCTACTGCATACCAAGCAGAGGTTCTACCACTGAGCTACAGTCCCACTTCATGGCTCTCCTGGGTCTCAGGCAGAGGTCTTTCCCATCACCTACTGCCTGGTCCTTTTAACTGGAGTTGCCAGGGATTTGGGACCTACTGCATACCAAGCAGAGGCTCTACACCACTGAGCTACAGCCCCACTTTGTGGCTGTCTAGGATATCAGGCTGAGGTCTTTCCCATCACCTCCTGCCTGGTTCTCTTAACTGGGGATGCCAGGGATTGAACCGGGAACCTTTTGCATGCCAAGCAGAGGCTCTACCACTGAGCTACAGCCCCACTTCAAGGCTCTCCCGGGGTCTCAGGCTAGGTCTTCCACATCATTTCCTGCCTGGTCCTTTTAACTGGCAATGCCAGGGATTGAACCTGGGACCTACTGCATGCCAAGCAGAGGCTCTTCACCACTGAGCTACAGCCCCACCTTGTGGCTGTCCAGGATCTCAGGCTGAGGTCTTTCCCATCACCTCCTGCCTGGTTCTTTTAACTGGAGATGCCAGGGAGTGAACCAGGGATCACCTGCATGCCAAGCAGAGGCTCTACCACTGAGCTTCAGCCCCACTTCATGGCTCTCCAGGGTCTCAGGCTGGGTCTTCCACATTTCCTGCCTGGTCCTTTTAACTAGAGATGCCGGGGACTGAACCTGGGACCTACTGCATGCCAAGCAGAGGTTCTACCACTGAGCCATGGCCTCTCCCAAGAAAGTATACACGGGATCACAGATTCAGCCAGAATTAATGTGGCACTTTCAGACATTTTTGAATGGTTGTCTATTTTACAGTACATCCTCCTGGACTGAATCAAGACCTTGGTTTCCTGTCTCATTACTAATATTGATTTCTCCATACCTACTACCTTTCTGGTATAGTACTTAAGACTACTGGACTATAATCCAGGGAGAGTTGCTAACCTCCAGATGGTTGATGGAGATCTCTTGGGATTCCGACTGATCTCCAGGTGACAGAGATCAGTTCCCCTGGAAGAAATGACTGCTTTGGAAGGTGGACTCTAGGGCATTATGGCCCACTGAAGTCCCTCCCCTCCTCAGGCTCCACCCCCAAATCTCCAGGTGTTTTTTGCCCCCATACTGTTGTGAAATTTACCAGGGTGATTTCAGGCACAGCTGTATTCCCTCAGCCTAGCGTACCCTTATAGCTTTGTTATGAGGAGAAAATGGAGACCCACAGAACACCACACTCCTTGGAGGATGGGCAGCACTTAAAAATTCTTAAATATTGTAGTACCTTACTTTTTTCCTTAAGACAAACTCTGTTTAAATGATTCCATTTTTAGGAAACCACATTTACTTCAGAGCCACCACCTGACATAAACAGAGTATCCCTTGGGCAGCTGTGAGAATGGATGGACCCAGGGGTGGAATTCTAACAGGAGCTCCTTTGCATATTAGGCCACACACCCCTGATGCAGCCAGTCCTCCAAGAACTTACAAGGCTCTTTTTTGTAAGCTCTTGGAGGACTGGCTAAATCAGGGGGGTGTGGCCTAATATGCAAAGGAGCTCCTGCTAGAATTCCACCGCTGGATGGACCAAGCCAAAACGAGCCCCCCGCCCTGATTTTGAATGGCCGGATGATCAACCTAGAGCCAAATTAATGATGCTATTTCTCCAATCCACCACAATGCACAGTGATACTTCCTTGGTTCACCCAAATCTCAGGTATCTGCAAAAGCCAGGAATCACAAAAAGACTTCCTTTGCCTATCTTTTACAAATCAGTGGCAGGAAAACGGCACCTGGCTTTGGCAGGTCACCCCTGGGAAGCCCAGGCGACCCCAGGAGGCGACACAGTGGGCCATTTGCCGGGGCTGCGAGGCTAGCAACAGTGCCGTACCCTACCTTTGCGTAGAGAAATCACAACAGCCAGAGAGGCAATCACCAAACAGAAAGTCACTTGGCATCAGGCAGCTTGAGGGGCCCCACAAATGGTGCCTGGAGCTGGCGGCGGGATAAGGAGCGGCCTGCCCCAAAAGGACTCATCAAGTCCAGGGGCCACAGAGAAGCAGGCCCCGCAAACACAGGATGCCATGTTATTCTTTGTGGGTACAATTTACCATTCATGTATTGAGCCATCAATCACCTGCAAAGTAATACAAGCAGCCTATCCACCCACCCACCACAAAATCAGAACTCTGCAGAAAGGCCTCTGCCCCAAAGAGCTTACAATCTACATTTTGACAGAGGGAAGGTGAGGGATGCAGAACATGTGTTAACTGGGAGCAATCTACATATAGCAATTCTGGGGAAGAGTTTCAGGCTCTCCTGGGAGGGAGGCCCTGTCCCTGTCAGCCTAACCACAGACATCTGGATGAAATGGAAGAACAAAGACCTTCCCCTAAGCCCACTGGTTCTGCTCTGCCCGTCCCACCACCCCTCCAAACCTAACGGCTCTCCAGCTGTTTCTTGAGGCCTGCCAATCCATCCTGTTGTTAAAGTCCCGGGGGCGGAACACAAACCCCAAAGATTTCTCAGGCCTTGCCAGGCCACTGTACATGACACAGAGGGCTTCTCAGGAGTAGCACCGGACTGGCCTTGATCCTAGGAATTCAAGACTCTCAAGCAGTCACAGACAAGCCTCACCCAGCCTGTACCAAAAACAGCTACAAGCCCGGAAACCATAATTCTGCCGACAAGCATCTGGAGAGACGCACAAGGGCTCCAAGCTCTCTCTAGGCCTCGAGGGTCTCGCTTATCCCCCCAGTAAATGTCAGCGTCTCCTTTGCAGGGAATTCTAACCCTTCAAAAAAATGACAGTTCCCTCCACCTCTGGATTATGGCCAAGAGTTTGCAGTACAAAAACACACCCCCCCCCGGCCCCTGGTTCCCACCCAAACAGTGATCCTTCCACTCCGCTCTTCGATCCACCTGCGTCCAAATGCCAAGGTGGTCCCCCCAATCACCAAACCCATCTCCTTCCACTCTTCGCTCCCCACTCCGTCCCCGCCCCAGGAAAGATCTGACACCCAGGGCCCAGCTCCCTCCGCCGCCGTGGCTTGTCCCTGCGATTTGGTTCCTGACTCAGAGCTGTTTCCGTCTCTGCCACGACGCTTGGCGCAGCTGTGGGGGGGGGGGGTGTGCAGAAGAGACGCTAACCGAGGCTGGCAAGGCCACGGCCCCTCTCTCTTCTCTTCCCACCCGCCGCCCCAACAACCACCCGGCTGAGATGAACCTCGGCAGCCAAGCCTGAGATGAGGCACACAAGGGCAGACGGGGGGGGGGGAGAAGGGGGTGTCAATGGAGCAGAACTGGGGAGGGAAATGAAACATCAGAACATAAGAAGAGCCATGTTGGATCAGGCCAATGGCCCATCCAGTCCAACGCTCTTGTGTCACACAGTGGCCCAAAAAAACCAGGTGCCACAGAAGGGGGGCGGGGGGGGGCTGAGAATGTGGAGGAAAGAAAAAGAAGAAAGGGACAAGGAGGGATGAGAAAGTCTGAGGCTTTTGGGGAGGAGGAAGGAGATGGGGGACACTCATGTGGGGTTTGGGGAAACTTTGCAGCGTGACGCCCGAAGTAGAAAATCCAAATGGTGCCTGCCATTTTTGCCAAAAACCAAACAATACAGCAAAATAATAATCAAAATCACCCTCTCCCCTTTCATAGTAGAGGAGTACCTGCTTTCAGAACGGGTCCATTTCACACTGCCAGCCTTTCTAACAGGGAAAGAAAGGGATGCCGGATGCTGGGTTCCAGGGAAGGAGAAAGAGTTCAGAGGTGTGGGGTTAACAGAGGTCATCTCGCCAGATGAAATGGATGAAAGGAGGCAGCCAGGGGCATGCAGGGATGGGGGGGGGGGGTGGAAGACATCCCACCAAGCGGAAACCAGGGCTTCTATCTTGGAGGACCAAGAGAGGGGTGGGGGAAGGACTGGGATTCAGGGCTTTTTTTGTAGCAGGAACTCCTTTGCATATTAGGCCACGCACCCCTGATGTAGCCAATCCTTCAAGGGCTTACTGGTCTCTTAGTACAGGGCCTACTGTAAGCTCCGGGAGGATTGGCTACATCAGGGGTGTGTGGCCTAATATGCAAAGGAGTTCCTGCTACAAAAAAAGCCCTGGGAAGGGACAACTTCCCAACAAAGAATCCTTACCCCCCCCCCCAAAGTGGGTTTGGCTAAGAGCAAAGCAGCGGGGCACTTGGATAAAGGAAGAGGAAGGGGGTTATTATATGGGCACCTCCAGGGGTCATTTTGTAGAAGAAGAGGTGCCAGATCTCATTAGCACAATTCATTTGCATCTGCCACACACCCTTGACATCACCAGAAGGCGTACTAAATTCTAGCAGCTCAGCATCTACCTTCAAATGCTTCTTGAATTATAACTGTCCTAATAAAACCTTACTCCCATCCAACGTTCCCTCTAAGCTGCAGAGTCTTGTGAGCAAAAATTCTACTTTGTGAGCTCCTGGCATTCAAGTTGTGAGCTCCTGCATCAATTAGGGTGCTCTGGGGTCATCCTTCCTGAGCTAAGACAAAACTGTGTGAGCTGGAGGCTAAAAATCTGTGAGCTAGAGCACACTAACTCAGCTTAGAAGGAACATTACCCCCATCATTCTTAATACTCCCTCCTATACGGCCCCAGTGACATAATGAATTTTTCCATCTTTCTGTTTGATATGTTTTGGTTATTTTCCCTTTTCTGCATGTGTGGGGAAAATATGAGAAAGTTTGTCAAATCTTAAGAGTTCAGCAAAATTCTCACAGGGGGTTTGAACAATGGAGCCCAGAAGCAAGTATCTGGCGGGGGGGGGGGCGTAAAAAAGAAAGAGCACAATAAAATGTAGAGTTTCTACAAGAATCCCACCTGCAGGGTATGGGAGGTCAGGAAGGCATGGCGCACCTGTTAGAGTGCTTGCCCCACTGATGTGGGGAGAGAAATGGCGGGGGGGGGCTCCATGTTGAAGATTTGGGGAGGAAGGGGGCAGTCACAGGGCAGCCCAGCACGGAAGCTGGGAAAAGCCGTTTCCTCACAGAGTTTCCCATTTTTCTATGCAGTTAAGAGCAGTACAGGAGACTCATCTTTTACATCCAGTCTGCCGAGACACATATATTGATTAGGAAAGGATGGAGATGAATGTGGTACATGTTGGATTCTGGGAGGGAGAGAAGGTTTGGGAGAGCATTGGGGGGAGATTCGTGGAGATGGGGGGAGGCACAAATCAGAGTCACAGGAGAGGCGGTAAGGGGAAGACCCAGGAGGATTACAAAGAAGAGATCTTGGGAGGATTCAGGAAAAGGAAGGGACAAGAAAATGTCAAGGGAAGGGTGGGGGAAGGTATGTCTGGAGGAAGGGAACAGAGAAAGGGCCTTTGGGGCAAATAAGATGACGAGAGAGAGAGAGAGAGAGACTTGTGTTAAGCCCACACCTAAAGACCAGTTTGAGAAAGTGCCAATCCCGAAACAGCCACACGCTGGCCTGCTTCACAGGGTCGTTGTTAATGGAGTGTTCTGAACGCCTGGAAGCAATATGCAAGTTAGAGCCGATTTTGTGGAGGAGGAAAGGAATCGCCTCAACAGAGAAAGGGAGTTGCTGGCGGATAATGGTTTAGAGAAAGACCCTCAAGGTAGATTTCAGATGAATGGGAGAGAGGGAGGGAGGGGTGTTCCAGGGGGAAAGAAAGGGACTACCATAGATCAGGTTTATCAATAGCTACTCACTTGGCTGCCAGAGGGGAGAAAGCACAATATAGAGGTGACCAGGAGGTTAGTTATATTTTTAAAAAACAAACCTTAAATATTTTTATTTCCCCCCGAAAACTGATTCTGGACCATCGACAGGCCATAAAATAACTAGCACTGATCGATATAAGGAAAGAAACTAGTCGAAGATTTGCGGTTACTAACTTCTCAAGTCTTATTCGGGGAAGCGGCCGATCAGGGGATGTGGGAGGAAGCAACCCAGGAGGCCAGGCCTCCCTTGGGAGGATGACATGGCCAAAAGTGGGGTTGAGGGGATGGGGGAGGGGATAATGGAGACCCCCCCCCCAATTAAGCTGAGCGCCATGCAAAGATCCTGCAAACTCATCCGCTTCAGGGTTTCAGCAACCATCAGCCCAAAATTCTGTTCCTAAAACTGGGTGGCGGGGTCCTCCTCAAAGGGCCAAAAAGGCCTCTGGGGGAGATATGTCGGCCTCTCCCACCCACCCTTGGATCTGCCCCCTTGGCTCTTGCGATTCTCCTTGTTTCATGCTCCAGAAACAAGGACCATGACACCTGGCCAGGCCAGGTTGGAGAAGGAAGGAAAGGGTAATCTCCATGTACAAGGCCTTAAGAGCTTTTTGGCCTAAATGGGGGGAGGGGGGCAGAGAGGTAAAGCAAGCGAAAGGGGAAAAGGGCGAGGGGGAGGGCTTAGGATGCTGTAAAGGGGGGGGTCCCTTCTAAAGTGACCAGGGACACACAGCGGAATAATTTTATTATGAATGGGAACGCGGGGGCAAAGATTAAGAGAGGAGGCGAAAATTGATGGATGGGCAGCGAGGGAGAAGGCAAGGAGAGAAATGGGGAGAGACCTCCAAGCCAAAACTGCATCTAACTATGTGGCCTTTCCCTCCCCCCCACCTTCCATGCCAACCCCCCCCTCAAAAAAAAGCCCAATCCAGCTCATCTACCAGGCACCAAGTTGGGTTTCTCCCTTCCTGCCCGCCCACAACCTCCCGTCACCCCGACCACAACATTTCCCAGACAACTGCCCCCCCTCTCCAAGTCCCCAAAATTGAGCGACCCCCTTTCTGGTCCTAGATTCCCATATATTTTTTTCCCTCCCCATCTTATACGGCTGGACAGCAGATACAGCACAGGGACACAACATACACAGACAGCTCCCCCCCCCCCCGCACCCAAGCTTTGCAAATTTAACCTCCCCCCCCCCAACAAAAACAGCACCTAAAATTGGAAAGTATTCCAGACTTACGGAATCCGTGAACTGCGCCCCCCGGCCGGCTTCTTCTCTTCGACCCCCCCCCCCCTCTTTTTCTCTGGGGGGAGCCCGGAATTCTTTGCGCTCTTCTTTGGGGAGAGCGAGAGACAGACGGCGACCCGGCCTCTCTCTCTCTTCTCTGCCCCCCCCCCCAACTCCGCACCTTCTTTCTCTGAAAAATAAAATTTGGATTTCCCTCCCCCCTCCCTCCCAAAAAAAAGAAAGAAAAGAAAATGTCCCCGGGATGGAGAAGAGGCGCAAAACTCTCGGATCACCTCTCCATCTGGATCCTCTCCCCCCCAAAAATAAGACTCACAAGGGGGGGGGGGGGATTGGTGGTTTTTTTTCCAAAAAAGAGCAATGGGGGTCCTTTGTTCCAAGGGGGCCTGGCCCCCCCAGGCCCCTTCCAGTTCAAGTACAGGTTGCGGGAGGGTGGTGGGTTGCTATTCAGTCCAAAGCCCACCGGCCCCCTCCGCTCCCGGGGGGGGAGAACTGTCCATAGAAGAGGAAACTCCCCATGGCCGTCGCTCCAGGATGCTGTAGCCCCCCCCCCCTTTATGGGGGGGCCGCGACCCCCCCCCCCAGTCAACGGAGCCTCCTCTGCCGCTCGCTTCCCTCCTAGCCTGGGTGGAGGTGGAGGAAGAGGGGGGGGGGGGAAGAAACTGGGATTGCAAATGTTGATCTCCCGTCTGCAAATCGGGTGGGAGGGCGACGCAGACGCAGCCCCCCCCCTTCTTTTCTCAACGCCCCCCCCCCTTTTTTTTTTCTTTCCCTCCCTCTCTACGGTTCCCTCGGTCGCTCGATCGCACAAGCCCAAATCCACGTTCCCACGTCTGGATCTTCGGAGGGGGGGGGGTGATCCGGTGGGCCCCCCCCCTGCCCTCTCCAAAACCGGGCGCGGGGGAAGACGAGAGGCGGCGATCTGTGCCAAAGCCGCAGAAGCCGAATCTCTCTCTTTCCCCCCCCCCCCAGCCGCCGGTTCTTCTTCTTCTTCCTGCCCCCCCCCTTTTTTTCCCAACTGCACCCCCAGGATGAGTGGGCTGGTGGTGGGAGAGAGCCGGAGGGGTCCCCTGGGGCGGGGGGGGGGTTGCCGAGGCCGGGAGGGGCGTTGGCCGGCGGCAGCGCTGGCCTTTTCCCCCCTCTCCTCTGGCTGCCGGGGGGGGGGGGGAGGCGGAGAGGTGGGGGGAGGACGGCTTGGGGGGGGGGGAGCGCGGCGGCGTCGGAGGCAGAGGGAGGGGAAGGGAGGAACAGGAGCGCATTGGCATGCGCTGCAGCGCTTCGCCGGCGCGCACGGAATGTTGATGAGGCTCCTTCGCCGCGAAAGCGGAGTCACTCCGGTTGCCTCGCGAAGACCGACCCCCCCCCCCCATCCCGGAGCCGGGGAAGGGAGGGGCGCTGAATGCTAAGTTTCAGTTTATTAGATTTATAGTCCGCCCTCCCCGCCGGAGCAGGCTCAGGGCGGCTCACAACAACCAGCGTTCCCTCTAAGCTGCAGAGCCTTGTGAGCAAAAATTCTACTTCGTGCGCTACTGGCATTCCAGTTGTGAGCCGCTGCATCAATGAGTGTGCTTCTGGGGTTGTTGCTTTTTTTTTTTTCTGAGCTGAGACAAAAATGTGTGCGCTAGAAGCGACAAAGCGCTGAGCTAGCTCATGCTAGTTCAGTTTAGAGGGAGCACCGCTCACAACCAGGAAAATCAGAACAATACGTTGCATGGGAAATTAATCTAACAATGAAAACGGTTAAATACAATCCGGGGCTGGTAAGGCCTCCTTCCGGCCCAGGGCTTGACTTTGGCGCCAAACACTATTTTTTCCGCCCCCTGGAGGGGAAGGAAGGAGTGCCACTGAGTATGTGCGGAGTGCCCCTCTCGCTTTCTCTTAATGGGCTCTTTCTCGCGTGGGAGGGAGGGGAAGGAAGGAGGGCCTCCGAGGATGTGTACAGCGCCCCTCTGGGAACTAATCGAATTGGCCAGAGGTGACCAAACGGGCTCTTTCACATATATTCCGTGGCTCTCAACCCCCCCCCCCCCCCTACCAAATCAGCCGGCTTGGAAGAAGGCATTTCTCCCTTAAATCACTTCTTCAAACCGAGCCAGCTGGCAGCTTGGAGAATGCATTATAGTTAAAGTTGCTTTCATGCCACCTCTCCCTCCCTCATGCCTGTTTACAGAGACAGCTGCCCCCCTCCCCAGCTTTGCAGATTTGCAGCTACTGGAATGGCCTGAGGTCAGCTATAGCTCACACAGAGGTTGTCCTTGAAATGGCAGCTTCTGTGAGAGCTCTCTCAGCCCCACTCACCTCACAGGGTGTCTGTTGTGGGGGAAGAAGATAGGCGATTGTGAGCCGCTCTGAGACTGATTCAGAGAGGAGGGCAAGGTATAAATCTACAGTCTTCTTCTTTTCCCTCCCTCCCTCCCTCCCCTTCCTTCCTTCCTCCCTTCCTTCCTTCCTTCCTTCCTTCCTTCCTTCCTTCCTTCCTTCCTTCCTTCCTTCCTTCCTTCCATCTTATGGCTCTCAAAACATCTGACATTCATGTCTTGTGGCTCTCAAACATTTGATGTTTATTCTATGTGGCTCCTACATTAAGCAAGTTTGGCCATCCCTGGAATAGGCTCTTGCATGGGAAGGCATGACTGAATGCCAGTGAGCATGTTCGAAGTGCTTTTCTGGGAACTAAACTAACACGCTCTTGAGTGGAAGGGGGATGACTGAGCATGGGCAAAGTGCTTCTCTCTGAACCGGGGGGGGGGGGGCAAATTGTAGCTTGGGAACCACTTGCAGCTCTTTCACACATATTGTGTAGCTCTCGAACCCCCCGCTGCCCCATTGGCCAGCTTGGAGAAGGCATTTGTCTCTTTAAATCACTTCTCCAAGCCAAGCCAGCCAGCAGCTTGGAGAATGCATTTAAAGTTGTTTTCTTTCCACCTCTCTCCCCCTCGTCTCCCCTCTGTTTCCCTCCCTCCCTCTCAGCTTTCAAACATCTGACATTTATTCTATGTGGCTCTCATGTTAATCAAGTTTGGCCGCCCTTGCTCTGAACTAACCTAACAGGCTCTTGGGATGTGTGAGCTAGAAGCTGGTCCCATGGAGCATGTCCAGAGTGCTTCTAATTGCATGGAAGGAGAATGAATGAGCACGACCTAGTGTGGGCAGAGTGCCTTTCTCTGAACTAATCTTATACGCTCATGCATGGAAGGGAAACATGGTTACTACTGAGCATGTGCAAAGTGTCTCTCCGTGTACCAATTTAATATGCTCTCAGTGGCTGGACGACTG
Organism: Heteronotia binoei; assembly: GCF_032191835.1. Taxonomy (NCBI): domain Eukaryota; kingdom Metazoa; phylum Chordata; class Lepidosauria; order Squamata; family Gekkonidae; genus Heteronotia; species Heteronotia binoei. The sequence goes on along the minus strand of NC_083239.1, from coordinate 44,329,897 downwards.
CCCTTTTGCCTTTCCAAACTAACACATTACGTTCCCTGTGCCATCTCCCCTAAGTCACATTTTAGCCTGCAAGCTCCTTGCGGGCACAGACCTGTCCTTTGGTTGGAGAAATGGGGTCAAGGGCCCGCTTACATAGATGAGGCCTGAAGGCTAATCTTCCCAATGAGAAATTGTGTGCACATAGGGGTGTAGGGTTGCCATGTCTGAGCTGGAAAATACCCGGAGACTTTGGGGGTGGATCTGGGAGAGGGCGGGGTTTAGGGAGGGGAGTGGTCTCAGCATGGTACTAAGGCCACAAACTCCACCCTTCCAAGCAGCCATTTTCCCCAGGAGAGCTGATCTCTGCCAGCTGGAGATCAGTTGTCAAAGCAGGAGATCTCCAGACCCCACCTGGAGGCTGGCAGCCCTGCAGGGGTGGCTCAGGAAGGTCAGGACAACTTCCCACATGGCCTGGCTGTCTCTCAGTCCTGCCTCACCCCTCACTTTTCAGAACTGTGCAGATGTCGGGGCTCCTCTGAGCATGGCCATGAGACAGATTTTCAGTAAAAAAGCAGAGTCCCAGAACTCGTGCAGCCACAAAGATACAGGCCTCTGCACACATGGGACATTAGGGCTGCCAACTCCAGGACAGGAAATTCCTCCAATTTGGGTAGTAGAACTTGGAGAGGTAAGGTTTTGGGAGGTACTTCCGCAGGATACAAATGCGATAGAGGTCACCCTCCACTGGAGCTATTTCCTCTGGGCGAATTGATAACCTGTTGTCTGGAAATCAGTTGTAATTCTGTGAGATCTCCAGGCCCCACCTGGAGGCTGGCAACCCTAGAAGAAAAAGACTGCAGATTTATACCCCACCCTTCTCTCTGAATCAGAGACTCAGAGCAGCTTACAATCTCCTATATCTTCTCCCCCCACAACAGACACCCTGTGAAGTGGGTGGGGCTGAGAGGGCTCTCCCAGCAGCTGCCCTTTCAAGGACAACCTCTGCCAGAACTATGGCTAACCCAAGGCCATTCCAGCAGCTGCAGATGGAGGAGTGGTAGGTGGGGCTGAGAGAGCTCTTCCAGCAGCTGCCCTTTCAGGGACAGAGTCTCAGAGTGGCCTACAATCTCCTTTATCTTCGTCCCCCACAACAGACACCCTGTGAGGTGGATGGGGCTGAGGGGGCTCTCCCAGCAGCTGCCCTTTCAAGGACAGAGCCTCAGAGTGGCCTACAATCTCCTATATCTTCTCCCCCCACAACAGACACCCTGTGAAGTGGGTGGGGCTGAGACAGCTCTGCAAGAGCTGCGCCTGACCCAAGGCCATTCCAGCAGCTGCAAGTGGAGGTGTGGGGAATCAAACCCGGTTCGCCCAGATAAGAGTCCGCACACTTAATCACTACACCAAACTGGCTCTTAAGGTTTAGTGCGTAGCTTCATAATCTTGCTCAAAGTGGTTAACACCAAAGCATTATTCCCTCACTACCAAGTAATCCCGGAGTGCCCACAGACATCTGTGATTCTTAGCCAACCCCCCTCCCCCAAGCACCCATTGCTTATCCTTACAACGGTCTTGCAAGGTTGACTCACTATTGCTCTAACCTTGCCTATGAAGCTGGAGAGAACTAGCGCACTGGCTAGCTAGTGAGTTAGTGGCCAACAGGAAATTCGAACTAGGCACTTCTCCGTTATTCATTCAATTTACACCTGCCCTTAGAAAACCACCAGCTTGTTTACAGAAAGTTCTCAGCAGTCTCCCTCCAGGCACTGATTCAAGGGAACCAGCATGTTATCTAGAATTCTACCATTTCCTCGAATCTTTTCGCTTGGGGAGTTTGAGGTTTTTAAAATTCTATTTCACAAAACACGGCCTTGTGAAAAGACAGACTGATGCAGGGGAAGGAAAAGCACTGCTTTTTAACGTTTTCCCCTTGCGCCATTTAGGGTTGCCAGCCTCCAGCTGGGGCCTGGAGATCTCCTGACAGAGATCAGCTCCCCTGGAGAAAATGGCCGCTTGGAAGGATGGGCTTTGTGGCATTAGTACCATGCTGAGGCCCCTCCCCTCCCCAAACCCCGCCCTCTCCTGGATTCATTCTCAAAGGCTCCAGGTATTTTCCAACACAGACCTGGCAATCCTAGCTTTCCTGTTAAAATTCTCCTGGCTGCTTGAACTCCCCCATCTGGAAAAATTATGCATAGCTGTAAGTTTTCCTCAGCAGAGTTAAATGCAGCTGTGGGGGGTGGGGCAGTTTTCAGTAGAAGAAGAAAGGGTTAAGACACGGGGCCTCCCCACACACACACACACACACACACACACGGGTGTCCTTCAAATTTATAACTGCGGCAGCTACATTTTAATATAAAAACAAAATGTCTCGGAACGGCGCATCATGTACAGTCTGCTGTTTTCCATCAGCAGCACCCTCGGTGCCGGCAGCCTGCAGGACAGAACACTCCCGGCCTGCACACTCAAAAGTCCAGTCCTGGTTCAGGTGTTTGATTCTCTTACGCTTTCTCCAAGCAGTTCAATGTGATGAGCTGGCCTCACAACGACCCTGCAGGGTAGGTGAGAGAGAGAGAGAGAGTGGTTTGTCCTCAGGACACCTCATAGGCAAACAAACATGTGAACTGCCGTTTATGGCATGCAAACTGGCCTCCTGCATCGCGACCCCAAAGCTATAAAACATCCGGTCCTGCGAGTTCATCCAAGCTTGAGCGTTTTTTCCCCCAGAATCAGCGGGTTGAAATTGATTGGCCGTGGGGAGGGTCACGTCGGTCCAAGTCCGAGTTAATTGGCTTTATTTCCTAATTTGCAACTCCGTGTTTTCTCCGGCGGAGAAGAGATTGCAAACAATCGTGCCAGGGTCACCGTACCTTTATCCAAAAATAAAACCCCACCAAGTTTGTGGGGTTTAAAAAAAAAAAAATGGGGGTGGGTTGAGGCGAGAAAGGTTTATGAAATGATGAATGGGGCAGAGAGAGCAGATAGCGGGGAAATTCTCTTATGATATTGGAACTCAAGGTCAGCCAATGAATTTGATTGTCAGGAAGTCCAGGGCCAAGAAAATAGTTCTTGCGCACGGCGCATAAGTAATGCATGGAGTTTGCTGCCTCCCATCAACACAGCAAGCTGCTTTATATAAGCCCTGGGGGGTCTTTCAAGGTCATGGTGGTCTTCCCTGACTGGCAGGCAAAGGTCTTTCCCATCGGCGTTGTTTTGTAGAAAAATAGGTGGTGGAGCTCATTAGCATATCCCCCCCCAGCCAAAAACAACCCGATGCAAGAAAGGAGAGCCCCGGGTGAGCGAGGCCTGCTTGGGCTGGCTAGAGATCCAGCCAGCCCAAGCAGGCCTCGCTCACCTGGGGCTCTCCTGGGCCGCCCCACCCCCAGTCAAAAGGCCAGCAAGCCATCCACCACCCAAATTCACATAAGAAGTGGAGAAAGGGGTGCTGCTTCTGTAAAAGCTCAGTTAAGCTGGGTGACTGGCCCAAAGTCACCCACTGAACTTTATGGTGACACAGGGATTTGAACCCAGGACCCTGTCCAACCTTCCAGCCATTGTGCTACACTGGCTGCTGAGGTAGAGGGCCACAGTGGTTTTAGAACTTCTCTCTTGCCCAGCACAAATAATAGAAATATACCTAACCATTTCTATTGTGCTCCAAGGCATTACCATGCTGTGTGTTGTGTGGTTTATCTGCACCAATAATGTCACCTAGTCACATGGGCACCCCCAGTTTGGCACCCCCAGAAGGCCAGCGCCCTTGAGAAATTCCTGGAGATTTTGGGGAGGAGCCTAAGAAAGGTAGAATTTGGGGAAGGTAGGGATTTCAGTGAGGTTTAATCAGCGTTGCCATCCTCCAGGTGGTTGCTGGAGATCTCCCACTATTGCAGTATCCAGGCCACAAGGGATCAGTTCCCCTGGGGAAAATGGCGGCTTTGGAAGGGGAACGCTGTAGCTTTAGCCCATGGAAGTCCCTGCCCTCCTCAACCCCCACCTTCCTCAGGCTCCTCCCCTCAAAATCCCCAAGTATTTCCCAACCTGGAGTCGGCAAGCCTAGATTTAATACCATGGAGCCCTCCCTCCCGTAACAGCCATTTTCCTCAAGGGAAATTATCTCCATCGTCTGGAGATCAGCTAGGATTCCGGGAGATTCCCAGGCCCCACCTGGAAGTTGGCAATGCACCCAAACGCCCCGAGGAAGTGCTGGACAAAAACGACGACGAAAGATGTGCGCGTGTGAAGTGCCATCAAGTCGCAGTTGATGTATGGTTGACCCCAGCAAGGGGCTTTCAAGGCATAGGAGATGCAGAGGTGGTTTGCCCTTTCCGTCCTCTGCAGTAGGGTTGCCAAGTCCAATTCAAGAAATATCTGGGGACTTTGGGGGTGGAGCCAGGAGACTTTGGGGGTGGAGCCAGGAGCAAAGTTGTGACAAGCATAACTGAACTCCAAAGGGAGTTCTGGCCATCACATTTAAAGGGACAACACTCCTTTTAAATGCCTTCTCTCCATTAGAAATAATGAAGGATAGGGGCACCTTCTCTTGGGGCTCATAGAACTGGGCCCCTCAGTCCAATCCTTTTGAAACTTGGAGGGCCTTTTGAGGAGAGGTGTTGGATGCTATGCTGCAAATTTGGTGCCTCTACCTCAAAAAACAGCTCCCCCACCGGATCCTCACGGATCTATTCTCCATTATTCCCTATGGGAATCGGTCTTCATAGCAAATAATGAAGTGCCCAGCAGACATTTCCCTATCCCCCCTTCCTGCTTTCTGATGACCCTGAAGTTGGGGGAGGGCCTCCAAACCGGGGGATCCCCTGCCCCCACCTGGGGATCGGCAACCCTACGCTGCAGGGTTATCGTTAATGCTCTCCCTTCCAAGTACCGACCCAGCTTACCTTCCATGATCTGAGGAGATCGGGCTACATACCACGCCGCCTTTCCTCCCCTGTGATGGAAGACAGATGGAATTAAAATCACTCGTTCAAATCACTTTGTTTCTATTCTTGCAATGGCCTTGGGAGATGAGTATTATTTCCCCATTCTGAAAGAGGGGCCAGTTCCCTGCAGTTAAGGAGGGCTCGTTCTTCTTGCCGTTGTCGAAATCCAACTGCTTTCCAATCAAAAATAATTCACAAAGTCGTTTCCGGGATTTTGGAAAACCAAGGCTGCCTCCTAGCAAGCCCGAGCTTGAATTGGAATTTGGACTTCCCACGTTTTAGCTCCCTCTCTTACCTGCCATGATACCGGTTCAACAGGGACTAATTGCAGAAGAGAGGTGCCGGGGCTCAGACACCACCACCACCCCCCGAAAAAAAACAATCTTGCTTTGTTAGTGTATGAGAGCCATGGTTTGCGCATCTTTTTAAAATTAGTATCCCCATTGTAAGGAACAAATCATGGTTCATGCATGAACCCCATTTGCCTGCTTCGAATTTTCCCTATGCCTCCCAGTGGGGAAGACAACCTCCTATACCAGGAGTGGCCAAACTGTGGCTCAGGAGCCACACATGGCTCTTTCACATGCATTGTTGTCCTTTGGCTTGGAGAAGACATTTCTCTCTTTCAATCACTTCTCCAAGCCAGCTGGCATCTTAGATAATGCATTTAAAGATAAAGTTGCTTTCTTACCACCTCTTCCTCCTCATCTCCCTTCTTCCCTGCTCTCAAATAGCTGATGTTCATGTCCTGCGGCTCTCAAACATCTTCCATTTATTCTATGTGGCTCTTACCTTAAGCATGTTTGGCCACCCCCGTCCTAGAGGGCCATTTTCGCCAGGAGGGTGCAAAATAACTTGTGAATCCAGCTGTCCGTTCAGCGCAAATTCTAGATAACCAACCAGCTGCAAACCATAGCCTGAAATCCCATATCGGTGCCATTTGAGTCAAATGACTGGTCCGTGTTCAGACCAACGTTCCCTCTAAGCTGCAGGGTCCTGTGAGCAAAAATTCTACTTTGTGAGCTACTGGCATGAAAGCTGTGAGCTGCTGCATCAATTAGTGGGCTCTGGGGTCATCCTTCCTGAGCTAAGACAAAAAAATGTGTGAGCTGGAGGCTAGAAATCTGTGAGCTAGCTCACACTAATTCGACTTAGAGGGAACACTGGTTCAGACCCCACAATTAACAAAGCTTGGATTAAGCCTCATATTATCGTGATTTACAAAGGCACCTAAGGGGGCATGGAAACAGGAAACTGCTAATCAGCAATCATGGAAAAAACACTCTGAACATGCTTAGAGGAATGTTCTGCAGAATCCAATGCATACCTGCTCAGTCATGACTCCTACTGTGTATAGCGGTGGCTTACCGCTTGTTAAGCGTTATGAAGGACTGCAGCCTTAATTATATACTTAGAGGCAGTCTGATTCTTTAAAGGAAAGAGACTGCAGGGATAGGGCTGACGCTACGGTTAAAGAGGGCGAGGCGACGCTACAAGACGAATAGCATCTGCAGGAAATTTCCCCTCCCCTAGTTTTACTACGGATTCTCTCTGTTGTGAATTGCTGTATTCTCAGCCAATCTGAACAGGGCAGGATACAGATTTAAAAGAATAAGCCAAAGTTCCCCAACATGGCGCGCACCAACACCTTTGCTGCCACTTGTCAAGTGTTTTTAGCAGGGCTTTTTTTGTAGCAGGAACTCCTTTGCATATTAGGCTGCACCCCCCCCCCCGATATCACCAATCCTCCAAGAGCATACAGAGCTCTAAGTACAGGGCCTACTGTAAGCTCCAGGAGGATTGGCTAAATGAGGGGTGTGTGGCCTAATATGCAAAGGAGCTCCTGCTACAAAAAAGCCTTGGTTTTTAGAATGTGGGCAGGGCTTTTTCCCAGCAAGACTTCTGACTGGCTACTGGAGATATGATCAGCTGTGTGGATTGTTTAAAACATTGCTTGAGCAGCAGCTGCCACCCACGGCACAAGAATCTTCCCTTCAATGTGATTGAAGGGAAGCTGCGGCAGCCATTTTGTGTCTGGGTCTGCCATCTGTGGCGGCCATTTTGTGGCTGCGCCCACAACACCAGCTCAGAATTCCAAAGGTGCCCACAGGCTTTGAAGTGGCTGTTTTTGGGTAGAAACAGCCCAGCATGAACTCATTTGCATATTAAGCCACACCCCCTGATGCCAAACCAACCAGAACTGCATTCTTGTGCATTCCTGCTTTAAAAATAAGACCTAGAATAAGCAGTACACATTTGCACAGCACGGGGAAACTACACATACGAATCCTGACACTTCTGGCCCTTTAATGCCCATTTTTACTTCATTTCTACCCAATTTTTCTCTCCAATGGGGACCCAAAATGGTTTACCTTGTTCTCCTCTCTTCTATTTTATCCTCACCTCAGTGCTGTGCGATAGTTTAAACCGAGCATCCGTGACTTGCCCAAGGTCATCCCGTGAGCCTTTGGCAGAGAGGGGGGATTTGAACCCAGATCCTCATCTGACACCCTAACCACTGCACCCCACATTGGCTTTCACATTCTGAACTGGGATTTCAGACTCCAGTTTGGAACTCCGTAGCAGAAGTTGAAACATATATGAAGCTGCCTTATACTGAATCAGACCCTTGGTCCATCAAGGGCAGTATACACTGGCAACAGCTCTCCAGGGTCTTAGGCAGAGGTCTTTCACATCACCTCCTGCCTGGTCTTTTTAATTGAGGATGCCAGGGACTGAACCTGGGACCTTCTGCATGCTGAGCAGATGTTCTACCACTGAGCTACAGCCCCATTTTGTGGCTCTCCAGGGTCTCAGGCTGAGGTCTTTCCCTTTGCCTGCTCCTTTTAACTGGAGATGCTGGGAATCGAACATGGGACCCTCTGCATGCCAAGACGATGCTCTACCACTGAGCTACAGCTCCACTTCCTGGCTCTCCAGGGTCTCAGGCTGAGATCTTTCCCATCACCTCCTGCCTGGTCCTTTTAACTGAAGATGCCAAGGATCAAACCTGGGACCTTTTGCCTGCCAAGAAGATGCTCTCCCATTGAGCTACATCCCCACTTCATGACCCTCCAGGGTATCAGGCTGAGATGTTTCCCATCACCTCCTGCCTGGTCCTTTTAATTGGAGATGTCATGGATCAAACCTGGGACCTTCTGCACGCCAAGCAAATGCTCTACCACTGAGCTACAGGTTGGAGTGAGGAAGGCAGGTTGGGGGAAACAGGCCAAAGAAGAAGGGGAAAGGGAGATGAGAAGGGGCTCGAGTGAGAAGACAACAACACAGAGAAGGAAGGAGAGGAAAACCAAGCTCTGTCTTTCTCTGCCTCCCCTGAAATTCTTTGAAAGCTCAGCCAGCTAAGGATTAGCCGCAATCGATGCAGTTCCAGGATGGGTAGGAGGGAGAGAGAGAAATCGAGTGACAGATGGACAGGTCTTGGTCTGTGCTGGAACACTGGACACTAGAGTCGTGTTCTGAAGAGGGGAGGGAGGCCTGCGTTTCAATCCAGCCCAAGAAATTGTAGGTGCAGAAGGCGGAAAATCTAGACTCTCTCATTTCCGATTTTGACACAATCTGACAGTACAGTTCTCCCGCCCCAAATCCCTTAATACCAAAGGCCGCCTCTGGCAGGCTTATTCGCACATTCTGCCACAGCAGGTAGGGTTTTTTCGCCACCCAGGGATCATTTTGTGGCAGGAACTCCTTTGCATATTAGGCCACACATCCTCTGATGTAGCCAATCCTCCAAGAGCTTACAGGGCTCTTCTTCCAGGGCCTAATGTAAGCTCCAGGAGGATTGGCTACATCAGGGGTGTGTGGCCTAATATGCAAAGGACCTCCTTCTACAAAAAAAGCCCTGGTCCCACTCTTTTTGCACACTTAGTAGAGAGCAACCCAGTCCAGCACTTTGATACATGTATGAGTGAAAGACTGGTAAAGGGGGCATGGCTCAGTGGTGGAGCCTCTGCTTGGAATGCAGAAGGTCCCAGGTTCATCCAGAAGGTCCCCGGCATCTCCAGGTGAACAGACCAGGCTAGGGTTGCCAGTGGGGGAAGCGTCTCACGCGCATGACAGCATTACCCAGAAGAGACATCTTCCCATCGGGCACATCACATGAGGGATGCCCTAGTAATCGGGTAAAAAACCCCTCTATGGTGCCATAGAGTTTTTTACCCACTTGCTAGAGCATCCCATGTGTGATCATGTGCCCAATGCGATGATGTAATTTCTGGGTAACGTCATCACGGTGGACTCCGTCAGAGCTTTTCGGGGTGGGGATCCCCCTGCTGGCCAGTCCTGGTCCTGCAGATTGGAGGCTCCCAAACCGGGGGAAACTCTGCCTACAGCGAGAGGTTGGGAACCCTACCACCTGCAGAGGATGGTGGCTCAGGGTTGCCAGATCCAGGCTGGGAGACTCCTGGAGATTTGGGGATGGAGCCTGGGGAGGAGAGGGACCTCAGAGGGGTACAATGCCAGAGAGTCCACCCTCCAAAGCAGCCATTTTCTCCAGGGGAACTGATCTCTGTAGTCTGGAGATGAGCTGTAATTCCAGATGATCCCCAAGTCCTACCTGGAGGCTGGCATCCCAGGACCAGAGAGTAGGTGATATGAACACTTAGTAGCCTTCTACTGCACCAGACCGTTGGTTCATCAAGGACAGTATTGGCTGCACAGGCTGGCAGAGGCTTTTCGGGGACTCAAGTGGAGGTCTTTCCCATCACCTCCTGCCTGATCTTTTTAACTGGGGGTGCCAGGGATTGAACCTGGGACCATCTGCCTGCCAAGCAGAGGCTCTACCACTGAGCTACAGCCTCACTTAATGGCTCTCCAGGGTTTCAGGCTGAGGTCTTTCCCATCACCTCCTGCCTGGTCCTTTTAACTGGAGCTGCTGGGGATTGAACCTGGGACCTTCAGCATGCCAAACAGAGGCTCTTCCGCTGAGCTACAGCCTCACTTCATGGCTCTCCAGGGTCTCGGGCTGAGGTCTTTCCCATCACCTCCTGCCTGGTCCTTTTAACTAGAGCTGCTGGGGATTGAACCTGGGACCTTCTGCCTGCCAAGCAGAGGTTCTACCACTGAGCTACAGCCTCACTTCATGGCTCTCCAGGGTTTCAGGCTGAGGTCTTTCCGATCACCTTCTGCATGGTCCTTTTAAATGGAGCTGCTGGGGATTGAACCTGGGACCTTCAGCATGCCAGGCAGAGGCTCTTCCACTGAGCTACAGCTCCACTTCATGGCTCTCCAGGGTCTCAGGCTGAGGTCTTTCCCATCACCTCCTGTCTGGTCCTTTTTAACTGGAGATGCCAGGGACTGAACCTGGGACCTTCTGCATTTATTTTTATTTATTTATTTAGAATTTATATCCCGCCCTTCCCACAAGTGGCTCAGTGCGGCTTCCAACAATTGATCCGACATAAAAATTAAACAATATTTAAACATGTAAACAATTAAACATTTAAAACAGATAAAACCTTAAAAATTAATAAATATTCAAAATATATATAAGAAGAAATCTGGCAAGCTACATTGAGTTCTCATCTTAGCTAGGTGTAAGCTAGCCAGAAGAGGGTCGTCTTACAGGCCCTGCGGAACTGAACAAGGTCCAAGCAGAGGCTCTTCCTCTCCAATACATGTGAGGTTTCTGCCTGAGACCCTGGAGAGCTGCTCCCAGTCAACAGACAAAGCTGATCCTAATGGACCAAGGACCCGATTCGCTTGAAGGAAGGTTCATGGACCCTTTTACCCACCAGCATCTGAGATGCACACCTAGAAAAGGTTATTTCAGAGGGACCTTCCATTAGAATGGCTCAGCCAGATGAGAGCCCATGTCCCACCACCCATATCTTTGATCATTTCAGCCCAGAATTTCTCGGCGGAAGTGGAAGAGGAGACTCTGGTTTCATCGCCGAGGATTCGCAGAAGTAACCATGCATATACATGCAGGGACGAGGGAGACAGCCATGGATGATAAAAGGTTTAGGATGCAGAGCATGGCAAAAGCAAATAGAGAACCAGGTACGTTTAGCCTCAAAAAATATATATATTAGGACAGGACAGGATGCAACTCATCAGATATTTAAGAGCGTCCCATTTACAAAATTCGTTCCTTAGGGCTGCAGACATTTCCCCCATTTAAATAGCTCTCTTCTGTTCTCGCAGAATCTGCTGTGTATATTAGTGGGTACGCAGCGAGGAATTGGGGCTACGGAAGAACAGCCTAGAAAACAGTCGCTCGCTTTGCTACCTGGGTGTTTTTTTCGGCATTTTAATCGTTTTCATACCTGCACATCTTCGGATAACATTCATTTTGAAGAACCTTTTTCACCCAACCCTATCCAGTTCCCCATCTTCCCCTCCCTCTCCTTTCCTTCAACACAGATCTTGCCATTTCTGATCTTCCATAATGGTTCCCTCTAATTAAAAATTACGGCATAAGATACCGTGCATACTTCTGTCTCCAGGCCTGGTCACCTGTGGGGATCAGACACTATCCCCAGCCAACCAGGCAGCAGAGTCTTGGGGTGATTTTTGCCCAAGCCATGTGTCATATATTTATTTTTATTCGATTTATTTTATTCACATTTTTTATTATCCATCTTTCTCATAAGAACATGGAAGAAGCCATGGTGGATCGGGCCAGTGGCCCATCCTGTCCAATGATCTGTGCCACATAGTGGCCAAAAAACCCCAGGTGCCATCAGGAGGTCCACCAGCAGGGACAGAACTCTCACTGTTGCCAACAATACAGAGCATCACTGCTCCAGACATAAGAAATAAGAGAAGCCAATGGCCCATCCAGTCCAACACTCCATGTCACACAGTGGCCAAAGCTCAGGTGCCATCAGGAGGTCCACCAACAGGGCCAGAAGCCCTCCCACTGTTGCCCCCCGAGCACCAAGAAGACAGAGCATCACTGCCGCAGACAATGAACATAAGAGAAGCCATGTTGTATCAGGCCAATGGCCCCTCCAGTCCAACACTCTGTGTCACACAGTGGCCAAAACATCAGGAGGTCCACCAGCAGGGCCAGAATGCCAGAAGCCCTCCCGCTATTGCCCCTCAAGCACCAAGAAGACAGAGCTTCACTGCCCCAGCCATAAGAACATAAGAGAAGCCATGTTGGATCAGGCCAATGGCCCCTCCAGCTCAACACTCTGTGTCACACAGTGGCCAAAACCCAGGTGCCATCTGGAGGTCCACCAGCGGATTTCATTAGCTGGGACTCCAGGAGGATTACACAGAGTGAGTCAATATTATCAACAGGATGGAATATTCCAAAATAATGCAATGGGATTAGGCAGGAACTCCTTTGCATATTAGGCCAAACCCCCTTGATGTAACCAATCCTCCTGGAGCTTACAGTAGACCATGTACTAAGAGCCCTGTAAACTCTTGGAGGATTGGCTACATTAAGGGGGTGTGGCCTAATATGCAAAGGAGTCCCTGCTACAAAAAAAGCCCTGGGATTAGGGTTGCAGAACTGAAAATCGTTCTAAAAGAACAAAAACAAAACTGGGAGGTGTGTGATGTACAGACTAATGCACACAAGAGCCGGTTTTGCAAGAACAAGCACCAGAGGTCCTGCAGCATTGGAAGCACATAATGCTATAAGAACATCAGAGGAGCCCTGCTGGATCAGACCAGTGGTCCATCTAGTCCAGCATACTGTTTCACATAGTGGCCAGCCAGTTCCTCTGGAGGGCCAACAACAGGGCAGAGAGGCCGAGGCCTTCAGAAGGACATCACAAGAGCTCTGCTGGATCAGACCAATGGTCCAGCATCCTGTCTCACACAGTGGCCAACCAGTTCCTCTGAAGAGCCAACAACAGGGCAGAGAGGCCAAGGCCTTCATAAGAACATCAGAAGAGCTGTGCTGGATCAGACCAGTGGTCCATCTAGTCCAGCATCCTATCTCACACAGTGGCCAATTAGCTCTTCTAGAGGTCCAACAACAGGAGACTGAGGCCGAGGCCTTATCCTGATAACATCAGAAGATGCTTGCTGGATTAGACCAGTGGTCCATCTGGTCCAGCATCCTGTCTCACACAGTGGCCAATCACTTCCTCTGGAGGTCTGGCAACAGGGCATAGTGGCCGAGGCCTTCATAAGAGCATCAGAAGAGCTCTGCTGGATCAGACCAGAGGTCCATCCAGTCCAGCATCCTGCCTCACACACCAGCCGACCAGTTCCTCTGAAGGGCCGACAACAGGGCAGAACGGTCAAGCTCTTCCCTGATGCTGCCTCCTGGATCTGAAATGCAGAGGATTAGCGCCTCTGAATGTGGAGGTTCCCCTCAGTCACCATGGCTACTTGCCACTGACAGACTGATCCTCCATGACTTTATCTAATCCCCTTTGAAAGCTGTAGATTCCCGTGGCCCTTGTTGCATCCTCCGGCAGCAGAGTCTACATTTTAATCACTCTCTGTGTAAAGTCATGTTTCCTTTTGTCCATCCTGAACCTACCACCCATCAATTTCATTGGATGCTTTCGAGTTCCGGTGTTTTGGAAGAGGGATGCGACAAGAGAGCCGTGTCGACATTCAGAACAGCACGGATTGCCTCTGTGCCCACGTGCCCATCACTTTAGCTCCTCTGAGATTCTGAAAGAAGAGGAGGAGGAGGAGGAGGAAGAAGCAGGTCGTGCAAACTGCCTGCCCTCTCCCTTGATATGCAAAAGCTTGAATACAATATGCAAAAAAAGCCTCGAGCCCAATCAGAGGCTGCCCGCTGTATCTCTGTGTGAGTCAACCACCTCTTGCCTTGAAAACCCTACGGGGTCACCATCCTCATACGTCAGCTGTGACTTCACAGTACACACACACACACACCACACACACGCACCCAAGTTCTTGTTCACACAAACTACTACCCAAGAGCGTATCCCTTTCCTGTTTGTGTGCTTCTCATTCTTGTTACCCAGATGTAGAACTCTGCACTTAACCTTGTTGAATCGCATCTTGTTCGCATCCACCCACTTTTCCACTGCGTTCCAGTCTCGTTGCTGTATGTCAGGGGTGGCCAAACTGGTTCAGGAGCCACCTTTGGCTCTTTCACACGTATCGCGTGGCTCTTGAAGCCCCCACCATCCCAAAAAAACACCTGGCTTTTTTTGGCCGCTGTGTGACACAGTGTTGGACTGGATGGGCCATTGGCCTGAGTCAACATGGCTTCTCTTATGTTCTTATGTGACACAGAGTGTTGGACTGGATGGGCCATTGGCCTGATCCAACAGGGCTTCTCTTATGTTCTTCTGTGATACAGAGTGTTGGACTGGATGGGCCATTGTCCTGATTCAACATTACTTCTCTTATGTTCTTATGAGGTGGCTTGGAGAAGGCGTTTCTCCCTTTAAATCACTTCTCCAAGCCAAGCCAGTCAGTGGCTTGGAGAATGCATTCAAAGTTAAAGTTGCTTTCTTTCCACTGCTCCCTCCCTCCTCCCTCACCCATCCATATGCCTTTCTTCCCTTCTTTGTGTCTTGCAGCTCTAAACGTCTGATGTTCATGTCTTGTGGGTGTTAAATATCCGACGTTTATTCTATGTGGCTCTTACGTTAAGCAAGATTTGGCCACCTCTGCTCTATGTCTTCTGGGTCAAGGGATTCTTAAATAAAGGAGGGGGAGGGTTTCCACCTAACTAGCTGTACAGCACCAGTAGCTACGGGGTCTCAGTGGCAGAAAACTCAGAGATCCCTGCTGGCTAGGGTTGCCAAGTCGAACTCAAGAAATATCTGGTGACTTTGGGGGTGGAGCCAGGAGACATCTTATTTATTTATTTATTTATGATTTGTATCCCGCCCTTCCCACAAGTGGCTCAGGGCGGCTCCCAATAGTTAGTCAGACACGAAATTAAACAATTATTTGAATAAATAAACAATTAAAACATTTAAAACAGAAAAAAACCTTAAGACCAATAAACCAATAAACATTCCAAGGCTATGTAAACAGGAGTCTGGCAGGCTACATTCAGTTTCTCATCTCAGCTAGGTATAAGCTAGCCGGAAGAGGGTCGTCTTACAGGCCCTGCGGAACTGAACAAGGTCCCGGGGGTGGAGCCAGGAGTAAGGGTGTGGCAAGCACAAGTGAACTCCAAAGGGAGTTCTGGGCATCACATTTAAAGGGACCACACTCCTTTTAAATGCCTTTCCTCCATTTGGAATGAAGGATAGGGGCACCTTCTTTGGGGGCTTATAGAATTGGACCCCCTAGTCCAATCTTTTTGAAACTTGGGGGGGTATTTTGAGGAGAGTCACCAGATGCCATGCTGAAAGTGTGGTGCCTCTACCTCAAAAAACAGCCCTCCCAGAGCTTCAAATACCCATGGATCAATTTCCCATTGTACTCTATGGGAATCGGTCTCCATAGGGAATAATGGAGTGCGCAGCAGACATCCCCTCCTGATAATCTTGAAGGGGGGAGGGCCTCCAGACTGGGGGATCCCCTGTCTCCACCTGGGGATTGTCAGCCTTACTGCTGGCTTCAGTCGCATGGTGACTTCCAATCTGCGTCCTGGATCAGACCAGATTTTGCTCTGAATCGCCTTCCCTGACAAGCCACAACAGAGAATCAGAGAAGAGCATTTCCCCAACACTCCCTGAGTGAAATCTTTTCACCGGAGCTGCCGGGGTTTGAACTGGGGACTTTCCAAATGCCACATAGGTGTTCTCTGCTGCCCAAGTCTCAGCTCCCTCCCTGTATCTGCTAGAAGCATTACCCTAATTAAATAATGGCTCCCGGGAACCTGAAAGCACCCACTCACACGGAAAGCCGTCTGAGTCACCGCTCTTCCACTTCACTTCCACCGGGACACACGAATATTTCTGCCGTGCTGATGCATCCGCTGCAGCTGGAGCGGTCGCTCGCTCCTGCGGTGAACAGGTGGCACTGCCCTCTCTGAGGAGGCTGCCCACTGTGTCTCTGTGTGAGTCAGCGTTTCAGGCTTGCCCCCGTTCTGATCAAAAGGGGCACCAACACCAGTGATTCTTGGGAAAACCCACAGTGAGCAGGTCCATTTGAATTTCAGTATTTTTGGGTGCTATCAACTCAGAACTGACTTAGGCTGACTCCGTGGGGCTTTAAAGACAGGAGTTGCCCCCCCCCCCAATAGTGTCCAGATCACGTGATGTGATGGTATCGCTTTACTCTGCTCTGGTAAAAGAAGAAGACTGCAGATTTATACCACGCCCTTCTCTCTTAATCAGAAACTCAGAGCGGCTTACAATCTCCTATATCTTCTCCCCCCACAACAGACACCCTGTGAGGTGGGTGGGACTGAGAGGGCTCTCACAGCAGCTGCCATTTCAAGGACAACCTCTGCCAGAGCTATGGCTGACCCAAGGCCATGCCAGCAGGTGCAAGTGGAGGAGTGGGGAATCAAACTCAGTTCTCCCAGATAAGAGTACACGTACTTAACCACTACACCAAACTGGTAAGACCTCACCTAGAGTATTGTGTTCAGTTTTGGGCACCACATTTTAAGAAGAATATAGACAAGCTGGAACGGGTCCAGAGGAGGGTGACGAAGATGGTGAGGGGTCTGGAGACCAAGTCCTATGAGGAAAGTTTGAAGAAGCTGGGGATGTTTAGCCTGGAGAGGAGGCAGCTAAGAGGTGATATAATCACCATCTTCAAGTACTTGAAGGGCTGTCCTATAGAGAATGGTGCAAAGTTGATTTCTGTGGCCCCAGAAGGTAGGACCAGAACCAATTGGTTAAAATTAAATCAAAAGAGTTTCCGGCTCAACATTAGGAAGAACTTCCTAACAGTTAGAGCGATTCCTCAGTGGAACAGGCTTCTTTGGGAGGTGGTGGGCTCTCCTTCCTTGGAGGTTTTTAAACAGAGGCTAGCTGGCCATCTGACAGCAATGACGATCCTGTGAATTTAGGGAGAGGTGTTTGTGAGTTTCTTGCATTGTGACCCTGGAGGTACCTTCCAACTCCATGATTCTATAATAGTTGGTAACTTCCAATTGTGCCCCTTGTCTGGCAAGACCTGGAGCTCGCTTGCCTTCTAATGTTTGCTTTCAGTCTCATTAAATTTCCTTTGATCCCGCTCAAGAAGTCACGTGACTGAACCGGGCCAAGACCTTACATCGGATCTGGGAAGCTAGGCAGGGTCGGCCCTGTTGAGTATTGGGATGGGAGAACACCAGGGCTTCTTTTGAGCAGGAACGCCCAAGAACGCAGTTCCGGCTGGCTTGGCATCAAAGGGTGTGGCCTAGTATGTAAATGAGCCCCTGATGGGCCCTGTTTGAAACCATGGTGACATCAGGGGTGTGGCCTAATAGGCAAATGAATTCCTGCTGGGCTTTTTCTACCAAAAAAAGCCCTGGAGAACACCAAGGAAGTCTGAGGCTGGTCTGCAGAGGAAGGCAATAGCAAACCACCCCTGCTTGTCTCTTGCTGTGACTCGGATAACTCAGGTGAGCCCAGATCTCAGGAGTTAAGCAAGGTTGGCCCTGGTTCGTATTTAGATGGGAGACTTTTCAATGAAGTTCGGGGTTGCTCTGCATAGGCAGGCAATGGCAAACCAACTTTTGAATGTCTCTTGCCTCAAAAACCCTACAGCAGGGGTGTCGAACTCAGGAGGGCCAGATTTGACATAAATGAGACCATGTCGAGCTGGGCCATGTGTGTACCTATTTAAGATTAGGTCGCAGAGATATAAACCTTATAAAGGACATAGACAAACACAATTTAAAGATTTTTTAAAAAAAACCCTTTGAAATAAAACACAATTAATGCATTAGCACTTGTTGGTCTTAATGGTGCTTTCTTTGTATTGTGTGATCCAGGGAACCGGTCAAAGGAAGCTCTGGCTCTTTCCTTCCTTCCCCAGAGGATAAGGAAGGGGGAAGAGCCTCAGCCAACAGAAGGTACAGAGGTTTGGCTCAGTAGCTTTGTTGTGTGATTGAGAACCTGCCAAAGCAAGCTCTCCCTCCCCCTCTTCTCCCCAAGGGAGGAGCCTCAGCCAATGAAGAAAACAGAGGTTTTGCTTTGTAGCTCCCGAGCAAGCCTTGCTAAGCAAGCTGTGACGCAGAAGGAAGCAAGAGAGAAGGAGAAGGAAGCAGATGACAGCCAGTTGGTCAGGGGCCTGTTACAAGCCCTCCGAGGGCCTGATTCGGCCCCCAGGCTGGCATGTTTGACACCCCTGCCCTACGGGGTTGCCAGAAGTCAGCCATGACTCGACCGTACTTTCTAGAGCTAGGTTATGCGGGGGTGTTCTGATGGAAAGCGTTCCTTTCACATTTCCTCAATTTCATGCTTCCCCCCCGCCCCAATTTCATGCTTCCCCCCCAAATACCCTAGTCTGTTTTCTTCTTTCTCTCCCTCTTTCTTTTCAGTAGTACCCTGAAGTGCCTGGCATCATTTTGAATACCCAGCCCTATCCTCAGTCCAGCTTAAAGATAGCTCCCCACTGGAACATTGCTCAATATGGTTTTCTGCAAAAAAGGCAGATGATTCTCTTGATGCGAAAGACGTTCCGAAGAGCCCCGAGCTTCCCTTTGCCTCCATCGCAGAAAACATTTCCAAGAATTTCAGCGGCTTGCGGGAGAGAGCCTGATTTCCCCGCCCACCTGTTATCCGAACCACGCTTAATCAAAGAATACGAGAGAAGGCAAACCACTCTGGACAAAAAAAATCAACACAAGACCAATATCGTGAACCCACAATTCCTTGCAATTGCAAGACCCCCACTGTGCACAGGGATCTCTTTTCAATATTTCCACTCACGCAGCAGCAGAACCCCCTATAGAGCTGCCCCCTCAATGAGGAAGGGACCTCCCCCCTCACAAACACTCATGAGCTCCTGCCGTACATCAGAGCGTTGGCTCCCGGCTGTAATTTGAAAGCAAAACCACATTTCACAATTTTAGAAGAAGAAGAATAGCAGATTTATACCCCGCCCTTCTCTCTGAGTCAGAGACTCAGAGCGGCTTACAATCTCCTTTATCTTCTCCCCCCACAACAGACACCCTGTGAGGTAGGTGGGGCTGAGAGAGCTCTCCCAGCAGCTGCCCTTTCAGGGACAGAGTCTCAGAGTGGCCTACAATCTCCTTTATCTTCGTCCCCCACAACAGACGCCCTGTGAGGTGGGTGGGGCTGAGGGGGCTCTCCCAGCAGCTGCCCTTTCAAGGACAGAGTCTCAGAGTAGCCTACAATCTCCTATATCTTCTCCCGCCACAACAGACACCCTGTGAGGTGGGTGGAGCTGAGAGGGCTCTCACAGCAGCTGCCCTTTCAAGGACAACTCTGCAAGAGCTATGGCTGACCCAAGGCCATTCCGGCAGTTGCAAGTGGAGGAGTGGGGAATCAAACCCGGTTCTCCCAGAAAAGAGATAAGCACTTGTTTAACAAAGGGGGGGGGGTAAAGGTAGTCCCCTGTGCAAGCACCAGTCGTTTCCGACTCTGGGGTGACGTTGCTTTCACAACATTTTCACGGCAGACTTTTTAGGGGGTGGTTTGCCCTCGCCTTCCCCAGTCATCTATACTTTCTCCCCAGCAAGTTGGTACTCCTTTTACTGACTTCAGAAGGAAGGAAGTCTGAGTCAACCTCGAGCCGGCTACCTGAACCCAGCTTCCGCCGGGATCCAACGTGAGCAGAGCTTCGGACTGCAGTACGGCAGCTTTACCACTCTGTGCCACGGGGCGCTTACATAAGCGGTTGTAGGGCTGCTTAAAGGGTCTCGTTTCACAATCAATGTCACATTTGCACATCTCAGGGGGAGGGATGCTATCACACTGCAAATGTGTGTGAACATGTCAAAGAACTTGAACAACTGGAAAGGTGTGTGCACTGGTCAAAGAACGCAAATGTGTCAGAAGTGGAAATGTTAAGGAAGCGACACAGACCGGCTCAGTAGCCACAGCGCAGACAGCCAGAAAAAGGGCCAGAGCAAGATCCTTCCTCGAGCTGTCAAGAATGTTTAAGGGGGGTGGGGGAAGCTCAGAGGAAGTGCCACTGCTCACAGCCTAGGGAGGAGAGGCAGGCACATGTGCGCACCACGGAGCAAATGTCGTTTAATTTGGTGTCCATTTAAGCAGCCGAACCCATCGACCTGGTGTCCCCCCAGCACCAAGGGCAGCTCTTCAACTAAAGGGATTTGTCTTTGTTAAGGGAAGCATTGCCATAGAATCATAGAGTTGGAAGAGATCTCCAGGGTCATCTAGTCCAACCCCCTGCACAATGTAGGAAACTCACAAACACCTCCCCCTAAATTCACAGGATCCTCATTGCTGTCAGATGGCCATCTAGCCTCTGTTTAAAAACCTCCAAGGAAGCAGAGCTCACCACCTCCCAAGGAGGAAGCCTGTTCCACTGAGGAACCGCTCTAATGGTCAGGAATTTCTTCCTAATGTTGAGCTGGAAACTCTTTTGATTTAATTTCAACCTGTTGGTTCTGGTCTGACCTTCTGGGGCCACAGAAAACAATTCCACGCCCTCCTCTAGATGACAGACCTTCACGTCCTTGAAGATGGTGATTACATCACCTCTCAGCCGCCTTCTCTCCAGGCTAAACATGCCCAGCTCCTTCAACCTTTCTTCATAGGACTTGGTCTCCGGACTCCTCACCATCTTCGCCGCCCTCCTCTGGACCTGTTCCAGCTTGTCTATATCCTTCTTAAGTTGTGGTGTCCAAAACTGAACACAATACTCCAGGTGAGGTCTTACCAGAGCAGAGTAAAGCAATACCATGACTTCATGTGATCTGGACACTATACTTCAGTTAATACAGCTCTTGCCTTTAGAAACTGGATTTATACCTCCATTCCAAATTTCAGAGTCTTAGAGCAGCTCACAATCTCCTTTACCTCCCTCCCCCAGAACAGACACCCCCTGTGGCAGGTGGGGCTGAGAGAGCTCTGACAGAAACTGCCCTTTGAAGGACAGCTCTGCGAGAGCCATGGCTGACCCGAGCCCAGTCCAGAACCTGCAAGTGGAGGAGTGGGGAATCAAACCCGGTTCTCCTGGATAAGAGTTGACCACTACACCAAACTGGCCTTCCAAGATGCAGGGACTCCTCGCCTGGGCGGAGATGGGCAGGTGGGAAAGAGTGGTGGGAGAGAGAAGAGACTACCTGCTTCACATGGCGTGGGCAGCCCACGCGAAGAGGAGTCACAGCTTGGCCAGGTTTGCTTCCGCAGTCAAATTGGAGGAGGAAGAACCAAGCAGAAGTCCGGGCAGCACAAGAAGCAGGGTTACAAAATGAGGTTTGCCCTCAGCAAGGAAAACCCTCCAAGAGGGGCCAGGGGACCTGGAGCAGACGCCTTCTCTGCCTCCTCCCGAGTAGCCTGAAAACATTTAGTTCAGAGAGCCGGTTTGGTGTAGGGGTTAAGTGTGCGGATTCTTATCTGGGGAAAATGGGTTCGATTCAGGGCCGTAGCCAGGATTGTAAAAGTCGGGGGGGGGGGTTAAAAAACCAGGGAGCCCCTTTCCCATCCACTGTGGGGCTTGCCGCTTCTCAGAAGCTTTCTGCGGCTGGGGCAAAATCTGGAGGCTCTGAATGTGGCTAAGTCATGGCAGCCAGCCCTAAAATTCTGGAGTCAAGGAGGCACTGCACCTTGCGTGCAAGAAGCGGGGGTTCCTTCCACCTCCTTCTCCCCCACCCCTGCACTTGGTAGCCAGCAGCTCTATCCATCCCCAACTCCTCAGCAACTTCCTCCTACTTCCTGCTTGCTTTTGCTGCTGCAGTGCCCTGTGCCATATTCAGCTCTCCTGGCTCTGGCTACCGCCGCTGATGCTTCAACAGTCAGCCATGGGAAAAAGAAAAAAAAGGGGGGGGAGTAGACTGCACCCTGGAGAGGAAGTCAGGAGGCAATGCCCCCACAGGCCCCCCTGTGGCTACAGGCCTGGTTTGATTCCCCCACTCCTCCACTTGCAGCTGCTGGAATGGCCTTGGGTCAGCCATAGCTCTGGCAGAGGTTGTCCTTGAAAGGGCAGACTCTTATCTGGGAGAACCGGGTTTGATTCCCCACTCCTCCACTTGCAGCTGCTGGAATGGCCTTGGGTCAGCCATAGCTCTGGCAGACGTTGTCCTTGAAAGGGCAGACTCTTATCTGGGAGAACTGGGTTTGATTCCCCACTCCTCCACTTGCAGCTGCTGGAATGGCCTTGGGTCAGCCATAGCTCTGGCAGAGGTTGTCCTTGAAATGGCAGACTCTTATCTGGGAGAACCGGGTTGGATTCCCCACTCCTCCACTTGCAGCTGCTGGAATGGCCTTGGGTCAGCCATAGTTCTGGCAGAGGTTGCCCTTGAAATGGCAGACTCTTATCTGGGAGAACCGGGTTTGATTCCCCCCTCCTCCACTTGCAGCTGCTGGAATGGCCTTGGGTCAGCCATAGCTTTCGCAGGAGTTGTCTTTGAAAGGGCAGCTGCTATGAGAGCCCTCTCAGTCCCACCCACCTCACAGGGTGTCTGTTGTGGGGGAGGAGGATAAAGGAGATTGTGAGCCGCTCTGAGCCTCTGATTCAGAGTGAAGGGTGGGGTAATAAATCCAATATCATCATATTCCAAGGAGGAAACATTTCCTGTTGTGGCTATGTAGACATTCTGTACCTGCTAGCAGGGTGACTGGGGGCCAGAGGATAAATGGGACTCAGACCTGCCTTTGCTGCCTTATTTCCTAACCAAAATTGTTTCGTGAAATCCCTCCCAGGGAGGAGAAAGAAACCACATCACAAAACCTAGAAAAACCCGAGTTCGAGAGCCAGTGTGGTGCAGTGGTCAGAGGGCTGGACTAAGATCTGGGGGTCCCAGGTTCGGGTTCCTGCTTTGCTCATTGGGTGACCCTGGACCAGTCACACTCTCAGCTATCCCTACCTCACAGGCTTGTGAAGAGGATAAAATGGAGAAGGACATAACCACTTTGGGTCCCCTTGGGAGAAAGATGGGGTATAAAATGAAGTCAATAAAGAAGAATAGTTCTCTCACAAAAGCATGCAGATGAAGGAAACCTAAGGCCAGAGGAGGCCAAACTGTGGCTCGGGAACCACATGTGGCTCCTTCACACATCTTGTGTGGCTCTTGAAGCCCCCCTCACCTTGTCAGCCGGCCTGGAGAAGGCATTTGTCTCTTCAAATCACTTCTCTAAGCCAAGCCAGCTGGCACCTTGAAGAATGGATTTAAACTTAAAGTTGCTTTCTTTCCACCTCCCTCCCTCCCTCCCCTCAAACATCTGATGTTTATGTCTTGTGGCTCTCAAGCTTCTGAATGTTTGTTCTGTGTGGCTCTTATGTTAAGCAAGTTTGGCCACTCCTGTCTAAGGCCAACCTGAGTGCAAATTCTGGATCCAAACTGCACAAGAGCTACCAAAGCAGGCAAAGAAGCTTATTCCTCTTTCTTTCTTTCTTTTGCATTGAGTGTGTGTGTGCCCATGCCTGAAAGTCATGGTGACCCCTACTGTGGCATGGAGGACATTCAGAGAAGTGGCTTGACAGCCCGCCTCTGCCTCCCAGCCCTGGTATTCTCCGGAGGTTTCCCATCCAAGTACTTGCCAGCTTCAGTCCTGCTTAGCTTCCAAGCTCTGACGAGATCAGGCTTGCTGGGCTACCCAGGGCAGGGCCTTATTCCCATTTCCCGTTGCCGCTTCAGACGGGGCATGCGGCGAAGCCGGTATCCTAAGGACTGTCGTACCAGCTCGCTGTTTCCCCGTTGATTAACTTAACTTGATTCGCACCTTTATCCTCTTCCTCGAGGAGCATCCGGGCTGTGCGGCTATCAGTGGCCGTCGCAGACGCTCCCGCCAACAGAGCCTCTGTGTTTGGAGATAGCATCTGGCAATTTAAGGGCCTGCTCTGAAAGCAAACACCGGGGGATAGACCTTTCCGTTGTGCTTGGCCTACAATCTCTCCCGGGGGCACGCAGGCAGCTGCTATTCGCAGTCTGGCGGCATGGCAGTTTGGGGGAACTGCTCCACCTAGGGGACGCGAGGAAGCTGCTGTGACATCCAAAAGTTCTGGTGCAGGTGGGTTAAGATTTGTACCGACTGGAAACACCCCCAAACGAGGGGAAAATTCCTCCCAAACGGCCTTTAACAGCACAATGCCCTGCTTGGAAAGGGGAAAACCTTCCAAGTCTCAAATCGTAACAAGAGAATAGTCTCAGTTACAAGCAGGCGCATGAACAAGGTAAATTTATGGTCTTTTTAGAAGAAGAAATTGGATTTACATCCCACCCTATACTCTGAATCTCAGAGCAGTCACCTTCTCCTTTACCTCCCCCACTCCACAACAGAGGTAGGTGGGGCTGAGAGAACTCTGACAGAAGCTGCCCTTTCAAGGACGACAACTGCGAGAGCTGTGGCTGAACCAAGGCCATTCCAGCAGGTGCAAGTGGAGGAGGGGGGGAATCACGCACTTAACCACTACACCAAACTGGCTCTCCAAATGGGATCCTGGCAAGGCAAGGCAAGGACTTGCTTGAGGGGTTTTGCATTCATACCGCACCTCCTTTAAGCTGGAGATGCTACCTGTGCAGGGCCAACCCTAAATTCCCTGGTACTCTAGGCAAGGCTTTCTGGCGCCCCCCTCCACTGCACTGATAATGTCACTGAGTCACATGGGAATGCCCAATTTGTCGCCCCCTGATGGCGAACGCCCTAGGCAATTGCCTAGCTTGCCTAGTGCCAGGGCCAGCCCCGTACCTGTGCATGTCCAATTCGCACAGGGAGCGGCCCAGCTGAAACAGGAGGCCATGCGAGCAAGTTCTTCTGTCCTTCCAGCATCGCATTTTAGCAACACCGACGAGGGCTTCACCTTTTAATCACGAGATTTGCTCGGCAGCTTTGCTTTAGTCCGACTTGCAACGAGTCTCAGGCTGCGCAAGGTCTCCCCCCCCACCCCATCCTGTTACTTCAGATCCTTTCTGCTGTAAATGCGACAAAAACAGAATACGAGGCTTTGTGCACGGGAAGCACCGCGTTCCTTCACTCGGCTACGGCTTCCTAGCAGGGGGCCCCCATTGTACTTTGTCATGCCGAGACTTAACTGCGGAGGCTGCTGAGGCCATCTTGACTGCTCCGGCGTTAGCGCAATAAAAAGCGGCGAAGAAACCGCCGCAGATCGTTCTTCCTTCAAACGAGGCATGGCAGGCGTTTCCAGGGATAACTAGATCTAATGAGACAAAGGCACCGTGAAGGGGCCACGGCTCAGCGGGAAAACATCTGCTTGGCATGCAGGAGGTCCCAGGTTCAATCCCCGGCACCTCCAGTTAAAAGGACTAGGTAGCAGGTGATGCAAAAAACCTCTGCCTGAAACCCCGGAGAGCCACTGCCAGTTTAAGGAAACAGTACTGGTCTTGATGGACCAGGGAACTGATTCAGTATAAATCAGCATCAAGTGTTCGTTTGTTCATTCCCTTGCAAGGAATATGCTCACTTGAGTCACGCACGGTAAGAAAGTGTCGATGGATTGCATGAGTTTTGAATATTTAAATGTCAGCCTAGGATCTGGGAGACCCGCGTTCGAATCTTTGCTCTTGGCAGAGGTTTGCTGGGCCACCTTGGGTGAGCTGCGCTCTCAGAGCCGAATCAACTTCACAGGGTCGTTGTGAGAATAAAATGGAGGATAAGGTAAAGGTGCAAGCACCAGTCGTTTCTGACTCTGGAGTGACATCACGTCACGATGTTTTCTTTGCAGACGTTTTACGGGGTGGTTTGCCCTTGCCTTCCCCAGTCATCTACGCTTTCCCCCCAGCAAGCTGGGGACTCATTTTACCAACCTTGGAAGGATGGAAGGCTGAGTCAACCTCGAGCCGGCTACCTGAACCCAGTTTCTGCAGGGATCGAACTCAGGGCCGTGGCTTACCACGGAGAGCCAGTGTGGTGTAGTGGTTAAGTGCGCGGACTCTTATCTCGGAGAACCGGGTTTGATTCTCCACTTGCACCTGCTGGAATGGCCTTGGGTCAGCCATAGCTCTTGTAGAAGTTGTCCTTAAAAGGGCAGCTGCTGTGAGAGCCCTCTCCAGCCCCACCTACCTCACAGGGTGTCTGTTGTGGGGGAGGGAGGTAAAGGAGACTGTGAGCCGCTCTGAGACTCTTCGGAGTGGAGGGCGGGATATAAATCCAATATCTTCTTCTTTTTCACTCTGCACCACAGGGCTCTTAAAACAGGATAGAAAGATGCAAATGGTTTCCCGCTGGGGGCAAAGGCAGAGTATAAATAAAGGAATAAAAGTAGTCTGGGCAGGGAGGTTAGACAGCGCTCGCATCTGTGGAAGCGGACAGCCCTCTCTCGTTTAACCAAATCACGAGGCGGGAGATTCATAATAAATGTCTCCCCTCAGATGGAGGGGAAAGTAAGGGGTAACTGGATCAGGGCTGTTGTGGCATGGGGTGGGGTGGGAGTATAGACTTCTTCCAGCCTGTTTTCCCAATTCAAATAGGCTTTCCTCCTCCCAAAACTGTACTTGCCCTATAGAGCAGGGGTATCAAACATGAGGCCCGGGGACCAAATCAAGCCCCCGGAGAGCTTCTATCAGGCCCATGAACAACTGGCTGTCATTTGCTTCTTTCTCCCTCTCTTTCTTCCTCCTACATCACAGCTTGCTTTGCCAGGCTAGCTCAATCACACAGGAGCAACAGAGCAAAGCTCCTCCCTTGGGGCAGAAGTGGGGGAAGGAGATCTAGCTTTGCCAGGCTCTCTCAATTGCACAGCAGAGCTACTGAGCCAAGTCTCCCTGGCCTTCTGTTGGCTGAGGCTCAGCAAGCCAGCGAGGTGGATTAGGCTGAATGTGTGTTTGTCTGTGTCCTTTATTGTATCTCCCTGACCTGGCATTACATTTTAGGACACACATGGCCCAGCCCGACAAGTTCTCATAGCAAATCCGCAGTCTTCTTCTTTGTATTTTATATTTCCTTTTGTCGTTTGATAAATTAAACCATTAAAAAAAAGGAATACCCTTTCTAAGATCCTGCCCTCATAGCAAATGAGTTTGACTCCCCTGCTCTAGAGGGACACTTCCTGGTGCTATTGACTTCAGAAAGAACAAATGGTGTGTGCAGGGGGTTGCCGTTTAAATCAGGAAACCGTCTTCCCCTGCCAGATGTTACTTTAAAAAAAAACCCACCAGGAAATCTTGTTAATGGATCTCCTGTGTAGTTTGATCCTGTACGCAACAGAGAGGAAGTGACAAGAGAGGAGGTCCTACAACTGATGGACGAATTCAAAACCAATAAGTCACCAGGTCCGGATGGCATACATCCAAGAGTTCTGAAAGAACTCAAAAGGTGAACTTGTGGATCTCCTGACAAAAATATGTCATCTTTCATTGACATCTGCCTCCGTTCCTGAGGACTGGAAGGTAGCAAATGTCACCCCCATCTTTAAAAAGGGTTCCAGAGGAGATCCGGGTAACTACAGGCCAGTCAGTCTGACTTCAATACCGAGGAAGTTGGTAGAAACCATTATCAAGGACAGAATGAGTAGGCACATTGATGAACACGAGTTATTGAGGAAGACTCAGCATGGGTTCTGTAAGGGAAAATCTTGCCTCGCTAACCTGTTACATTTTTTTGAGGGGGTGAACAAATATGTGGACAAAGGAGACCCGATAGATATTGTTTACCTTGACTTCCAGAAAGCTTTTGATAAAGTTCATCATCAAAGGCTCCTTAGTAAGCTCGAGAGTCATGGAATAAAAGGACAGGTCCTCTTGTGGATCAAAAACTGGCTGAGTAATAGGAAGCAGAGAGTGAGTATAAATGGGCAGTCTTCGCAGTGGAGGACGGTAAGCAGTGGGGTGCCGCAGGGCTCAGTACTGAGTCCCATGCTCTTTAACTTGTTTATCATAATGCCCCTGTATAAATCGATGGTGCGGTCTCATTTGGAATACTGTGTGCAATTCTGGTCACCGCACCTCAAAAAGGATATTATAGCATTGGAAAAAGTGCAGAAAAGGGCAACTAGAACGATTACAGGCTTGGAACACTTTCCCTATGAAGAAAGGTTAAAATGCTTGGGGCTCTTTAGCTTGGAGAAACGTCGACTGCGGGGTGACATGATAGAGGTTTACAAGATTATGCATGGGATGGAGAAGGTAGAGAAAGAAGTACTTTTATCTCTTTCTTACAAAACAAGAACTCGTGGGCATTCAATGAAATTGCTGAGCAGCCGGGTTATTGGCCACTGTGTGATACAGAGGGTTGGACTGGATGGGCCATAGGCCTGATCCAACATGGCTTCTCTTATGTTCTTACCCTTTCTAGATAATAGGAACAAAGCAAGGCTCCTAAGTTACTAGTTGTTGGAAACAAAATAGGAGTCGATTGCACCTTTAAGACCAACTTAGTTTTATTCAGAACGTAAGCTTTGGACCAACACGGCTGCCTATTTGGATCTATCTAGCTGTTGGAAAGTGATCTCTGTGTGCGTTTGTGTAAAGTGCTGTTAGTTTGCTGCTGACTTCTGGCAATCCCAGCAAGGGGCTTTCAAGCAAGTGAGAAGCAGAGGTGGTTTGCCGCTGCCTTCCTCCGCCATTTTCCTTGGAGGTCTCCCATCCAAGTATTAATCGGGGCTGACCCTGATTAGCTTCCAAGAGCTGACAAGTTTGGGCTATGCCATGCCGCCTCCACTCCCCAAGAATATCTAGGAGAGCCAGTTTGGTGTAGTGGTTAAGTGTGCAGACTCTTATCTGGGAGAACCGGGTTTGATTCCCCACTCCTCCACTTGCACCTGCTGGAATGGTCTTGGGTCAGCCATAGCTCTGGCAGAGGTTGTCCTTGAAAGGGCAGCTGCTGTGAGAGCCCTCTCCAGCCCCACCCACCTCACAGGGTGTCTGTTGTGCGGGGAGAAAGGTAAAGGAGATTGTGATCCGCTCTGAGACTCTTCGGAGTGGAGGGCGGGATATAAATCCAATATCTTCTTCTATACCCCTGCGAAATCAACAGCGTACCAGAAAAGCAGAGATACGTTTGGATTAGACCTACTATGTCAGGGGCTATGCAAATGATGGAACTAGCAATGGAACAGACTGAGCTAATGCCACAATTGCCCTTTGCTTATAAAGAATGTCTATGGGCCTGCCTGTAAAAGGGGAAAAGGATGGTTATGTGTTCCATGTATCTTTGAGAGCCAATTTGGTGTAGTGCAGGGGTGGCCAACGGTAGCTCTCCACATGTTTTGGGCCTACAACTCCCATCAGCCCCAGCCATTAGCCATGCTGGCTGGGGCTGATGGAAGTTATAGCAAAAAACATCTGGAGAGCTACCGTTGGCCACCTCTGGTGTAGTGGTTAAGTGCGTGGACTCTTATCAGGGAGAACCGGGTTCAATTCCCCACTCCTCCACTTGCAGCTGCTGGAATGGCCTTGGGTTAGCCAGAGCTCTCGTGGGAGTTGTCCTTGAAAGGGCAGCTGCTGTGAGAGCCCTCTCCACCCCACCCACCTCACAGGGTGTCTGTTGTGGGGGAAGGAAATTGTAAGCCACTCTGAGACTCTGATTCAGATAGAAGGGCAGTGTATAAATCAGTGGTCTTCTTCTTTGTATTTTATATTTTCTTGTGTTATTTGATAAATAAAAACATTTTAAAAAGGAATACCCTTTCTAGGAATATCAGCAGTGGGTATTAAAAATAATCAACTTTAAAAATAAATCAAGGGCGCCTGAAGAATTGAAGAATTGCAGATTTATACCCCGCCCTTCTCTCTGAATGAGAGTCTCAGAGCAGCTTACAATCTGCTATATCTTCTCCCCCCACAACAGACACCCTGTGAGGCAGGTGAGGTTGAGAGAGCTCTCCCAGACACTGCCCTTTCAAGGACAGAGCTATGGCTGACCCAAGGCCATTCCAGCAGCTGCAAGCGGAGGAGTGAGGAATCAAACCCGGTTCTCCCAGATAAGAGTCTGCCCTTTCAAGGCCAACCTCTGCCAGAGCTATGGCTGACCCAAGGCCATTCCAGCAGCTGCAAGTGGAGGAGTGGGGAATCAAACCCGGTTCTCCCAGATAAGAGTCTGCCCTTTCAAGGACAACCTCTGCCAGAGCTATGGCTGACCCAAGGCCATTCCAGCAGCTGCAAGCGGAGGAGTGGGGAATCAAACCTGGTTCTCCCAGATAAGAGTCTGCCCTTTCAAGGACAACCTCTGCCAGAGCTACGGCTGACCCAAGGCCATTCCAGCAGCTGCAAGTGGAGGAGTGGGGAATCAAACCCGGTTCTCCCAGATAAGAGTCTGCCCTTTCAAGGACAACCTCTGCCAGAGCTACGGCTGACCCAAGGCCATTCCAGCAGCTGCAAGCGGAGGAGTGGGGAATCAAACCTGGTTCTCCCAGATAAGAGTCTGCCCTTTCAAGGACAACCTCTGCCAGAGCTACGGCTGACCCAAGGCCATTCCAGCAGCTGCAAGTGGAGGAGTGGGGGAATCAAACCCGGTTCTCCCAGATAAGAGTCTGCCCTTTCAAGGACAACCTCTGGCAGAGCTATGGCTGACCCAAGGCCATTCCAGCAGCTGCAAACGGAGGAGTGGGGAATCAAACCCGGTTCTCCCAGATAAGAGTCTGCCCTTTCAAGGACAACCTCTGCCAGAGCTACGGCTGACCCAAGGCCATTCCAGCAGCTGCAAGCGGAGGAGTGGGGAATCAAACCTGGTTCTCCCAGATAAGAGTCTGCCCTTTCAAGGACAACCTCTGCCAGAGCTACGGCTGACCCAAGGCCATTCCAGCAGCTGCAAGTGGAGGAGTGGGGGAATCAAACCCGGTTCTCCCAGATAAGAGTCTGCCCTTTCAAGGACAACCTCTGGCAGAGCTATGGCTGACCCAAGGCCATTCCAGCAGCTGCAAACGGAGGAGTGGGGAATCAAACCCGGTTCTCCCAGATAAGAGTCTGCCCTTTCAAGGACAACCTCTGCCAGAGCTACGGCTGACCCAAGGCCATTCCAGCAGCTGCAAGTGGAGGAGGGGGGAATCAAACCCGGTTCTCCCAGATAAGAGCCTGCCCTTTCAAGGACAACCTCTGCCAGAGCTACGGCTGACCCAAGGCCATTCCAGCAGCTGCAAGTGGAGGAGGGGGGAATCAAACCCGGTTCTCCCAGATAAGAGCCTGCCCTTTCAAGGACAACCTCTGCCAGAGCTACGGCTGACCCAAGGCCATTCCAGCAGCTGCAAGTGGAGGAGTGGTATAAGTATTGAGGGTATAAGTTGGGGGTTTTTACCCTGACCTGACCGGCCCAGGCCAGCTCGTTCTTGACAAATCTCGGAAGCTGAGCAAAGTTGCCCAGGGTTGGTTTTTGGATGGGAGACCAGTAAGGAAGCCCAGGGTGGTGATGAGGACGCAGGCAATGGCAAACCTGCTCTCTTGCCCCATGAGGGGTCACTGTAAGTCATCCGGGACTTGACGACACTTTCTACAGCGCACTTGATTTTTTTTTTTTTAAGTTGCATGGATTCTTTTAATGAATCTGGCCCTTACCGGGTGGAACAAGCTCCCATTAGAGATTAGGGCCCTGCAGTTCCGCAGGGCCTGTAGAACAGAGCTGTTCCGCCAGGCATTCCACCGAGGTGGTGGACATTTTGTTTTGTGGCCTCCCCGCTGCGGGGACTCGGAGGATATAACTCTGCTGATCCATTTAGCTTATACCAGCTTGGGGATGTATGGAAGGAGTGGAGGCCACTGACACCACCAACTGCAGAACTGGGAGTTTGTTTTTAAAATTGCTGTATTGCTTTTCAATTGTATATTGTTTCATTACATGCATTTGATTTTAATCTTATATTACTGACTGCCGTTACCCACCCGGAGCCCGTTTGGAAAAAGGGCGGGCTATAAAATTGAAAATAATAAATAAAAACTTGATTCGTCTGCTCTTTTGATGCCATTCCACAGTCATAATGTCCATCAAAAAAGCAACAATGAAAAAACAGGGACGGGGAGATATCAATAGAAACGGGAAACGTAACGATCGAAATTCCGTCGAGAGCATACTTTATGCACAGTTGGAGAACATATTTTTGTCACCTTTGAGTGTTGCATAAGTCTTTACATATTCCTTGGAAGCGCCTGGAAGTGTAATGGAACTTGGTGGTTTGGTTTTTGTTATTCTGTATTTATTGGCAACCGTGTGTGTGTATTTTGAATTTTTCTCCTAAATAATACAAGCGTTTTGTGTATTATTTATGTGTTGGAGATATTTAGCACATTGTTTTTTATGTACTGGGAGATATTTAGTACATTGTTTTCATTATACCAGGGAGATATTTGGTGTTTTCTGGTTGTGATGCTATCCCAGCAAAGTTTTGTTTCAGCATATTAAAATGGCAGAAAGCTGGGTCCGCTAAAACCCCCCTCCTTGCACGTGCAACCAGGCTCCGGTCTTTTCTCTCACGATCTCGTCCCCCCACCAAAGCCGAAAGAACCACACTTCAGAAGTCACGAGCACTCCGATTTCTGTTTTAATTTTAATATGAAAGAACAACCAAAGGAAAAAAAAAAGCCCTCCACAGCCGTAGGAAGGAATCCAGTTAGCGAGAAACCAAATAAAGGATGCTGTTACGGGCCATGGGAGGATGCCTGAGGGATGGGGGACCAATGGGCAAACAGGGAGAGATTCCCGCAAGGGAGAAATTCAGTCAAGAGGTATTTACAATCCAGACTGTACTGTGGCGGGGGAGCTGGCTCCCTGGAGCTCTCTATTAGACAAACAAACGAAAATATAATAGGGATCAGCCCCAGAGAAGGCTGCTACGGGGAGTTCATGGGATTACCCAAGTCATAAAATAAAAGCCATATTTCTTACAGCTGAACAGGGAGAGACCTGCTCAATGGCAGGGAGTGAAGGAGTAGCGACCACCGTGTTATGGAGGGCCCGAGCCCTTGAAGGAGGGCTGGAAGGGAGAGAAAGGCACCCAGTCCATCTCTGTGGAAGGAAGGACAATGCAGCCCACATTCCAGAAACAGCCAGGATGCTGACAGGATGGGGGAGGGTGCAGGTAAAAGCTGGGGAAGGACCGGTTAGAGGGGATAAGTCGTTGTAGCTACACTGGAGCCCCATAAGGGAGAGCCAGAGAACAGCAGCTCCCAGTCCACAGAGGTTGATCGGCTGCCCCTCCTTACTCCCCCCCCCCCAGCCCAACTCAAACCCCACCAATCTGGACATTCTCCACCTGGATGTTCTCAAAGTGAACGCCTCCCTCGGATGGATAGATTTCGATGGTCTCCACCACTGGGATGGTCTCCATAATGGTAACAGTGTTTCCGTAGACCTGCTCGTTAGTTGACGTCGACGATGTTGCTGCGGCGGCGGCAGCAGCCGCGGCGGCGGCAGCCACAGCCTCTGCCATGGCCTCTTGCTCGTGCTGCAGGCGCTGCTGCTGGTGCATTTTGCGGTGCTTCCAGAGGTTGGAGAAAGAGCGGTAGGCCTTGCCGCAAGCGTCGCAGTGGTACGGGCGCTCCCCGGTGTGTATGCGCTTGTGCTCAGCCAACCGCACGGCGATGGTGAACGCCTTCCCGCAATCGTTGCATTTGAAGGGCTTCTCCCCCGTGTGCAGGCGTCGGTGATCTTTGAGGTGTGTAGACTGCCGGAAGGCTTTCCCGCAATCCGGGCAAGGATACGGGCGCTCGCCGGTATGGATACGGCGGTGAACCTGAAGGGACGTCTCCGTGCTGAACATTTTGAAGCAGTCGCCACACTCGAACGTCTTGGGGCAGGTCGGGCGACGAGGCCGGGGTGGAGGCGGTTCGTGCATGAGGGGTTCCTCTTCCGCTCCTTCTGGAGTTTGGATGTCCCCGTGCAGGCGCTCGTGGGCTCTCAGCTGCGCGGTGGAGCCGACCTTCTTCCCACAGACAGAGCACTCGAAGTGGCGGCTCATCTTACCGCACTTGTGCTCCTTCAGCTGCTCGGCGGTGACGAAGGCAGCCCCACAGCCGGACGTGCAGCGATGGGGCTGCTGGCCCGTGTGGCTCAGCTGGTGGACCTCCAGCAGGCGGCGAAGCAAGAAGGAACGCCCGCAGGTCTGGCACTTGTAGGGGTATTCCCCGGTGTGGTGGTAACGGTGCATGAGCAAACGGTAGGGCCGGTGGAAGACGCTGCCGCACTCCTGGCATTTGTAGGGGTAATGGCGACTGTGCACCAGGAGATGCTGCTGCAACGTGGAGGACTGCGTGAAGCATTTGTTGCAGATGTCGCAGCGGTACGGCCGCTCGCCGGTGTGGGTCAGGCGGTGGCGCTGCAAGTTGGCCGGGGAGTTGAAGCTCTTGCCGCACTCCTTGCAGTGGTACGGCCTCTCCCCCGTGTGGGTCAGGAGATGGTTCCGCATGTGGGACTTCTTTTTGAACATCTTGCCGCAGGTCAGACACTTGTGGCGGCGCTCCATCTTGTGGGCGAAGCGCTGGTGGCGCGACAGCTGCGCCGGCTTGGGGAAGGTGCTGGTGCACAGCTGGCACTGGAACTCCTCCTTTTTTTGCTCCACGGTGATGCCGTCGACCAGGGTGGCAGCGGCGTTGTCCACTGAGCAGATGATGGCCAGAGGGACCACCTCTTGCTGCTCCTCGATGGGTTGGGGGACCTCAGGTGTCTCCTCCTCCAAAGGCTGGTCCTCCAGGGGGGATTCAGGCAACTCGTGGGACTGTGTCGAATTGGTGCTGTGGGAGCGTCGATGGTAAAGGAACTTGGTCATGTTGATGAAAGTCTGCCCGCAAGTGCAGCGGTAGAGAGGGTTGGACGAGTGCGTGCGCCGGTGGGACAACAGCACGGCCTCGGTTCCGAAACCCAGGCCGCAGTCCACGCACAGGAAGCGCGATTCCCCGCTGTGTTCTTCCCGGTGCTTCTCGAGCGCCCCCGGAGATGGCAGCACCTTGCTGCATAGCGGACATTTGAAGGCACCCTGCCGATGGCTCCTCATGTGTAGCTGGAGCTTGTGAGCAGAGGGGAAGACTTGCTCGCACTCGGTGCACCCGTGCTCCTTGGCCGGCGGCTTGGCTTTACGGGGCGGCTGCTCAGCTTTACAGGGCGGCTGTTCCACGGGGTTGTTTTTCAGCTCGTAGCTGTGGTCAGTGGCCGTGATGCTAGTTGGGGCCGATGGGGGCACAGCCCCGTTGTGTACCCCCACCAAGCTCAAAGGCGGTGGCGGCGGCAATTCCTTCATCTCCACAGGGCAGATGGCAGGCTGCTCCCTGACGCGCGACACGAGGGACGGCGCGATGACTTGGTGGGTGGCCTGATGCTCCAAGAAGTCTGTGGTCGACTGGAACAGCTGGAAACACTCGCTACACTCGTACAGCAGCAGCTGCACAGTGCCACTGGAATCCACCCCATCTTCGGGCTTACGGTACGAGTGCTCCAGGTTTACCAGGGCCCGGTTCTGAGGCGGAGGAGGGGGAGGAGCTGGGGGCTCAGGAGGCTTGCGGTGAGTCTGCCGGTGGGCGAGCCACACGTC
The DNA here is from genome assembly GCF_032191835.1 of Heteronotia binoei. NCBI lineage: Eukaryota > Metazoa > Chordata > Lepidosauria > Squamata > Gekkonidae > Heteronotia > Heteronotia binoei. Next base: position 44,294,615 of record NC_083239.1, on the reverse strand, counting down.
TTGGCTGGTGAACAGGGCTTTGCATTCGATGCACTCGTAGTGGATCTGGCTGGAACTGATCGGTTTCACCACAGGCTCCGGCTCCTGGGTGACCATCTTAAGGTGCATCTCTTGGTGTTCCAACAACTGCCCCGGAGACAAGAGGATCTGCCCACACTCCAAGCACTGGTACTGGCTTTCCTGCACGGTCACAGTCTGATAGAGCCCCGCCTCAGCCCCGGCCACCAGCCCGGCCTCCGCCAACCCCACCACTTCGTACTGTTGCTCTTGGGGGCACATGTGGCTCTGCTGATGGACCAGGGCTTCCTCCAAGGAGCTGAACTGCTGGCTGCATTCTGAGCAGACATAGCGGTGCTCCACGTACACCAGCGTCTCCTCCCCTTGCTCTGCCATCGTGGAGAGCAGCTCCAGGCCTGCTGGGGAAGATGATAGGAGAGAAAGGGTTAATAAGCCAGATGGGCTAGATCAGGGGTGTCAAACTCATTCGTTATGAGGGCAGGATCTGACATAAATGAGACCTTGTAGGGCCGGGCCGTGTCAGGCCAGGCCGTGTGTTTACCTTATTTAAGATTAGGTAGCAGAGAGATATACTTTATAAAGAACACAAACACAATTAAATACTTTTTTTAAAAAAACCAACAAAACCTAAAACATGCTTAAATTGTCAGTAGTACTCGTTGGTCTTAAAGGAGGGCCAGTTTGGTGTAGTGGTTAAGTGTGCGGACTCTTATCTGGGAGAACCGGGTTTGATTCCCCACTCCTCCACTTGCACCTGCTGGAATGGCCTTGGGGCAGCCATAGCTCTGGCAGAGGTTGTCCTTGAAAGGGCAGACTCTTATCTGGGAGAACCGGGTTTGATTCCCACTCCTCCACTTGCACCTGCTAGCATGGCCTTGGGGCAGCCATAGCTCTGGCAGAGGTTGTCCTTGAAAGGGCAGACTCTTATCTGGGAGAACCGGGTTTGATTCCCCACTCCTCCACCTGCAGCTGCTGGAATGGCCTTGGGTCAGCCATAGCTCTTGTAGAAGTTGTCCTTGAAAGGGCAGACTCTTATCTGGGAGAACCGGGTTTGATTCCCCACTCCTCCACTTGCACCTGCTAGCATGGCCTTGGGTCAGCCATAGCTCTCGCAGAGGTTGTCCTTGAAAGGGCAGCTGCTGGGAGAGCCCTCTCAGCCCCACCCACTTCACAGGGTGTCTGTTGTGGGGGGAGAAGATATAGGAGATTGTAAGCTGCTCAGAGTCTCTGATTCAGAGAGAAGGGCGGGGTATAAATCTGCAGTTCTTCTTCTTTCTTTGTATTTCCACCATGGGATCCAGGGAACTGGGCAAAGGAAGCTCTGGCTCTTTCCTTCCTTCCCCAGGAAGAGAGGCTTGGCTCAGTAGCTCTCCTGTGCAACTGAGTAAGCCTGGCAAAGCAAGCTGTTATGCAGAAGAAAGCAAGAGAGGGGGAGAAAGAAGCAGATGACAGCCAGTTGCTCGAGGGCCTGATAGGAGCCCTCTGGGGGCCTGATTCAGCCCTCGGGCTACATGTTTGACACCCCTGGGCTAAATGGAGGCAACAAGCTTTTGATCAATAAAACCAGCTTCTGATTTAAAAGGGCAGCCCTTAACCCCCAAATTAATCTCCTCTATATTCCTGCCCAGGGAATTAAGCTCCCAGGGGGGATGTTCTTCTGACAGTTCCATCAATCAAAGAACCTCCTTTGGTAGGTGCATGAGAGAGAAAATTGAAGAAAAGCAGAAGAAACCCACGAATGCACCATAATTCTGCAGGGAAGAAGATATTCCAGCAATTACACTGGCTACTAATCAACTCCTGATCCCAATACAAGGTGTTTTTGACTTCAATAAACCTTAGCTTGGGATGGGGTTTTATATGAAGGGGAGGGCTGGTGGCTCAGTGGTACAGCATCTGCTTGGGAAGCAGAAGGTCCCACGTTCAATCCCCGGCATCTCCAAAAAAGGGTCCAGGCAAATAGGTGTGAAAAACCTCAGCTTGAGACCCTGTAGAGCTGCTGCCAGTCTGAGTAGACAATACTGACTTTGATGGACTGAGGGTCTGATTCAGTATAAGGCAGCTTCACATGTTCATATTTACGACCATCTTCCCCTATCCATTTCTGCCCAAGAACTAAGATCTCAGGGAGAGACCCTCCTGATCGTAACAGAAGTCAATGAACTTCATTTGGTGGACTCACGAGAGATGGCCTTTTTGGTGGCAGCCCCACGATTATGGAGCAGCCTCCCCAGGGAGGTGTGGCTGGCCCCCTCACTTTCCATCTGTAAGAGCCAGCTAAAGGTGGCCTTATTTAGGACTGCATTTGTTTAAGTTTATTAGCAGTTCTGAATTCCGATTTTTAAATCTTGGTTCATCTGTTTTTAATGTATTTCATTTGATGTGTTTTATGCATAAACTGCCTCGAGTCCCATAAGGAAGAAGGATGGGTAATAAATAAAATAAATAAAGTAGCAGGCCTTTATGTCTGTGGAAAAGGAGTCCTTCCACAGAGATGCCTTCTTAGAGGATTTCTTTGTTCCCTTTCACTCAAGGAAATGCCTCTTCTGAGAGACTGGACGCAGTGACACTCACATACGTGGACTAAAAGAAAATTTCAGCATTAAGCTTATGCAATGGATTCCGCTTTTAAAAGCTGCACAATTCAGTTGCTCAGAGAGGCAGCCCCAATTAGCCTATGCTCAAGGTGGAAGCAAAAGAGACACAAGTTGTTTTGCGGATTCCCCCGCATCAGGAATAGGGGTGTGCATTCGGATCTACCCAAAACTAAAATACACCTGAAAATATCCTACTGGTATTTTTCAGGCATATTTTGACATCTCAAATGCAGCCAGGTTTTCTCAGGAAAAAAAAAAATCCAGAGAAAATCCCAGGAATTACCGGGAGATCCGAAAACAGCAAGAGGTGGGAGCAATCAGTTGTTTCCGGGTTTCTGCAGTCCCTTTAAACCAGGGGTGGCCAAACTTGCTTAAGGTAAGAGCCACGTAGAACAGATGTCAGAAGTTTGAGAGCCACAAGACATTAATGCCAGGTGTTTGAGACTCTGCAAGACAGGAAGGAAGGAAAATGGGGGAGAGGCGAAAAGAAAGCAACTTTAACTTTAAATGTATTCTCCAAGCTGCCAGCTGGCTTAGCTAGGAGAAGCGATTCAAAGACACAAATGCCTTCTCCAAAGTGGCCAACAGGGTGGGGAGAGGTGAGGACTTCGAGAGCCACACAATATGCGGGAAAGAGCCATATGTGGCTCCTGAGCCACAGTTTGGTCACCCCCTGCTTTAAACTTTAAAGAGGCTGCAGAAGACAGCCCCTGCTGGCTTGGTTTGGGGCTGGCTGGCTTCTCCTGCAGGCGGGTTTAAACCAGGCTGCAAGAGAAGTCAGCCCAGAATCAGCTGTGCCCGCAGGGAGCAGACCGTTCCCCACAGGCAGAGCTTCTGGGGTGCAATTCCCCTCCCCCCAGTTTTTTTTTCTTTTTGGGTCTATTGAACCCCACCCTTCAGACTGCACCCCCCCAAAATTGGGATTTTCGAAAAATCCTGGATCCAGATACCAATATTGGAATCCAAGATTTCTCCGGAAACTGGATTTTTTTTTTCCAGATCAATATATCCAAACCGAAAAATGGGGCGGGTGGGGGGAATTGCACACCCCTAATCAGGAAGAAACAGGGTAAGAGCTGCACGAGAAAGGTTCACACATTCACACCACCAAACGCTCACTTGAGTTGACTTTAAGACTCTCACACTCCCTCACTCACTCTAACCTCCATTTTATTCTCACAACAACCCTACAAGGTAGGAAGAGAAGAAGCCTATGTACATTTTCCTGAGCTTCCAGAAGGAAGGGCAGAATAAAAATGGCATAGATTGTTTTATGCAGCAGTTAAGAACAGAAGAGAAACCATGTTGGATCAGGCCAATGGCCCATCCAGTCCAACACTCTGTGTCTCACAGTGGCCAAAAACCCCAGGTGCCACCAGGAGGTCCATCAGTGGGGTCAGAACTCCCGAAGCCCTCCCACTGTGCCACCGCCCCCAAGCATCAAGAATACAGAGCATCACTGCCCCAGACAGAGAAATACGCTGTGGCAGTCACTGATGGACCTCTGCTCCAGATGTTTATCCAGTTCCATGACACAGCAGCCAAAAAAACCCCACATCCAGGTGCCATCAGGAAGTTCATCAGTGGGGCCAGGACACTAGAAGCCCTCACAAAGTTAACTCTTTCTCAGTGTGATACTTCGATGTGAGGTTTGGGACGGGGGCGTGGCCAAAGAGGTTTTCTTTTAGTCCCTTTTAATGCTTTCTCTTAGTCACTCTAATTGCCAGCTTTTTAACGTGGAACAGCTGCATGCCGACTTTAAGTTCTGACCCTTGCAAAACAAATTGGCTGTGTAATCTGTCCTTTGGGCCCTCGGCTGCCACGTTCGTTCTCCATCCCACACAACAGTAACACACGGCTCAAAGCTAACGCTCAGAGAAACAGGAAGCTTTTCATCCCCCCGGCTCTTGAAAACTTCCTGCCTGCTGAGACGGCTTTCACCTTGTTATACAGTGTTTATTAAGTAGATTCAGTCATAATATGATATACAGACTCAAAAAATTTCTTTTCACTTTCTTATGAAACCAGTGCATTTAGCCAGTAACACCACGGATGGAAAGAACTGCTGGATTCAAAACAGCTCATTGGTCTTTTAAGGAAGTGATTTTTTGGGAGGGGGGAGGGCGAGGAGGTTGGCCTGTGCTGCTCATTCCACAAACAGAACAAATTTTTAAGTTGCATCACGCAGAACAAACACGCGTTCTAAGAATTAAAAATATTAAGCCACATTTACTCCAGGGGGAGGGGTGGGGGAGAGGAAAGATCCACTGTATTTGAACACAAGACTTGCCGTAGCGTGTGGAGGAGGATGCGCCATCTGCTTAAAAGAGCCACATCCAGTTGCATAGGTGCCAGATAAGAAGGGTCTTTCCCCCCCTCCAGCAATATAAAGCGTCTACCTCCTCAAACTGGGGTTTAAGTGCCATTTTGCTTCCTGTATAGGAAGGAACGGGGGGGGGGGGGGGCGCTCTCTTGGGGTTTTTGAATCCACTGGGCTTGCTTTTCTTGTCCAGCCAGGCTGGATGATTTGCTAGAGCAGGGGTGGCCAACGGTAGCTCTCCAGATGTTTTTTTTTTACCTACAACTCCCATCAGCCCCAGCCAGCATGGCCAATGGCTGGGGCTGATGGGAGTTGTCAGCAAAAAAAAAAACATCTGGAGAGCTACCGTTGGCCACCCCTGCGCTAGAGCTTTGAACCGTCAATTCCCTTCCCCCCACCCTCCATTGCTTCCCTGTCTCTCTTGGGCCATGGTCTTTGGGGACCAAAGACTGCTATTGCAAGGGGGATTTTTTTGAGGAGGGGGGAGGGTTTGGGGAGGGGCGCTTTCGCCTTGAACAGCGTTAGAAATGCAGGTTCCTCCTGTCCTCGACCGCTTTTACGCTGGGTTCGTTTCACCTATACAAGTCACATACGAATGAGCAAAATTTGGCTGGCTTGCCGCAAGAATAAGGAAAACGCTAACAATTCAGTCAAGAAATGGCTAAACACCTTTGCCAACCTGTTCGCTGTAACTGCCGGGTTCCAGGTGCACAGGTGCCAGATAAGAAGGGTCTTCCCCCCCTCCAGCAATATAAAGCGTCTACCTCCTCAAACCGGGGTTTAAATGCCATATTTGTAGTTCTACAACACTATTTTATGCCTTTTGATGTACGATTTTAAGGTCATTCAGTTTTAATTTTGTATGATTTTACTGTTTTAAACGCTGGCTTAGGCTGTGAATAAACTATGTTATGTATGTCGTCTATATAGGAGAGCCAGTTTGGTGTAGTGGTTAAGTGTGCAGACTCTTATCTGGGAGAACCGGGTTTGATTCCCCACTCCTCCACTTGCACCTGCTAGCATGGCCTTGGGTCAGCCGTAGCTCTGGCAGAGGTTGTCCTTGAAAGGGCAGTTGCTGGGAGAGCCCTCTCCAGCCCCACCCACCTCACAGGGTGTCTGTTGTGGGGGGAGGGGAGGTAAAAGAGATTGTGAGCCGCTCTGAGACTCTTCGGAGTGGAGGGCGGGATATAAATCCAATATCTTCTTCTTCTTCTTCTACGAGAAACCGTCGTTCACTCTTCTATGTTAATCTGGAGTCAACCAGTTCTAACCAATGTTCATTCTAAGGTTCAGAGTCTTGTGAGCAAAAATTCTACTTTGTGAGCTCCTGGCATTCAAGTTGTGAGCTCCTGCATCAATTAGTGTGCTCTGGGGGTCATCCTTCCTGAGCTAAGACAAAAATGTGTGAGTTGGAGGCTAAAAATCTGTGAGCCAGCTCACGCTAACTCAGTTTAAGAAAAGAAGATACTGGATTTCTATCCCGCCCTCCACTCCGAAGAGTCTCAGAGCGGCTCACAATCTCCTTTATCTCCCTCCCCCACAACAGACACCCTGTGAGGTGGGTGGGGCTGCAGAGGGCTCTCACAGCAGCTGCCCTTTCAAGGACAACCTCTGCCAGAGCTATGGCTGACCCAAGGCCATTCCAGCAGGTGCAAGTGGAGGAGTGGGGAATCAAACCCGGTTCTCCCAGATAAGAGTCCGCACACTTAACCATTACACCAAACTGGCTCTCCAAACTGGCTTAGAGGGAACACTGGTTCTAACGCTGGATAAATGTTTTGAAAGCAGAAGAGGATTAAGTTGGAGTCTGGCATCCAATGAATCAGCACAATGACCACGAGCAGAAGTTCCGTCACACCAATCACAAAATGGCTCCAGCTGAGATTTAAAGGAGCCCAGGGAGGGCATTTGGAGATACGGCAAATGGCACAGCGGGAGAGCTAATTTCCCCCAGTCCTGCTTTGTTGCCTTAGTTTGTATCTGGTTCCCTTGTGGCTGCTTTTTAAGGACTCAATGACACACTAGCATTTACAATTGAATACATACAGTGCCATGTCATGTGGCTTGGTCCTAAGAGTGACAAAATAAAGTCGTATAATATATAATAATATATGCTGAGCAGTCAGGTTAGAACAGATAAAAGGGTGATTAACACGTGGAATTCACTACCACAGGAGGTGGTGGCAGCTACAAGCATAGACAGCTTCAAGAGGGGACTGGATAAGCATATGGAGCAGAGATCCATCAGTGGCTATTAGCCACAGCATATTGTTGGAACTCTCTGTCTAGGACAGTGATGCTCTGCATTCTTGGTGCTTGGGGAGGGGGAGGCAGGGCATAGTGCAAAAGCTTCTGGTGTCCTGGCCCCACTGATGGACCTCCTGATGACACCTGGGTTTTTTGGCCACTGTGTGACACAGTGTGTTGGACTGGATGGGCCATTGGCCTGATCCAACATGGCTTCTCTTATGTTCTTAGGGTTGCCAAATGCCGAGAGCCAGTGTGGTACAGTGGTTAAGAACGACGGACTCTTATCTAGGAAAACTGGGTTATTAGCCAGTTATCTAGGAAAACTGGGTTATCAGTGGCTATTAGCCACAGTGTATGTGTGTATATAACATTTTTTGCCACTGTGTGACACAGAGTGTTGGACTTGATGGGCCGTTGGCCTGATCCAACATGGCTTCTCTTATGTTCTTATGGGTTTGATTCCCCACTCCTCCACTTGCACCTGCTGGAATGGCCTTGGGTTGGCCATAGCTCTCGCAGGAGTTGTCCTTGAAAGGGCAACTGCTGTGAGAGCCCTCTCAGCTCCACCCACCTCACAGGGTGTCTGTTGTGGGGGGAGAAGATACGGGAGATTGTGAGCCGCTCTGAGTCTCTGGTTCAGAGAGAAGAGTGGGATATAAATCTGCAGTCGTCATATAATATATAATAATATATGCTGAGCAGTTAGGTTAGATAAAAGGAAGTACTTCTTCACCCAAAGGGTGATTAAAACATGGAATTCACTGCCACAGGAGGTGGTGGCAGCTGTAAGCATAGAGAGCTTCAAGAGGGGATTGGATAAGCATATGGAGCAGAGGTCCATCAGTGGCTATTAGCCACAGCGTATTGTTGGAACTCTCTGTCTGGGGCAGTGATGCTCTGTATTCTTGGTGCTTGGGGGGGGGGGGGGGGGACAACAGTGGGAGGACTTCTAGTGTCCTGGCCCCACTGATGTACCTCCTGATGGCGCCTGTTTTTTTTGGCCACTGTGTGACACAGAGTGGTGGACTGGATGGGCCATTGTCCTGATCTGACATGGCTTCTCTTATGTTCTTATGCAGACTGAGTTTTCTCTCAGTTGCAATGCACTGGTTAACCTCACTATTTACAGAGGAATTAAGGGTTTAAAAATCAAAACAGATACTGCAACTATCCAGGTTTTCTGTGCTTCAAATTTAGTATTTGAAATTATTCATGGAATTCGAAGCGAAATATCGAATAAAAACAAGTGATGCCTACGTCTGGGAAATACTGTGGATTCAAGTGCTACATGAATCTTGATCCTAAATAATTTTTCTGGGAAAACTCACAAAGCTTCCACTAACCACGTATGTGTTTCTCCTCCACTTCAATCTTCTACAGTTTCTCTTTTGAGAGTGCCAATATTAGATACTTGGGCCTGCAAAAAGCTTTTAAGAAGTTCACCCTGTGAATAGACATTGGTCACCAATGGAAAGACGAACAGGTATCATTGAGGATTAGTAAAGAGACAGAGGTCAGGGATAAAAGGACACCATGGGACCGGGGAGGGCAATTGCTACCTGACTGAACACCAATGGGATGTAGTGGTTAATCTTTAAGGATAGAACTGGGGAACTTGGATTCAAATCCCCACCTAGCTAAGAAGCTAACTGGGGAACCTGAATTCAATAACTTTTCTCAACCTGACCTACCGCATTCAATTGGCGAGGATACAATGGAGGTCTGTGTATCACTCTGAGCTCTTTGGAAGAGCAAGGATAGAAATATGTGGTAAAAAAAAAAGAATTGTGGCAGTTTATTCACAGAAAATTAGCACGCAGCAGCGTCTACAGAGGGGTGGCCAAACTTGCTTAATGTTAAGAGCCACACAGAATAAATGTCAGATGTATGAGAGCCACAAGACATGAATGTCAGATGTTGGAGCTGGAGGGAAGGAAGGAGAAGAAGAAAAGGGGATTGGATTTATACCCTGCCCTTCACTAGCCAAAGGAGTCTCAGAGTGGCTTACAATCTCCTTTCCCTTCCCCTCCCCATAACAGACACCTGTGAGGTAGGTGGGACTGAGAGAGCTCTCCCAGAACTGCTCTTGAGCAGAACAGCCTTGAGAGAACTTGTGAATGACTCAAGGTCACATCAGCAGGTGCATGTGGTGGAGTGGGGAATCAAAACCGCTACACCAAACTAGCTCTGACCCTTAAAAAAATGTGGGGGGGAAGGACGATGGGAGAGAGAGAGGTGGAAAGAAAGCAATTTTAAATGCATTCTTCCAGGTCTAGTATGATACTCTAGAGCAGGGGTGGTCTAGAGCAGGGGTGGGGAACCTGTTTTCTGCCAAGGGCCATATAAATATTTATAACATCATTCGCGGGCCATAAAAATCATAAACTTAAAAAACAGTGCTCCACCAAGGGAGAATGATTCAGGCCAGAAAAATTAATGCAAATAATTGTTTTTCTATTTGAAGTCATGTGGGGAGAACCTAATTTGGCGCACACACACACACACGGCCCGCCGCCCTAAGCAAATACATAGGTCCAGGGCTTTTTTTTGTAGAAAAAGCCCAGCAGGAACTCAGTAGCATATTACAGGGGTGGCCAACGGTAGCTCTCCAGATGTTTTTTGCCTACAACTCCCACCAGCCCCAGCCATTGGCCATGCTGGCTGGGGCTGATGGGAGTTGCAGGCAAAAGCCATCTGGAGAGCTACTGTTGGCCACCCCTGGCATATTAGACCACATCCCCTAATATTAGCATATTATGTCACACCATCTGGGATAATCAAGCGCAAACTGAACCGTGACAGTAACTTTTCCAGGCCCTGCAACAATTCTGGCCGGCCAGCCAGGCCCCAGGGAGGCAGCTGCACAGTACATCATATGAACATACGAAGCTGCCTTATACTGAATCAGACCCTTGGTCCATCAAAGTCAGTATCGTCTTCTCAGACTGGCAGCGGCTCTCCAGGGTCTCAAGCTGAGGATTTTCACACCTATTTGCCTGGACCCTTTTTTGGAGATGCCAGGGATTGAACCTGGGACCTTCTGCTTACCAAGCAGATGCTCTACCACTGAGCCACCGTCCCTCCCCAAAGGCCCTGTGACCCCTGCCTGGCCCTGGGGAGGCCGCTACATGGCTTGGTTTGGTCCAGCAATCCCCGAGGGCCACACCAAGTGACCTCGAGGGCCAAATATGGCCCTCGGGACAGAGGTTCCCCACCGCTGGTCTAGAGTATCAAACTAGATCTGGAAGACCCAGGTTTGAATCCATACTTTGCTATGGAAGCTCGTAGGGTGACCTTGGGCCAGTCACTGCCTCTTGGCTTGACCTATCTCACAGGGGTACTGTTGCAAGGATAATGAAAATGAAGAGGGGGAGCAATCTTGTAAGCCACTTTAAGTCCCCCCTCCCCCAAGATGACAGAAAAAGCAAGTATAAATATCTAAATGGATATAAGTAAATGACTGGGAGCCAGAGACAGGCAAGCTTGCAAACAACATTAAAGTTCGGCATTCTGAATAATTTGAAGCAGACTGTGAAAGGTCCCCGCAAAGCTCTTGTCAAACCGATTATACTGGCAGCAAAATAGCAAACAAGATTCAATATATGTAGACAATGATGATGATGATGATGATATTGGATTTCTATCCCGCCCTCCACTTCGAAGGGTCTCAGAGCGGCTCACAATCTCCTCTACCTTCCTCCCCCACGACAGACACCCTGTGAGGTGGGTGGAAAGCCATGACTATTTCTGGCACAGTGCCCAATAGTTGCTGCTAGAAAATGTCTCAAACCTTGAAAAGCATCTGAGGTCCAGGTTGCAGAGAAAATCATAAAACTCATCATCTGAAGTTTACTTCCTTGCAGCTGAGGTTGAGTGTCAGGGCAAGAGATAGCATTAGATAAAACAATATTTTCTGTGTACTTCAAGAATTTAAATCCCTTTAAACTGAACTTCTTATAGAAGGGAGTACTCTAGTCTGAAGTCCAATATATGTAGACAATGGGGCAAAATGTCCAGAAACCCCCCAGGTTTCACCTTGGGCTCCCCCCTGCACTAGGGGCGTTCTCCTGCAGGCCCCCCCCCACCCCTTACCTCCTCCTGCCCAAAAAAACCCCCAGTTTGTGATATGGTGGTGGCACGGATGTTTGTTGTCAGCCGATCATGTCTCCATATATTCCCCAGAGAGCACTGCATTCAGGGGCAAAAAACTTACTGTCCGCCCCCGGACCAAAAGAAGCCAGGTTATGTGTGACAAGATCTAGGGCTTTTTCGGTGGCAGCACCAGAGCTTTGGAATACCCTTCCGGAAGCCATAAGGGCCCTGCGGAATCTGTCTGCGTTCCGCAGGGCCTGTGAGACCGAATTGTTCAAGCAGGCCTTCGATGCTTGACGGAAAGACGGCTGCCACCAGACATCACATAGAATGTTGGTGATCACTGTTCGGAAATTCAATGCCGCCTATATTGTATGGATGCAGCACTATAGAATGGTTTTAAAAATTGTAATATGTTTTTAAAAATTGAAATATGTAAATTATGGTTTTATATGTTTTATTGGTTTAACTGTATTGACATGATGTTGTGAGCCGCCCTGAGTCCGCTTGCGGAGAGGGCGGGATATAAGTTGAACGTAATAAATAAATAAAATAAATAAATAGATCAGAGAGAACAAACAAAAAAAAATTATCCTGGGCAAACACAAACCACTTCCAAAAGTTTACATAGCCCCAATTTAAATGCCCAGAACTTTAGCAGAAATGTGGGCTAAAAGTAACTGGGGTTGGAGGGGGGGGGGGGTTCTCTGACATGTGAGCTCTGACCTGGCTAGCCAGATCACATCAGACCTCAGAAGCTCAGTCCTGCTTAGTATTTGGATGGGAGACTGCCAAGGAATACCAGGCTTGTGACGTGAAGGCAGACAACTGCAAACCACCTCTGACCAATCCGTGCCTTGAAAACCCTATGGGGTCACTTTAAATCTGCCGAGACTTGATGGCAAAAAAGATGCAACATAAATATGCATGCTGTCCGCAGGGCAAATTCATAAATATTCATGAGACACAGCAAAAGAGCCACCGTTTTCGGTCTTTAGTGCTTCAGTTTAGGACACGTATGTTGCCACATAATGCGGCCTTTAAAATGTTTGATAGCAGGTCCCAAAGTTACTTTTATGAGATTATTTAAGCATCTGTGTTTGATTATTTTAAAAAATCCCCACGGATTTTAAGCGGGGCTGACAATTTTGCATGATTTGAAGCAGGCCTTGAATTCAGCAGCTCACAGGAGCGCAGCTCCTGAACCTCTCTGAGGGCTCCCCTCCCTCCTCCCCACCTTGCCCACTGAATAGTAGGTGCAGCTGCATAACAATCCCTGGATGAGCTCCACCACCTGTATTTCTACAAAACGACCCCAGATTTTAAGAAATTTTTAAATGTTTCTCTTTTCACTGGTTTTTATCCAATCCACTACCAGCAGCCTCTTCGGCTCTCACCTCATCTACTCTTATTTTTTCCCACATAAAAAGTGGATCCGATTTCTCTCACGTACCTTCCAGGCTCAAGGCCGGCAAGCAGCCCCAGAAGGGCTTGTGGTCCTAACAACACATCCAATATGGCCTGTTTCAGCACACCAAATCCTGCAAAAAAAAAGAGAGAGGGGATCATTTCAGAAACTCTGGGGGGAAAAAATGAATTCTAAAATTTTAATGGACCGCAGTAATTAGAAAGTTGGGAATTCCTCACCACAGGAATGATACCTGCCCCCCTCTTTTCCAGCTTGCCCCACTTTAATAGGGAAGAACATCCTCAGTCCTTAGCTACCTCACTTCAGTAACCCTCAGCCCCACATTTTGTAAGGGTCAATATCCGGTTCACATTTCCTTCTTCCTGCACTTTAAGAAGGTGCCCCTCCCATATGGGCTGCAGAGATGGGCCCTGGCACCCACTGCTCCTGGCTGCATCTCTCTACCATCCATCAGGTTGCCAAACTCCAGGTGGGACCCGGAGATCTCCCATAATTGCAACTGATTTGAGATTACAGAGATCAGCCTCACCCTCCCCAGGAAATCGCAGCTTTGGAAGGGGAACTCTATGGCATCATATCCAACCAAGTTCCGTCCCTTCCCCAAACTCCGCCCTCTGCAATCCTCAGGACCAGAACTCCAGGAATTTCCCCAAGCCAGAGCTGACAACCCTAAGGCATTGAAGAGCCTTGTGGCATCACAAAGGTTACCAAGCTTACTGTGGTGTACTGTTGCCAAGTCCAATTCAAGAAATTTCTTGGGTCTTTTGGGGGGGGTGGAGCCAGGGTGCGATAAGCATAACTGAACTCCAAAGGGATTGCACACCATTTAAATGCCTTCCCTCTATAGGAAATGGAGAGAGGCACCTTCTTTTGGGGCTCAGAGGATTGGACCTCCTGGTCCAAACTTTTTGAAACTTGGAGGGTGTTTTGAGGAGAGGCATTGGATGTTATGCAGCAAATTTGGTGCCTCTACCTCAAAGAACAGCCCTCCCAGAGCCCCAGATATTCCCAGATCAATTCTCCATTATACCCTACGGGAATCGATCTCCATAGAGAATCATGGAGTGCCCAGCAGACATTTCCCTCCCCCAGCCACGCTTTCTGATGACCCTGAAGCGGAGGGGGGGGGGAGGGCCTCCAAACCCGGGGGATCCCCTGCCCCCACCTGGGGATTGGCAACACCCTATTGTGGCAAAAACCTACCTCTCCTGAGGACTCTCCTGACAGCTCCAGTACCCCCACCCGCCCCTCTTCCATGGCACAAATGCATCACCCTCCCCCCACTTCATTGGGGGGGCAGCTCCCCTCCCCCTTTGCACGCGAGAGAGGGGTGGGATCTCTATCCCTGGTCTCAACCCTCCCCCTACCTTGCATGGGGCGGTCTGGGTCCCCTCCCCCACCCTGGTGGCGAGTGTGGGGGAGGGGACCTCCCTCCCCCACGGCCCCTCATGGGGGGTTCTCCCCCCCCCAGGTTTCGCCTTGGGCTCCCCCCTGCACTAGGGGCGCTCTCCCGCAGGCCCCCCGCCCCTCACCTTCTCCTCCCTTCTGTCCCCCACAGCCCAGCCTTCTCTCTCACCTCCCCCCAGAACAAACCGTCCCTCGATTGGATTAGGCGGCCGAACCAATCCGGAGTCGGCTCACTGGGCCGCCCGTCCAATCGGCGCGTTCGTCTCTGCCGGACGCCTGAGCTTCTGCCCGGACCCTTCGGGATCCTGATAGGGCGATGGCGTGATGACGTCAGCGGCGAGCCGAAGCGAGGCTGCGCTGGCCGCGAAGAGGAAGTGGGCGGTGCCGGGAGGAAAAGCGAGGGAAGCGGCCGGCTGGGCCGTACCAATCGGAGGAGGTTCAAATGAAGGGGGGGGGACGGAAAGAGAGCGATGAACGTTGGACCAAACCAAACAGTCAGGGCTGAGGGGTGGTGGGAGAGAGGGCGGGGTGAATCTAGAATGAATCTGTTTCCACATTTGGTGCATCAAGCAGGTCTGAATGGCTGTGCATCATTGTCTATGAAACGTAGGTGTGTCTAGAGAGATAGGTAGAAATACATACAAAATATGCGTGCGCAATCAGGTTTGCCAACCTCCAGGTGGGACCTGGAGATCTGGAATTGCAGCTGAACTCCAGGCTACCAAGATCAGTTCCTTTAGAGCAGGGGAGGTAAAACTGAACCTGGGGAGCCACGTGTGGCTCTTTCACACATATTGTGTGGCTCTCAAAGCCTCCACCAGCCCGTCGGCTGGCTTGGAGAAAGCATTTAAAGTTACTTTCTTTCCACCTCTCCACCCCGTCTTCCATCCTTCTCTCTTTCTCTCTCCCTCCTTCCTTCCTGTCTTGCAACTCTCAAACCCCTGACTTTTATTCTGTATGGCCCTGATGTTAAGCAAGTTTTGCCAAGAAGAGGATTTCCTTAAGTGCTAGTGGGCTCTGTGTGATTATTTATTCTATGGAATACATTGTGGATGTTTTTCCTAATATGTAAAGTGCATTAATCCAATTTTGTAACATACATAATATGATTGTTAAAGTTGTATTATAAACTTTGTTTGACTATATAAAGTGATTCTTGTAAACGAAACCATTGTTTAGCGCCGGAGTGTTGAAATAATATAACAGACTAGTAACGTTGTGCACAGGTATCTCCAGGTCTTCCACCTCCAGGTGGGGCCTGGTGATCTACTAAAATTATGACTGATTCTCAGGCAGGGCTACCAGGGAACTGATAGCTGAAGTTATAAAAGCAGGAGGTCTCCAGGCCCTACCTGGGGGTCGGCAACCCTAGAAACTGGCTGGATCCAACCCACAATTCATAACCTGCCGTGGATAAATGGACAATGTGTTAATCTGGAGTTGATAGCAATTCCATGGTGTTCAGCTAGGGGCAGGGGCACCCAATGTCCTTTCTTTCTTGGTGCCCACCAAGTGTTTTTAGAAAGTCGATGGGGTCCTTGCCCAGCAGGGCTTCTGACTGGCCACTGGAGATATGATTGATTGTTTCTGTCCCATCTCCTGCAACTGTGTTGGTTTTCTTACTTCTCTTTCCCAGTGTATTTTTTTAACCACCCCTTGTCTCCCTGGCACTTGGGCTCTGTGTCCCCCCCCCCATTCTGTGGTTACACCCACAACCCTACATATCAGGATTCCAAACTGACTCAGAATGATGTCAATTTCAAAATCGTAACAGCATATGAAGAGCTCTGCTGGATCAGTTGCCCAGCTGGTCCAACATTCTGTTTCGTAGTAGCCAGCCAGTTGTCCAGATGGGTCAATAAACGGCATAGAATCCAAGGCTCACCCTGGTACTGCCTTCTAGCACTGGTATTGACTGCCTCTGAATCTGGAGGTTCCCTGCTTGACAGACCTCTCCTTCGTGAATCTGCCTAACCCTAGGGGAGGGACGGTGGCTCAGTGGTAGAGCAGCAGAAGGTCCCAGGTTCAATCCCCAATATCTCCCAGCTAAAAAGGGTCCAGGCAAATAGACGTGAAAAAACTCAGCTTGAGACCCTGGAGAGGCGCTGCCAGTCTGAATAGACAATACTGACTTTGATGGACCAAAGGTATGATTCAGTATAAGGCAGCTTCGTATGTTCAACCCTCTTTTAAAGCCATCTATGCCACTCACATTGAATTCCACAATTTAATTACTTGTCTGCCCTATACCAGGCATTTTTTTTTATAGCAGGAACTCCATTGCATATTAGGCCACGCCTCCCTGATGTAGCCAATCCTCCAGGAGCTTACAGGGCTCTTAGTACAGGGCCTCCTGTAAGCTCCAGGAGGATTGTCTACAACTGGGGTGTATGGCCTAATATGCAAAGGAGTCCCTGCTCCAAAAAAAAGCCCTGCCCATAGCTGTTGCCCCTCAACTTTACAGGGTGCACCCAAATTCTAGGATTATGGGAGAAGGAGAAAAAGTTCTCTTTACCTGCTCTCTTTGCCCAGTGCATTATTGTATAAGCCTCTGTCATGACACCCACTGCTGTTTTTTTTCCTAAATGAAAAGTCCCCGGCTCTTCAGCCTTTCCTCATCGGAGAGGTGTCCCCACCCTTTGAGTATCTTGCTTGTCTTTTTCTGTGCTGTTTCCAGCTTTTTGAGTAACAATGACCAGAATCAGGGGTGGAATTCTAGCAGGAGCTCCTTTGCAGATTAGGCCACACACCCCTGACGTAGCCAATCCGCCAAGAGCTTACAATGCTCTTTTTTGTAAGCTCTTGGAGGATTGGCTACATCAGGAGGGTGTGGCCTGATAGGCAAAGGAGCTCCTGCAGGAATTCTACCCCTGGGTATTTCATGTGCGGCTTTGAGATGGTTAATTTCCCTGCATTTTTTTAACATCCGTTTTAAAGTTCATACAAGGCTGGTCAGCACAGGGACTTTATGGTCAAGATTGCAAGAGGATGAACAAAACTATGAGTCCAGTGGCACCTTTGAGACCAATAAAGTTTAATTTTGGCCATAAGCTTTTGAAAGCTTATACCCAGAATTAAACTTTGTTGGTCTTAAGGGTGCCACTGGACTCAAAGCTTTGTTCTTTTGCTTCAACATGGCTACTTACCTGAATCTGAGAGAACGAGGAAGGATGGTGGCTCAATGGTAGAGCATCTGTTTGGTAAGCAGAAGGTCCCAGGTTCAACTTACCTTCAGTTTCTTTCACTGTAATTCTTTCTAACGTATGCTATCCCCTCTTTCTCTTTTTATTTAAATATTCCCTTTTGTTTGGGTTGGGATGGAGCAAGGCATTATGCTTAGCTTACGGGTCAAAAATTCTAGCCCAGTTACCAGTTAATTTATCCTTAAGAAGGTATCTATTTATTTATCCATTGATTGCTTGATTGGCGAACTGGACGTTATCTTAAATGCTAAAGATGTTCTACAGTGTTATATATACCATAGTACTTTATGCATAGTAGAATTATGTTATATATGGAATTAATCTACTTTGATATTACTTCACCCAACAAAGTTCTGTATAACTTAGAATTTCTAAAATAAACTTATCGTATGTTTTTTAAAAAAGGGTCCAGGCAAGCAGATGAAGATATTGGATTTATATCCCGCCCTCCACTCCAAAGAGTCTCAGAGCGGCTCACAATCTCCTTTACCTTCCTCCCCCACAACAGACACCCTGTGAGGTAGATGGAGATATTGGATTTATATCCCGCCCTCCACTCCAAAGAGTCTCAGAGCGGCTCACAATCTCCTTTACCTTCCTCCCCCACAACAGACACCCTGTGAGGTGGGTGGGGCTGGAGAGGGCTCTCACAGCAGCTGCCCTTTCAAGGACAACCTCTGCCAGAGCTATGGCTGACCCAAGGCCATGCTAGCAGGTGCAAGTGGAGGAGTGGGGAATCAAACCCGGTTCTCCCAGATAAGAGTCCGCACACTTAACCACTACACCAAACTGGCTCTCTAGTCATGGAAAAACCTCAGCTTGAGACCCTGGAGAGCCACTGCCAGTCTGAGTAGACAAGACTGACTTTGATGGACCAACCATCTGATTCAGTAGAAGACAGCTTCATATGAAGAGTTGGCACTTGTTTCCACCCATGAGTGAGCAAAGAGCTGCACAGACAGTTGCATCAAGAGCAAGCAGCCGCCTGGTGCCCACCGTAGCCCTGCCAGTCCAAATGGTCACCCACCCTTAAAGCTAATTGTAGTTGCCATGGTAGGGGTGCCAGCCAGGGGAGACCTGGGGAAACCCCCCAGAATGAAAGTTTCCGATGGGTTGGTTCAGTTTCTCATCCCCTGTCATTGTGGTTGGATCCCCCGGAATTACAACTCACCTCCAGACTACACAGTTCAGTTCCCTTGGAGAAAATGGGTGCTTTGGAGGGTGGACTCTGTGGCATTGTACCCCACTGGGGTCTCTCAGGCTCTATCCCCAAATCTCCCAGAGTTTCCCAACCCTACCCCCCCCACCCTCATGACCAGAGGGTACCTGGCAGCATTCCCTCTAAGCGGAGTTAGCGTGAGCTAGCTCACAATTTTTTAGCCTCCGGCTCACACACATTTGTCTTAGCTCAGGAAAAATGGCCCCAGAGCAAACTCATTGATGCAGCAGCTCACAACTTTCAGGCCAGTAGCTCACGAAGTAGAATTTTTTCTCGCAAGACTACACAGCTTAGAAGGAATGTTGGTACCTGGCAGTCTTAGTGCTGTGGTATCACTGCAATACTGATGGGGAAATCATATTCCCATTTTATAATAGAAATAGAACTTGGTCAAGGTGCTGCATAAATCCAACACAGCTAAAAGGCCTTTCTTTCCCCCTTTTTTATTCATTCCGTGCCTTGTAAGTTGGTAGAATTTCAGATGACCCTGCCTTACCAAGCCCCACCGTACAGTATCGAGAAAAGGCATCCACCGTTATTTTTTTTCTCCGTAACAGTCTCCTCTTGAATACACCATTACCTTTGCTTTCCTCCGTAAATGCTTACTTCCTTTCTTCCACGGCGGTATTTGAAAAGCAGCCTTGGATGTGCTAGGCTATAAACGCCTAGGAGGTTCCTGGCATGCAGTTGGATTACATAAAACATCTGGACCATTCTGCATTCCTTTCTATTAGACGCCACTTACGTAGGATTATGCCAAGCACAGAACTCCTCAGACAACAGAATGAGTTCGAAAAGCAGAGTTTGTGACAATTACATTGAGGGAGGCTGGTTACGTTGCGCTTCTGTAATGGAGGGGGGGGGGCGGGAATCTGGTTTTCTCTCTAAGCATAACATTCTGTGTGAATGGAGACAGACCTTTTATTGGGCCAATGAACGTTGGAAAAGTTGAATGGATGGGTTTCCTCCTCCCTTTTCCATGTACATATTCAACTCAGTTGCTTTTTACAACTACCAGGGGTGAAATTCTAGCAGGAGCTGTTTTGCATATTAGGCCACACCCCCTGATGTAGCTAATCTTCCAAGAGCTTACAAAAAAGAGCCTTGTAAGCTCTTGGAAGTTTGGCTACATCAGGGGTGTGTGGCATTATATGCAAAGGAGCTCCTGCTAGAATTCCACCCCTGGCTATAAACGTCTGTCTAGGGTTGCCAGCTGTGGATTTGGAACTACTTGGAGATTTGGGGGGGGGGGGGGTGGAGCCTGAGGAAGGTGAAGTTTGGGTTGGGGAGGGACTTCAATGGGGTATCATGCCCTAGAGCAGTGGTCCCCAACCTTTTTGGCACCAGGGACCAGTTTTGTGGAAGACAGTTTTTCCACGGACTGGGTGGTGGGTGGGGGAGTGATGGTTTTGGGATGACACAATTGTGCACTTTATTTCTATTAGCTTGGTGCGGTGGTTAAGTGTGCAGACTCTTATCTGGGAGAACCAGGTTTGATTCCCCACTTCTCGACTTGCAGCTGCTGGAATGGCCTTGGGTTAGCCATAGCTCTCGCAGAGCTGTCCTTGAAAGTCAGCTTCTGGGGAGAGCTCTCTCAGCCCCAGCTCACAGGGTGTCTGTTGTGGGAGAGGAAGGTAAAGGAGATTGTGAGTCGCTCTGAGATTCTGAAATTCAAAGTGGAGGGCAGGATATAAATCCAATGTCATCTTATTATTATAATATATAATGAAATAATTATACAACTCAAGGCCTGGTCGCTAACAGGCCACGGACCAGGGGTTGAGGACCCCTGCCCTAGAGTCCACCTTCCACAGCGGCCGTTTTCTCCAGGGGAGCTGATCTCTGTTGCCTGAAGATCAGTTGTAATAAGCAGGAGACCTCCAGCCACCGCCTGGAGGGTTGACAACCCTTCAAGCCCTTCTCAGGCATCGCGCTTTTGCCGCTACTATCTTAGGTAGTGGGCGGGACACAGTCACCATTTTGCGTCATCACATTTAAAAAGACCACACACCTTTTAATCTACACCTTTTAATCTCCTTTCTACAATCTCCTTTAATCTACAATCTACTTTCTCTTCTCTCCCGCCCCCCCAACAGACACCCTGTGAGGTAGGTGGGGCTGAGAGAGCTCTTGCAGCAGCTGCCCTTTCAAGGACAACTCCTGCGATAGCTATGGCTAACCCAAGGCCATTCCAGCAGGTACAAGTGGAGGAGTGGGGAATCAAACCTGGTTCTCCCAGATAAGAGTCCACAGACTTAATCACTACACCAAACTGGAAGCCCAAGCCTCTCTCCTAACCTCCTGTCTTTTTCTCTTGGGCAGTTACTACCTTATCCCCCACAATACAAGAACTCGGGTACTCAAAGAAATTGCTGAGCAGCTGGGTTAGAACAGATAAAAAGAAGTACTTCTTCACCCAAAGGATGATTAACATGTGGAATTCACTGCCACAAGAGGTGGTGGTGGCTGCAAGCATAGACAGCTTCAAGAGGGGATTGGATAAACATCTGGAGCAGAGGTCATCCGTGGCTATTAGCCACGACATATTGATGGAACTCTGTCTGGGGCAAGTGATGCTCTGTATCCTTGGTGCTTGGGAGGGGTCACAGTGTGAGGGCTCTTAGTGTCCTGGCCCCGCTGGTGGACCTCCTGATGGCACTTGGGGTTTTTTGGCCACTGTGACACAGAGTGTTGGACTGGGTGGGCCATTGGCCTGATCCAACATGGCCTCTTTTATGTTCTTACAAAGCAGTAGCATTTTGCTTGGGTGAAATCCAAGTGCCTCTTTCAAATGCTAGACCAAATGGCATTCCACCTCCCCTTACTGCCAGCAACCATGGGTTCTGTTCCCATTTTGCCCCAAATGAAGAATGCTGCAGTTCGCAATGCAAGCTGTTTCTGTGCTCTCAAATCTTCCAGGCGCGGGGCTTTTTTTTTTTTAGTAGGAACACACAGGAACGCAGTTCCGACTGCCTTGGCATGAGGGGGTGTGGCCTAATATGCAAATGAGTTCCTGTTGGGCTTCCCCCCCAAAAAAGCCATGTGAAACAATGGCAATGTCAGGGGTGTGTGGCCTAGTATACAAATGAGCTCCTGCTGTGCTTTAAAAAAAACCCCAAAAAAGCCCTGTCTCGGTGTGCATGCAACACGGCCAGGTAAGCAGAGTTGGCCACACTAGAGTCTGATAGGAGAGAGGAAAACAAAAGGAGTACAAAAATGTGATGGTAAATTTGTTTCTACTGGAATCCGGGTTTTTTGAATGCATGTGATGGACCGAAACCACACACACGTTCCACTTCAAAATAAAAGCTGTCGGGGGGGGCAGAGCTTTACATCTGGAAACAGCAGGGCAGGGAAAGGGTTAAGCCCTCCTCCGGTGCCATGGCCCCGGTCTAGTGCCCCTTCTGCCAGTGTGATTACCAGGGGTGGAATTCTATCAGGAGCTCCTTTGCATATTAGGCCACACCCCCTGATGTAGCCAATCCTCCAAGAGCTTTCAAAGCTCTTTTTGTAAGCTCTTGGAGGATTGGCTACATATCAGGGGTGTGTGGCCTAATATGCAAAGGAGCTCCTGATAGAATTCCACCTCTGGTGACTACTATTTACTGACATGTAGCGACAGGAAGGAACTCCAGCATTTCTAGTTTGATTGTACGTTGCGTGTATTTTATGACACAATACACTTATTCTCTCTGGCAGTGTCTACAGCACTGCTCCACCAACCAGCTGTGGACCAGAACCAGGAAAATTCCGGGGCAGTGAGTTCCTTCTTCTTCCTGGTAAGACAAAGCAAAAGTCTGGCATGGGGATGCGAAGGTGACACTTTTCTGGATGGGACTCTGCCAGGAGCTAAAGAAAGACGCTCCCCACTCACAAGTGCCTGTAGCAGCCATTGGCACCAACAACCACAACAGGCAGAAGGTGGCTTCGGTAACTGGGATCTCACATTAACGGTACATTTAAATCAGTCCTCTGTTGTCACAGCAAACGGTGAACCATTTCAAAGATGGGATCATGATCTTGGCCAGGGGTGGCCAAACTGCGGCTTGGGAGCCACATGTGGCTCTTTCACACATATATTGTGTGACTCTTGAAGGCCCCACCCCATCAGCCAGCTTGGAGAAGGCATTTCTCTCTTTAAATCCCTTTTCTGAGCCAAGCCAGCCAGCGGCTTGTAAAATGCATTTAAAGTTGCCTTCTTTTCACCTTCTCCATGTTTTTTTCCTTTCCTTCCTCTCTTGCGGCTCTCAAACATCTGATGTTCATTTTTTGTGGCTCTCAAACTTCTGACATTCATGTCTTGCAACTCTCAAACATCTGGCGTTTATTCTGTGTGGGTCTTGCGCTAAGCCAGTTTGGCCACCCCTGATCTTGGCTAAGGCCTGGAATCTCTCATTCCTTATAGTCTGTGATTCTTGTTCAACCTACAAACATGAAAACTATCTGCACTGTTACCCTGTAATTGTTACTACTGAGTATGTCTTTGTGATTTTTAAGGAGTTTTCTCTGGTAAACTGTTACAAATGAAAAACAGAGGTAGACATACACATAAACGGCAAGAGATGTTGCTTTTCACTTCTGCTTTCTTAATGCCAGAAAGAGGGTGACAGCTAATGGCTGGCAACCTCCAGGTGGGGCCTGGAGATCTTCCACTATTACAACCAATCTCAAGGCAACCAAGGTCAGTTCCTCTGCTGAAAATGGCTGCTTTCGAAGGTGGACCCCATGGCATTACAACCCACTGAAGTACCTCCCCAAACCCCACCTTCCTTAGGCTCCGCCCCCCAAATCTCCAGGTATTTCCCAGCCTGGAGCTGGCAACTCTAGAGACCGGACAGAGAGGTCCCTTTTGTCACATTATCTGTAAATACCCAATATCAGCATTCAGCCACCACGACAGACTTCCGATTCCCCTCCAACTCGTCTTTGGTTGCAAGATTTTTATTTTGTTTTGTTTTTTTTAATTTAAAAAAAAGACAGGAAAAAAAAACACAAAACCACGACAGAACCAAATAAAAGAACAAATTAAAAAAAAAATCACTCAGAATATTTGTTACATTTATCATCATCATCATCATTATTTTTTTTTTCAAGTCACTTCTAAGCCCCACAGTTACAAATAAATTAACGAGACAAGGATCAGACCCCGGAAGATTAAAAATTAAAAAAAATTTGAATACTAGGAACTAACTACCTTTGGCAAAGTTATCACACGATTTTTCCCACTGCTCCCGGGTCGGCTACAGCAACAGGCCAGTCTTATTGGGGTGGTGTTGGCGGGGGATCAGGGGCTGCAGCAGCATCTCTCGTTCCAAGGTCGGCCCACCTCGCCCAGCTCTTTCAGGCCTACTAAAATGCGTACACGATGCCCCACTGGCGTAGAAGCATCAGAGGAGATTCCGTTTCTCGTAACCCAGGCCGGCAGCGATGCTTAAAAGTGCCCAAAAGAAGCTGGGAGGTCGGGAAGGGCCGGAAGCCATGTTGGACATTCAACGAGATTCGCGGCCAAGGTTTCATTGGCATCGGACGCCAAGCAGCACTCCGAAAGCATGGCTTCCGGCAACGTGGGCGTGCTCTTGACCCGTACGGCCATGCTACTTCAATTTATACTGGTGTAAAGAGTGCCTGCTCCCTTAGGGCAGAACCCTCATTATGGAAGCAGGACTCATCTGAGGCCTTCCAGCCCTTGCTGGTGACCCTCCCAGACTTCTCTGTGGCTCTGTCCACCCGGCCAATGGCAACCCTTCCTGAGAGGGCGGCAAAAAGACCCTCCAGGGAAAGGTGCCACTGTTTCTAAGGGAACAGCTCACATTTCTCAGGGGCCTCGACCACCCCGCTGATTTCCCTCTGTGGAGGTGAGAGAATGCTGCGCCTGACCCCCCACCTCCCCAAACAGACCCGTCCGGCACACACCCTTAATAAAGCTTTTCTATTTGGTTTATCATTAAAGTATATGAGGTATATGGCGGGCTATCTCCAAAGAGCTTTGTGGTGGATGTCTTGGCACTGCGAGGGGGAGGGAGAGGGTCTAGCCTGGCCCCCCTCCCTTATGCCCTCCCAACCCTGGGTCGGGCACCGGCACGGAGGCGTGTGAGCAAATATTTGGTTTTTACAGCTGTAGTTTAAAGCTTGTTTCCTTCCTCATTCTAAAACTCCCAGGAATGGGGGAGGTCAGCGCAAAAGAGACTGTTTTTCAAAGGGGTGGCCCTAGCGTCTCCCATCCCGTCTCTGCCCTAAGGTTGCCAATTCTAGGTTGGGGGACGCCCGGAGATTAGGTGGAGCTTGAGAGGAGGAGAGAATTTGGCAGGAGTGTGACTCTGTAAAGTCTCCCAATTTACAGGGTTGTCAGCCGCAGCTTGCAACCCTCTGGGAGGTATTAGGGGACAGGGACAGATGCGTTGATGTTGCACTAGCACACGACATCACTTCCTTCCAGAAACTTCTTTAACCATAAGAATTTTGAGGAAATCCTAGAGCATCGCCCTGACAGAATGACACCACTTCCAGCTTTTCACTGGAAGTGATGTCATGTGTTGGTGGGCATGCCCCCATTCCTACCCCCCCCGCCCCCCCCCTGCCAGCCTTGAATGTGCTGGCAGGGAACAGGAGTAACTGCTGAGAGGACTCCTGTTATAACAGGAGGCCTGCCACTTCTACCCCCAAACCTACCATTTTCTCGAGGGAAGAACTCCAAGCTTTGCTTGGTTGTCAGCAACCCTATGTGACCATCCACTTGGAGAACAATGTGGAGTGGGGAGGGCAGAGCCATGATGAACATGGTATCGTCCTGCTATGGAAAAACCGCAGCCAAACAAAATCTGAACCCCTGGTTGTTTTTCTTCCGGACTGACCTATGCTCACAGTTCTCTCCACCATCAGAAAAGCTCTGCCATCTAATCCTCGGGCAAAGCCTATGAAATACAGCCATCAGGTTTTTTTGTTTTTTTTGGGGGGGGGGGGGGACAAAGCTGGAGCTGCTAGAGTTGGCCACTGCCACCCTGACACCTGCCCGCATCTCTGTCCCTAAAACTGGAAACGGGTGTTTTTCCAAAAGTTGGAACTGGTTTTAGAGAGGCTCCATTTCCCAAGATGTCCAGACACCTCTTTCATTTTTTCCCCTACTGTTGCCTCTGGTTAAAGAGGTGTGACAGGTTTTGGAAACAATACAAAAACCTATCGAACCTGGTTAACCAGCGGGCCCTTCTTTCAGACCTCTTTCAGCCTCCGGGAGGAGAAAAAAAAAATTATGTCCCTCGCTTCCTACTCCCCACTTTCCTTTTTTGCCCTATAAATCTTGGCTTTTCCCCTTCATGCCATACACCAACCATTCAGCTCCATCCATGGAGATAGGGTCATTTTTGGTCTAGAATCAATTTTTTTTTTAAAAAAAAACACGTTTTGGTTTTTCTTTCTTTTTTTGTTGATTTTTTGTTTAGCTTTTTTTAAAACCTTTTTTATCTTTTTTTTGTGGCAAACCTTCAGCGTTTGGTTTTTTTGTCTTTTTTATACAGTAAGAAGCGATAAAGCGGAACATAGAATTTTCTCTATAAAAAAAAATAGAAGTTACCCCCCAAAAGAAGTGTTTTTTAAAAAAAAGAAAGAATAACAAATATCACTAAAACAGTTACATTCCACCTAGAAACACGTTCAGTAGCACATGAGAGAGAGAGAGAGAGACAGACAGAGAGAGAGAAAGAGAGAAAGAGATTTGACTTCCCAATTTTTAAACTGATGTCCACCATAATAAAAGCATGATTGGAATCTTAAAAGAGTCGGATAAATACTTGCCGGTTCTCTCTCCCTCACGCACATAATGGGGTGAAAAACATTTTCTTTTCAGTCTTTTAAAACTAGGTGTTTCCTGGTTTGTGTGTCTGTATGTGTGTGTGTTTGCTCCATTTTTTGAAAGTTTCACAGTATTTTTTTATTTTTGTTGTCTCAAACCCACCTGAACGCTATAACACAGCAAAAGCAGGAGATAAAATGAGGTCGAGGTTGGTTGGTTTCTTTTTTTTTTTTTTCCTTTAAGAAAAATTTCAAAGTCCTTTTGCTTGCTTGCTTGGTTTTTTTCACGGTGTCCTTTAGTTTGGTTTGGTTTGGTTTTTCTACCAGATCGTAGTATGCCATGGCTAACTTCCTTCTCCGCAACAACAAGACTTTGGTTCGCAGGAGTTGAAAAAGAAAAGACAAAAGTTGGGAATAGAAACACCCCAAACAATAACTCTTTTAAAAAAAAAAACAACCCTCAAACACTTTTAAAAAAATCTCAAACCAACACAGTAAAAAAAAAATAAGAAACCAACCCCCAACAAATTTACCCAAAAAGGTTAGGGGAAAAAAAAAAGAAAATCAGCGTTTTGAGAAGCCATTTTTAAAGCTTTCCAGACCTTTAGGAGGGTACTGCAGGTTCCTCTGTTCTTACCCTCCTACTTCTGTCGATTTGGTTTATTTAATCTTTTTGTCTCTTTGCCATTTATAAAACCTTGGCTTCTCAACGCAACTTTCCATGAGGTATTTTTTTTTCAGGACAGAGAAAGATGGTTGAGCCATTTTGCCTCACCAGAGAAAAGTAAAGATTTCCCCTTTAATTCCCATGTTTTCATCCTTTCTTCTTCCATGAAAGTTTTGAACGTGTGTGTATTAAGTTTTCTTTGTTTGCTTGGTTCGTTCTTTTTTGGTTAAAAGTTTGTGTGTTTTTTCTCGCCTCCGAGTCTCTGATATCCATACAAGAAAAGGGGGGATTCAGATCCCTTGTCTGTGACTTCTTTCCCCCTGAAAATTCCCCAACGGTCTTCGTTTTGTTGTTTTCTGTAGTGGTGTCTATCGATTTTTGGTTTTTTTTTTCCTGTAAAATGTAAAGAATGCTGAAATTTCCTGTTTATTTTGTTTTGGTTTTTGTCAGGCACTGGATTATGAGTATTTTTTTTTCAGAACACAGATATAAAAATAATAATAAAAATTACATATCCCCTGTTTTCAGAAAAATAACCCCTGATACTAGCCCCAGGTGGAAATTAATTCGAAGGGGGGGGGGAGCTATTGGTAGAAAAAAAATTAAATCAGCAAAGAAAACGTTCAAACCGATAGAATAAAACATATACATGTTCAACACGGCTCATTCTGAAAGAGCCGAAGACTTTCAAAAGGGCCTTGTGTCCTGCAAAGATGTATTTATACTTTGTACCCCGTGAATACGCTAGCCGATACCAGGAAGGTTAGTCTTAATAGATGCAATTAATTCAATGTTTATTGGAATTGGGGGGGGGGGAGAGTGGAAGCAGGGTAATCTATTGCTCTTTGTCTGTGCTTGTTGCATTCAATATTCTGGGCTTACAAAGTGACCCTTCTTCAGTCACCTATGGTGAGTCGAAATCGTTCCAGGCAACCAGGCAGGGAAATTTGGCAAACTGGAAGAAAACGGTTTTCTTTTAACCTTTCAGACTGTTTTCCCTTTTTTAACTTTTTTCACAAGCAGCTAACAAAGTTGTGGGTTGGCAAGGGAGCTACTTCAAAAATGGCAGCCTAGCAACTCATGGAGTTCGCTGGAAGGCTGAGATAACCGAACCTACACCCCAACAGGAGAAAGAGAGATCCTCACAGGACATAAATTTGGAAACCCGTTTCCATCGTGGGAACGTGGCGCCCAGTTCATATTACGGCCTTTGAAAATCCTAGACTCTGTATTCAACGAAAATTCCCCGACAAAAATTATAAAAATTGCAATCTGTTTAAAAACATCTCTTTTTTTTTAAAGTTAAAAAAGGGGAGGGGGGGACATTTTAAAGCAAGGTCTTAAAATTAAACCCCTGCCCACCCATCCAACCCCTTCCAGATGCCAAATAAAAGAAAAATAAATAAGAATAAATAAACGCGTTTTGAAAGACATTCGACCAGACACAGAAGTTAGAAAAGTCTGTAAAAAGCTTTGGGTGAAGCTAGGACTGGTGATTTTTGGTGTGAGATTCTTTTTCCCTTTAAGGATTTTAAAGGGATTTTTCATTCTTTTTTTCTTTTTTCTTTTCTTTCTTTTTTTTTTTTAAAAAAAAACAAACAATCCCCATTTGTTTCCTTCCTGAAACTGTCCAGGAAACTAGCAGATGGGGGAGGGGGCGGGGAAAGAAATCATTGAGGGGGAGTATTAAACAAAACCACTGAGAAAGCCACCTTTGGTTAGGTGTTTTGTTCTTAACATCAGAGGGGGGGAAGGGGAAAAAAACAAAACAAATGAACACCAAAAGTTTGGGGAATTCTTTTTGGTTTCTTCCTTTGTTCCTTTTTGCTTTGCTTGTTTGGTTGCTTTGGGTTATTATTATTTTTGGTTGGGTTTTTTTTTTGTTTGGCTGCTGCTGACGATTTTTCGTTTGGTTTAGTTTCTTTCTTTCTTTCTTTTTTTTGGTTTCACTTGTCGGTTTTGTATGTCCACTCCTTTGGCCCGCCACCGCATCGGGAAAAGCAGAGAGGAGCGTTCCTCGGCCCTCATTCCGTCTTGGCATCCGGCTCGGTGGATCCGGGACCAGCCTGCCCCAGAGTCTGCGCCAGGTCGCTGGAGGAGCTGCATGAGGAACAGGAGGAGGAGGAAGAGGAGGAAGAAGAGGAGGAGGTCAAGGTGGGGGACTTGCTGGGCATGGAGGCAGCCACGGCGGCGGCCGCCGACACCAGCCCCACTCCTCCCGGGGCAGCACTCAGCAAGGGTAGGCCTGCGTGGTTGAGGAACAGCGGAGAGGTCACGATGCTCTGGCTTCCGGTCGTGCCCGCTGTGGTACCCAGGACCAAGTTACCACTGGCATCAAGGCTGGTAATTGGCAGGCTTCCACCACTGGCCAATGCTAGACGGGGAAAGAAAAGCGTGAGTAAGAGCATGTCAGCACCAGCTTTTCCCAACTGGCTTGTCTTCAGAGATTTCTGAACCGGAAGAACTATGTGTTCCTATGGCTACTCTCTAGAGCAAGGCTCCCCAATCTGGTGCCTGCGGGCACCACAACACCCCGAGACCTTTCCTGGTGCCTGCCAAGTGTGTTTAGCACATGGGCAGAGTCAGATGAGGCTTTTGCGCAACAGGGCTTATGATTGGTAGAGCTGCCAGGTTCCCACCAGGTGGCAGGAAAAAAAAACGTAAAGGGTTCCGTGCTAACCAGCCTCAGCAAGAAAACAACCAGTACTTAGAATGATTACAAATATTTCTTACACACTCCCGTAAAAAATTACAAATTTGTATGAGTGTGAAAGAAATATTTGGAATCGTTCGAAGTACTGGTTATTTGTTTTCTTGCTGAGGCTGGTTAGCATGGAACCCCTTTATGTTTTTTTCCTGCCGCTCTCTGTTTGTGCTTCTCTGTTTGGTTTGCACAAGCTCCCACCAGGGGCAGGCGATTTCCCAGTTTGTGGGCCCCAACCCACCATCACGGAGCAGGCCACTGAGAGGACCCCCGCCCCTGAAGAGCCCCGCCACGGCGTGCGCAGCGCAATGACGTCACCCAAAAATGACATATCGTGCTGGGGACGCTCTAGGAAATCACCGAAACGCTATGGTTTCATGCAGGGACACGAGCAATTTGGGAAAAAACTCTATGCTACCATCGACTTCCTTCCCAAATTGCTAGAGCACCCCTACGTGAAACCGTAGAGTTTCCCACAATTTCCTAGAGCGTCTCCACATGATACGTCACTTCCGGGTGACATTATCGCGCTGTACTCGCACAGCCGGTGAGGGCTAGGCAACCCTACTGCTTGGCCACTGGAGATTCGATTGGCTGTGCAAATTGCTTTGGCAGCAGTTGCCCCTACAGCACAAGGATCTTCACTGTGTGACTGAAGATAAGGTGTGGCAACCATTCGTGGCAACCGGCTCTGCCTCCTGCGGCAACCATTTTCCAACAACCCTTTGGTGGCGGTAGCTGTGTATCCAAAGGTGTCCACTCAAAAGACTGGGAACCCCTGCTCTAGAGGGAGCCACCACACACCAGTTCTGTAATGATTAAGTTCCCCCCCCTACTGGTCATACCACTGACCGGAGCTGGAACAGCGTTGACATGGAATCCTCTATTCCAGAACATTCCAATCCTTTTTTTTTTGGGGGGGGGGGGGGCACAGACCTTCCTCCCACTCAAAAAAGGCAGAAGTACAAGATGCAAACAAAACCATCATCAAAATGATACCCCCACATATGCCTTCAATCCCCGGTGAAGCTGATATAAAACAGACAGACGGTATGGGGTATGTTTTGAAAAGATGAAAAGGAACGATTAGCAGGTGAGATATGAGACAAAATGCATGTTATGGAGTGTGACGCCCTCTACTCTAAGATGACTGGGAGGGAGAAGACGTCTTAGGAGGAATGATAGTAGGTTCTGGAGGACTAGCCTTGACTTGCAGGATCCTCTCGTATCTGACCCACATCTACACAACAGCTCACAGGCACCGTCGCCCCCAGATTCATACATTCAGTGCTTGGAAACCTTTGCAGAAATTGGGACAGGTGGAGTCCCACATCATCTTTTAGGCTAGGGCTGCCTAACCTTGACGCAGCCCACCTGCCATGTTTCATTTCTGGCCAATCAGACGCTTGACTATCGCACATTTGCATTCTCAAATGAGCATTAAAAGCCGGACATGAGTTCACCACATGTGGCCAACAGCTGCATTCCACTCAGAGAGCCAGTTTGGTGTAGTGGTTAAGTGTCCGGACTCTTATCTGGGAGAACCAGGTTTGATTCCCCACTCCGCCACTTGCAGCTGCTGGAATGGCCTTGGGTCAGCCACAGCTCTCTCATAGAGCTATCCTTGAAAGGGCAACTTCTGGGAGACCTCTCTCCACCCGACCTACCTCACAGGGTGTCTGTTGTGGGGGAGGAAGGTAAAGGCGATTGTGAGCCGCTCTGAGACTCTGATTCAGAGAGAAGGGTGGGATATAAATCCAATATCTTCTGTACGTCACTCGTCACAGAGCATAAAAGACAGATGGTAAGAAAAGGGGTAAGTGAGACCTTGCGAGAAGACTGTCTTTGCCTCTCTGTAGGTCAGCCTCCCACCTGGTGGGTCGCCCAGTTTGCATCCACACATTGCTGGAGGTTGTGCAATCCTGGCCCCGCAGCAACCGTCCACCACTGGATTATCTTGCTCCGTTGGGGAAATCTGGTGACTGGCTGAGAACATCAAGATAGCCCAATCTCCAACCACATATGGATGCAGCGTAGTTTTTCAGCATCGTGTTTGGTGATGAGAGGAGACTTCGCAGCAGTACCTGCAATTTGGGGAAGCCACAAGGCATACTGGGAAAAGTGGTGTGCCTATGCAAGGTTGACACAGACCAGTGCTATAGTGATTAGTTCATCAAAATGGACTCTCAGAGACCCAGCTCTGAGCCCCCAGTTTACCCCAAGAGCTCACTAGGAGTTTCTTGGCCTAACCTACCTCACAGGGTTGTTGCAAGGGTAACAAAAAAAGAAGGAGAACAATGTGAGGCACTTTGGGGTTTCCACCGGGGAGAGAGGCAGGGTATAAATGGTGCAAAATAAATATTATACCCAGAGCTTTTTTTGCAGCAAGAACTCCTTTGCATATTAGGTCGCAAACCCCTGATGTAGCCAATCCTCCTGGAGCTTCCAGTAGGCCCTGTACTAAGAGCCCTGTAAACTCTTGGAGGATTGGCTACACCAGGAGTGTGTGGCCTAATATGCAGGGGTGGAATTCTAGGAGAACTCCTTTGCATATTAGGCCACACCCCCTGATGTAGCCAATCCTCCTGGAGCTTCCAGTAGTCTCTATACTAAGAGCCCTGTAAGCTCTTGGGGGATTGGCTACACCAGGAGTGTGTGGCCTAATATGCAGGGGTGGAATTCTAGGAGAGCTCCTTTGCATATTAGGCCACACCCCCTGATGTAGCCAATCCTCCTGGAGCTTCCAGTAGGCCCTATACTAAGAGCCCTGTAAGCTCTTGGAGGATTGGCTACATCAGGAAGGTGTGGCCTAATATGCAAGGGTGAAATTCTAGGAGAACTCCTTTGCATATTAGGCCACACCCCCTGATGTAGCCAATCCTCCTGGAGCTTCCAGTAGGCCCTGTACTAAGAGCCCTGTAAGCTCTTGGAGGATTTGCTACACCAGGAGTGTGTGGCCTAATACGCAAAGGAATTCCCTGATTATACTGCACCCATGCTGCAAAGCTATAAGATTCACATCTGCCTGGGAGCATCACTATTCCTGACTAAGCAGCCTATTCTCAGTCTTGGATGCAGGGCCGGCTCTGCCACTAGGCAACTGTCTAGGGCGCCAGCCTTCTGGGGCACCAAACTGGGCACACATGTGACTCAGTGACATTATCAATGCAGGGTGGGGGCGCCGGAAGTTAGCTTTGCCTAGGGTGCCATACCTGCCCTGCCTGGATGTGACAAGAGATTGCAAGTTAAAGTCAGGGCCACGTCTTATGTGTATGCTGGGATGCAATAAGAATCCAGAAAAAAAAGCACACAATGCAAATCTGAGGACAAATCTGCCGAGAAGACCCATTTTCATGGACGAAGACAACAATGCTGTTTTTCGTTTAAACGACAAAAGTCCAAGTTACTAGTCCTTATGGTTGCAATAAAGCTATTCTTGGAAGCACGGGGAACGATGGCTGATAAAACGTCAGAAGCCACAGAGACTGTTGAATATGATTTCTGGGGGTTACAGTTGGGCCCCTGGTGCTAGGCTGCTTGGAGGATGGTTGGATGCACCCTACTGTCTTAAAAGAGACGCTCCCTCTCCTCCATTGCACAAAAGGGGACGTTTCTTCTTTGAGGACATCTCTTGTGGCACACACCTGCATTATCTAAAACAGGGGTGGCCAAACTTGCTTAACGTAAGAGCCACTTAAAATAAATATCAGATGTCTGAGAGCCCCAAGGCAAGGAAGGAAGGAAGGAAATCAACTTTAACTTTAAATGCATTCTCCAGGTTGGCTGAAGGGATGGGGGGGGGCTTCAAGAGCCACACAATCTGTGTGAAAGAGCCACGTGTGGCTCCTGAGTTGCAGTTTGGCCACCCCTGGTCTAAAAAATAAATTTTATTTTTTTCTCCATCAGAAGTAATCTTCGATCCGTGTGCATACATCAATCAAACTCCAAGTAATGGAACCAGATTGTTTTAAAATCACGAAATAGCGCTAATCATTTGAAGTGGCTCACATCCCCACAAGCCTTTCCCATGAAACACGAGCCCGCTCGTGGAACTCCCTGCACGCGCGCGTTGGTTCCTCCAGAAGTCATCCCCCTCTGCAGGCGCACATACGATCCCCAAGAGAGCACAAACATTCCCTCGCCAACACACGGGCCACCCCCTCCAAACGCGCTTCCTCTTTCACACGCATGCAGGCCGGTGGGGGTGAATGGCGGAAATGGTATAATGTCTGGTCTTTTGGGTGTTTTTTCTTTTCACCAACCTTGAATGGTGGCCAGCGGGTTGGTGGCCATTAGCGCTGGGTTTAACCCGGCGTTCACCCCTAGCACTGTGCTTCTGAAATCAAACCAGATGCAACAGGTTAACGTGGGAGTCTGCGGTGCAAACACGAGGCCCCTCCCCCCCGCCCTGGCAGCCCAGCAAAGAAATTTCCACTCTCATAGGTCCAGGATGGTCACAAGAGGACTTGGCATAAAGCTCCCAGAAGAACATCAAAGAACATCTACATGGATTCTACTGTCTTCTCGAAGTTCTAGTCCCCTTGTTGTTCGGGCACAGGGGGCGAACCCCTCAGAGGTCTCCTAGAATTACAACTGACCTCCAGACGACAGAGATCAGTTCCAGTGGAGAAAATATAATATAAATAACTGGTACCGATGTACAATAGAAAAACTATAACAAATTACCCATCAGCAATGAAGTATTTGCGCTTTCATTGTGTGCACATGCAACTGATTTAGTGCAAAAATAAGACAAAATAGAACAAAGGAACAAGAAGGTATTTGCACTCCCCCCGTCTATGCACTTCACAATTTCTACATAGGAACCCGCCTTAACCATACGGTTATTCTTATTCTCTCCATTACAATGTCACAAGCGGAACTTTTAAGGACTCCACCCTATAGCACTGCCTTATGAATTTGGTTAAGTCAATTGCATGTACACACAATAAGACCGTGAATACTTTATTGTTGACCGGTGATTTGTTATAATTTTTCCAGTGGAGAAAACGGCACCTCTGGAGAAGGGGATTACACCCCGCAGAGGTCTCTCTCCAAACCCCTGCCCTCCCCAGGCTCCGCCCTTAAATTTCCAGGTATCTCCCAATCCGGAGTTGGCAACCCTGGTTTGGGGGGAATATAATGTCCTTATGTGAAAAGATTGTCCAAAGTCCCCTTCCCTCCTTTCAGTGCAGGACCAGCTAAGATCAGACGCCCCCTTCCCCTACCGTCGAAACCGCTGCCGAGCCCTCAAAGGCCTTCTTTCCCCCCCTGCCACTTACCCCGTACTGGGATTCAGGCCTTGCAAGGCGATAGCTGAGTGACTGCTGCTCTGGGGGCTAGGATTTGTGCTGTTGCTTGGGGGCGGCGTGACTGAGTTGAGGGCAGTGCCCCCTGCTCCCACCGCTGTCCGACTGGGGGTCAGGGAGCAGACTGTTGGGGATAAGGTAGTAACTGCCCAAGAGAAAAAGACAGGAGGTTAGGAGAGAGGCTTGGGCTTCCAGTTTGGTGTAGTGGTTAAGGGTGCGGACTCTTATCTGGGAGAACCGGGTTTGATTCTCCACTCCTCCACTTGCACCTGCTGGAATGGCCTTGGGTCAGCCATAGCTCTGGCAGAGGTTGTCCTTGAAATGGCAGCTGCTGTGTGAGTCCTCTCAGCCCCACCCACCTCACAGGGTGTCTGTTGTGGGGGGCGAAGACATAGGAGATTGTAAACCGCTCTGAGTCTCTGATTCAGAGAGAAGGGCGGGGTATAAATCTGCAATTCTTCTTCTTCTATTAAAGGAGGGGTAAAGGGGCCGCAAATGTCGGCAGGCCCTGGGAACCAAAAACCAAGACGAACATACCCTTCCAAAGGGGAAAGATATAAGCAGAAAACCCAGCTGATATATAAACTAGGGTATCACAAAGCCCTATGGGGACAGCCCTAAGCAAAGTTACACCTTTCCGGGTCCACTGATGTTAATATTAGTATCCATGACGACGTTAAAAAAAAAGCCATTCTGATAATTAATCTCTAGAAGGTTGTGGTCACAGACCAAATTGTACTAATGCCCTTCTAAGGCCTACTGGAGTTCTAGACAGCAAGACTGTATCATCTGCATAGAGTAGGGCTACCGTTTGCCTATTGGCCAAGGAGGGGGGATGAGTATCGACTAGATGGAGGTTGCTGATCATATCGTTAATAAAGATGGCAAAAAGGGAAGGGGCCAGGACGCAGCCTTGCTTGACTCCTTTCTGTGATGGGATAGGGTCAGTAAGGAGACCTTGCTTATTACATCTGACCCTGATAGACGTGTTGGTATATAACGCCTGGATCAGGAATAAAAGTCTCCTGTCCATTGAGGTGGCACTTAACTTCTCCCATAATTTCCCTCTGGGAATGGAGTCAAAAGCAGATTTTAGGTCGATAAAGGCTGCATAAAGAGAGACCGTTCTACTGGTTGCATATTTGTCAATCAAATGGGATAGGATCAAAATATGTCCCAACGTGGATCGTCCTTCCCTAAACCCAGCCTGCTCATCTACCAAATACATTTCCTGAATCAGCCAGCACTGCAATTTCTCTAAGAGATGACTAGCGTATAATTTGCCCCAAATACTCAGGAAGCTAATTGGCCTATAATTGGCAGGATCATCCTTCTGCCCGGACTTGAAAAAAAGGGATGATGATGATAGCCTCTCTCCAGGCCTCTGGAATATCCCCTGTTGAATCAATATATGTGAACAGTGGGGCCAAGAGAGAGGCCCACCAGTCAATATTGTCTTTCAATAGATCTGGGGGTATGAAATCCGGGCCTGGAGCTTTGCCTCTCTTGAGTGTGCTGATCAGAGATCTGACTTCTCCAACCTTCACCGGAGGCCAAGGTGGCAGGTCTGAAAGGGCCTCATGAATCAGGTAAACGGCAGAATAGCGGGGATCAGAATACCGAGTATCAAAATAGCACAAAGTCAAAGAGCGAGGAATTATTAAAATACAGCAGAAAAAATATCTACACTGTGGCAGAACAGTCCAGAGCTTCCTAGAGGCTAACAAGATTTCTGGGGTATGAACTTTGTGAGAATGCGATGGTCCCCTTGAGTCGTCGCGGTTGGTAGCCCCACGACAGGCCACTTTGCCGTGAATCTGCCTAATCCCTTGTTAAAACTGCAGCTATCCCTACGTCTTCTGGCAGCGAAGTCCACGTTTCTAATCACTCGTGTAAAGAAGTATTTCCTTCCATACCCCGCTATGCCCGCAAACGAGAGTTCCTTTAGCGTTAACCACTTTGAGCAAGACTCTGCAGCTCCACACTAAACCTTAAGAGCCAGTTTGGTGTAGTGGTTAAGGGCGCAGACTCTTATCTGGGAGAACCGGGTTTGATTCCTCACTCCTCTGCTTGCAGCTGCTGGAATGGCCTTGGGTCAGCCATAGCTCTGGCAGAGGCTATCCTTGAAAGGGCAGCTTCTGGGAGAGCTCTCTCAGCCCCGCCCACCTCACAGGGTGTCCGTTGTTGTGGAGGAAGGTAAAGGAGATTGTGAGCTGCTCTGAGATTCTGAACGGAGGGCAGGACATAAATCCAATATCATCATGATCATTAAGTATTCTGCCACTGTATACCGGGCAGCCACTTCCCAGTAAAGATTGATCAGGTAGTTCTTAAGGATGGGGTTTTGACCCCTGCAGTTTGGGCCTCCCGCCAACTTACAGAACTCAGAGAACCACTGCAGGTGGCACGGCTGGTTTCTTACAATCAACGGGGATAGTTATCCATCCACCTTAGGGGAGAATGTTATCTGCTTCCTCCCCTCCTCTCTGAAGGCTTCCCGGATGTGGCAGCACAAAACCAAACAGCCCAATTGGTATAGTTCTAACAAACATATAGCCCAGAGCTCTCAGCATCCCATTGGCCAGTTGTACTAGAAGGAGGGTCCTGGGGAGAGGAGCGAGTGCAACTGGAAGACAGCTACCTGTTGTGCTCAGACTACTGGAAGCCTGGGAGAGGGGCAGACTTGTGCCGGTGCCTGGGCTGGTCACCTGGGGAGATGCAAGAGAGAAACAGAACGTCAAAGACACAAGGAAGAGACTTGCAAAAGGCAGGACTGCAGATAGCCGTCATGGGCCCCCAGACAAGGATTCCAACTGGGCCCCCATCCCATGACCCTGATCCAACCCAAATATCCTAACTTGCCTGGCTGTTAGCCTGCTTCTATAACACTAAAGGATCCACACGTCCATCTGTCTGTCCATTTGCAGCAGGCATAACCCATCAGAAAATATGCTATCATATCGTTTAAATGGTTTTATTATGCTGTTTTAATGGTTTCAATATATAGGTACTGATTGCGGTTTAAATGACGTTGTTCTCCACTCTGAGCCCACTTGTGGGAAAGGGTGGAATATGTCAACTAAAATAAATAAAACAAAATAAAACTAAAGGTAAAGGTAGTCCCCTGTGCAAGCACCAGTCATTTCCGACTCTGGGGTGACATCGCATCACGACGTTTTCACGGCAGACTTTTTACGGGGTGGTTTGCCCTTGCCTTCCCCAATTATCTACACCAGGGGTGGCCAATGGTAGCTCTCCAGATGTTTTTTGCCCACAACTCCCATCAGCCCCAGCCATTGGCCATGCTGGCTGGGGCTGATGGGAGTTGTAGGCAAAATACATCTGGAGAGCTACCATTGGCCACCCCTGATCTACACTTTCCCTCCAGCAAACTGGGGACTCATTTTACCAACCCTGGAAGGATGGAAGGCTGAGTCAACCTGGAGCCAGCTTCTGCTGGGATCGAACTCAGGTTGTGAGCAGACCGCTTGGACTGCAACACTAAAATAAAACTAGGAAAGCCAAAATTGGGCCACCAGTGTCAAGATGATCATGGGAATTCCAGGGCCCAAAATGAAAGGAACTAGAATATCTTGGCCCAGGTTATCTTTAGACCCTCATGCTATTTGCAAAGGATACTAAGGTTTTGTAGTGGTTAATGTGATGGATTAGGATTTGGGAAACCCAGGTTTGGATCTCCAATGTTACCACGGAAGCTCACTGGGTGACCTTGGGCCCGTCACTCCCTCTCAGCCTAACCTACCTCACTGAGTTGTTGTGAGGATAAAACAGAGGAGAGGACAACGACGGAAGTTGCTTTGGGTCCCCTTGGGGATAAAGGCGGGATATAAAGTAAATAAATAATTCTAACTTCTGCTCCTCATTTGTCAGCACTGAGGCAGATGAACATTTATTATCACGCCTGTTAAGGGTGGAAGGGGAGGAGAAGGCCGTTAAGGGTGGAAGGGGAGGAGAAGGGGAGGAAAAGGCCGTTAAGGGTGGAAGGGGAGGAGAAGACTGTTAAGGGTGGAAGGGGAGGAGTTTGGATTGGGACCATGTTGCGTGGGGAAGGGGCCTGAAGCCGTTCTAACTAGGGCTGCCAAGACCCCAGTCTGGGTGGGGGTTCCCCCACCTGGGAGGTTCCCAACCCGCTGGCCCACATCAGGCTGGCGGGAGGAACCTCCCCCAATGTCATCAGCGCAATAACATCACCCGAAAGTGACGTCATCACGCCATCACCATTGCGCGGTGGCCACTCTAGGTGTTTCCAAGAAAACTCTATGGTTTTCCTGGATGCTCTAGCCATTTGGGAGGGAAAACTCTATGGTGCGATGGTGACAGTGTGATGACTTCATTTCCAGGTGACGTTATTGTGCTGCGCGCACACGAAACTCCCCTGCACTGTTTCTCTAACCTGTAATGGCTTAGGATAACTCCGTTTGAAAAATGTATACCGACCAGGCTACTTATGAGTTTCTCCAATGCAGCAAATAGCAGTTCCCCAGGCCTGTTTCAGGTAAGAAAAATAGCATGGGGGTGAAGCTTAAGTGTCCTTGCACCACCTGACTTGCCACAATTCCAGCACAAATCAGGTCTGTGCACACACCTGGGCAGGGCTTATTTTTGTAGCAAGAACACCTTTGCATATTAGGCAGCACTCCCCGGATGTAGGCAATCCTCCAAGAGTAGGCCCTGTAAGCTCTTTGCAGGATTGGCTACATCAGGGGTGTATGGCCTAATATGCAAAGGAGTTCCTGCTTCAAAAAAAGCCCTGCACCTGGGGATTAAGTTCTAAGCACAGGACTCTCATAGCCCAGGAATGGAACCAAGTGTATCATGTAGTTAGGCCCTTAAGTCTGGCATGTACCCTCAGGGGGTAAAGTAACAGGATAGCATTGGGGAGCGTATGATGTTACAGTGGGGGATACAGGATGTTACAGGATAGCATTGGGGAGCGTATGGGTTACAGTGGGGGCAAAGTAATTATATGCATGCAATATATAAGAGAGTTTTCATGGTTGTGCGGGAGGAAGTAGGAAGAAAGTATACAAGAAGGTACCAAGTATAGTGAGAGGGGAACGTAAGACAAGCACATACTGTCAAGAGGTTGTGCAGGGGAGGAAGGAAACAAGGAGCGCAGGAACGTACCATGTGGGGGCTGTAGCCGGGGGGCTTGCCCTGGGCAGGTAACATGGGAGCCGAGCTGCAAGGGTTGATCCGCTTCTCTTTCTGGCGGCGGTTGCAGAACCAGACGCGAATCACCTCCTTCTCCATGTTCAGTTGCTCGGCGATAAGTAGGATCTCCTCTGAGGTAGGCTTCTGGTTCTGTGAGTGGGAGGGGGCAGGGCAGGAGGTTAACGGGACGGCGACCTACATAGACAAGGAGGGGCAAGCGGCTGTACAGAGCACCAAAAGGGCCAGAGAGGGGTTATAGGTGCAGGGAAGGCTAGGAGACAAGTGTTCCCGAATTTTTGTTCTGTAGCGAACCTGAATATGCTGGGAAAGGGTGTCCTTTCTCCCTGCTAACACACTGTAGGATGGAACATTGCCTTGTTTTGCATTCTTATTGCTGAGAACCAATGAAGGAATATTTTTAAGGGGACTGCCTGGATAAGATGAAGAATGCTAAGCAACTTGTTAAAAAAAATGAACAGAAAATTGTCTGGAAGCCAAAGAAGCGGAGCCACACTAGGTGCTGGGAGATCCACACATGGATTTCACAAGTGGTTTTTCACTGGTAAAAGATGGGGGGGGTGTCCCAATTCAGATTGCAGTTTTAGCATCGAGTAGGGTTGCCAACTCCGGGTTGTAAAATTGGTCAAGATTTGGAGGTGAGGGCTGAGGAGGAGGGCGAAGTTTGGGGAAAGAAGGGAGTTTGGCAGTGATGTGATGCAACAGAGTTGGCTCTCCAAAACCACCACTTGTTCCAGGAGAACTGATCTCTGGAGTCTGGGGATCAACTGTAATTCCAGAAGAACTCCAGCACCCCCTTCCCACCTGGAGGGTGGCAACTGCAGTCTGGCAGGAGAGATTAGTCCTTTCCTTCCATGCCAATTTCCCAGTTTCAAATGCTCTCCCTGGAGCTGTGGTTTGTTCCTCTGTTGGAAACCTCTAGGTTGCCTGTATGCTTCCTCCAATGGGGCAAAACAGCAGCTGTTGCAGGCTGATGGGGGGGGGGGGGAGAGGATTAAAATTCCCTCCCTGATCTGAATCGGGAACTTCCCCCTCCCATATTACAGAGATATGGGAGGCCTAGATTGGCCCAGGGCTACCAAGTTCCCACTGGGGGTGGGGAATCCCCCCCTTTGGTGGGCCACAACCTACCAGCAAGGAGGAGGCTGCTGGGAGGATCCTCACCCCTGAATGAGTCCAGGCACCATGCAACATGTGTGGCGCCCAGAAGTGATGTATTGCACCGGATACATCGCGCAGGAACTCTCTAGCAATTTGCAGGAAACTCTATGGTTGCATGCGGGGACACTCTAGCAATTGGGGGGGGGACTCTGTAGTACCATAGAGGAAACTATACCATAGAATTTTCTCCCAAATTGCTAGAGTGTCCCCATGCAAAACCATAGAGTTTCTAGCAAATTCCTAGAGCCTCTGCCGCGCAACATGCCCGGTGCAATACGTCACTTCTGGGTGACATCACTGTGCTGTGCACAAAAGAAGTCCCCTGCCAGCAACTGCGGGGGACTTGGCAACCCGAGACTGGTCAAAGATTTCCAGAGAAGCCTTAAGCAACAATGAACGTGGCATGTTCTAAAAGAAGTTGTTACCAAAACAATTATTTCTATTTGTTCCCCTCTGTATTTCTTATCCTCAGGACACCTTATTAGAAACCACCCAAGGCAGGGTGGGAGTGGAGAGAACTGCCATCTCTCAGTAGGTCTAGGAGGCCAGTTGGTGGGGAGGGCCTCACCGCGAGAAAGCTTTTTTCCAATGCGAAGCGGACATTGGTCTCAATGCTGGTCCGTTTCTTGCGGCGCCGACCCGGCAGCCCGTCAAAGCCCATGTTGGGGCTGCTCAGCTGGTTGGGGCTGGGAAGCGTGGAGTCCACAGACATTGTCTCTGTGACGGGGGAAGGAAGAGGGAGAAAGAGCTGTTTATTTGCCACCCACACCATGTCCGGGTACTCTGCCCCACCTTCCCTTCAGTTCCCCCCACCAGGTACATCACTCCCTTTCTTCTCTTCCGCCTTTTTGTGTTGCTTAAGAGCATCTCCGCTTGACCAGCTTTTAGCCCACTTGCGCCTTTCTTGTTTCGCCAGTCCTGTCTTCCTCGCGATAACAGGCCACCGTTTAAGCAGCATGTGCGTTATCTGCCTTGCTGGGAAGGCCTCTAATTTCACCAAGTGAATGTCCCTCAAGTCACAAGGCAGCAGCCCTCAGACACTCTGGCTGGTCTCGCCTCTTCCTGTGAGCTGCCTTGAGGCTTCGTTGTTGCCCTTACACTGTCCCAAGCAGGCCGCGGCTACCTCATCAGGAAACGCTCTCCAGTTTATAAGCGACACGTGCATTATCTGTCTCACCGGGAAGGTCTCTGATCCGACAAAGTGAACTTCCCTCAAGCCATGAAGCAGCGTGCCGTCCCTCAACCCTCAGACGCTCTGGACAGTCCTGTCTCTTCCTGTGAGCTTCCTTGTGGCTTGTTTGTTACCCTGTCCCAAGCAGACCCTGGCTTCCTCAGCAGGAAATGCTCTCCGACCATGGAGCCCATCTTTCTTCTCCCGACTCGTCACCCACCACAATGACCCCTGCAGGGTCTACTCGCTTTCCTCTTTTCCCCTTCACCACTTCAACCTGGCCGCCATTCCCCCAGTGGGGAAAACAACTCTCAGACCTCAAAACCAGTGTTTTCACTCTTCAGGTACAGCGCTGAGACACTGTACCCTCTAAGCTGTGGAG
This sequence comes from Heteronotia binoei, assembly GCF_032191835.1. Taxonomy (NCBI): domain Eukaryota; kingdom Metazoa; phylum Chordata; class Lepidosauria; order Squamata; family Gekkonidae; genus Heteronotia; species Heteronotia binoei. The sequence goes on along the minus strand of NC_083239.1, from coordinate 44,251,708 downwards.
TCTTGTGAGCAAAAATCCTACTTTGTGAGCTACTGGTATTAAAGTTGTGAGCTACTGCATCAATTATTGTGCTCTGGGGCCATCCTTCCGGAGCAGGCTGAGCTAAGACAAAAATGTGCGAGCCAGAAGATAAAAAACTGTGAGCCAGCTCACATGAACTCAGCTTAGAGGGAACACTGGCTCCGGTCTCATCTGCCTCTCTCGGTTAGGTCCCCCTGGCCCCCTCAAAGTCCCCCTCGCTGCCAGACACACACACACACACACGAACACACAACAGGCCTCAGCTTCTCTCCTGCTCCATCCTCTTCACTTACCAGCGTCATTGAGCCATTTCTCCAGCAGAGGTTTGAGCTTACACATGTTCTTAAAGCTGAGGTTGAGCGCCTCAAAGCGGGAGATGGTTGTCTGGCTGAAGTCATTCCCGTAAAGCTTCCCCATGGCCAGCCCCACGTCACCCTGCAGAGGAAGGGATGTGGGGAGCAGAGGACAGAAAACGTCAACTGCCTGTGTATCTAGAGCTGGATATGCCACAATTCCAACCCTGGAATTTCAGATGGAGCCCAAAATGCACCGTATGTTCTGTAACACTAGGAAATCAGGCAGTCGATTCAGGATGCACAAAAAGAAGTACCGTATTTTTCGCTCCATAAGACGCACCTGAGCATAAGACGCACCTAGTTTTTAGAGCTGTTTGTGTGAATTTAGAGGCATTTGTGTGAATTTTTTGCAGTATTCGCTCCTTAAGACGCACACACTTTTCCCTCCACTTTTTTGGGGGGGGGAAAGTGAGTCTTATGGTGCAAAAAATACGGTACTTCTTCACTCAAAGAGTGATTAGGGTTGCCAAGCTCCCGCCAGGGGTGGGGGATCCCCCGGATCGGGGGTCCCAATCCACCGGCATGGAGCAGGTTGCTGGGAGGACCCCCGCCCCCAAAGAGCCCTGTCATCACACGACATGCCGTGCACGATGACGTCACCCAGAGTGACGTCATCGCGCAGGGCGTGCCGCTCTGGAGACATTCTAGGATTCATGGTAAAAACTTTATGGTACCATAAACTTTTACTGCAAATCCTAGCGCGTCCCTGGCATGACGTGCCCTGCGTGATGATGTCACTTCTGGGTGACATCATTGTGCCGCCTGTGTGCTGCTCATGCAAGAGGAATCCCCTGCCACAGCGGCGAAGGGACTTAACAACCCTAAGAGTGATTAACTTGTGGAATTCGCTGCCAAAGAGTGAAGTGAAGTGCACTAGTTTAGTCAGCTTCCAAAGATTCATGGAGGCCAGGCCCATCAATGGGTTTTACCCATGATTCAATGCAGCCTCCATGTTCGGTGGTAGTAACCCTCTGCATACCAGTGCTGAGAGAGGAGGTGGGAAGAACAGGGGGAGCTTCAGCCTTCATGCTCTGCTTACAGTCGGCCATTTTGTGAAACAGGATGCAGGACTGTAGGGGCCACTGGTCTGATCCAGAATGGCTGCTCTTGTGTTCTTATTCAACATCCCAAGAATCTCAGTTTTCACTTAAATATTTCTAGCATTCCAGGAGCCAAGTAGAGGCTTGGAAGTTTGCGGGGCAATGCTAAGAGAACTTCCAGGCGCCCAAAGAGGGACAGAGTGGGATTTTTGTGGCTCAGAAGGTGGTTTATAGTTGCACTTGCTTTGACAACTTTATTTTATTAGAGCTCTGAATGGCATTAATTGTTCTCCTCACCTTGATTTCATCCTCACAACAACTTGGTGTGGAAGACAACATTGAGACAGAACGGCCATTCAAGGTTAGCCAGTAAATTTCAATTTAAGTGGAGATTAGATTTCCCCAATCCAATTCCAGCACTTTAATCCAGGGGTCCCCAACCTTTTGGAGCCTGTGCGTGTACCTTTGGAATTCTGGCCCCATGTGGTAGGCACAGCCACAAAATGGCTGCCACAAGACGCAGGGCCAGTGACAAAATGGCTGCCACAGCTTACCTTCAGTCGGGCGGTGAAGTTCCTTGTGCCGTGATGGCAGCTGTGGCCAAAAGCAACATTTTAAAGAACCTGCTCAGCCAATGAAATCTTCAGTGGCCGAAACGAAGCCTTACTGGGCAAAAGCCGTACCTGGCTCCACCCATTCTAAAACCACTTGGTGGACCCCAGGAAAGATGTTGGTGGGCGCTATGGTACCCATGCTCTAATTGCGAGAGCACACTGGCTCTCTTTATATACAGAAAGCCTTTCTCCAGTTTGAGAGGACAGGAAGAGACTCACCAGGCCAAGACTTAAGGGTAGGGTTGCCATGTCCCTCATCATGCCAGCGGGCAGGGGGATTAGGGGGCATTCCGGGAGTCAGCAGGGATGACCCTGACATGATGATACCATGTGGAAGTGATGTCACTGCACTGGCACCATTGCTTGGCAACACTCTACTTTTCGGGGCAAACTCTATGGCAAAACTGGGCTCAATAACAAAACAATACGGAATGCTGCTAATTATACAATACGAATGCCAAAAATCAAAACCCAACACTTTGAAATAAAGCCCCACATAGACGGTTTCTTAGCCTAAGTTCTCCAGACAAAGACCCAGGTGCTTTAATTTCTCCGTTTCAATTTCTTAATACAAATCTCCCACAGGGGTTAGGCTTCCACACGATGATGTCGCCATTCACGTCACCGTTTTATGTTCACTCTGCTTCTTCTGTCTGTTCTTATATTTTGTTATTATTCCTGGACGCCAAGAGAATTATAATGACTATTTATTTTGTGCTGTATCCCTTCCTTCGGAGCTACTATCCAGAATCATGCTATAGAGTCAGAGTCTGGGAGGCTTAGGCAAAGAAACGGTCTACGTGGGACTTTATTTCCTTTAAATGATTGCCTAGTGTTGGATTTTGAAAACTGGGCTCAGACCATAGAGTTTGGCCCAAAAAGCAGAGCGTCGATGCGTGATGCCGCTAACACGATGACATCACTTCTGCATGACGTCATTGTGTTGAGAACGTCACCCGGGTATGTGCGTTTCCCCCACCAGCCAGCTGGCCGGAGGTGGGGAGAAGCCCTGAAAACCAGGGGACCCCCCACCCGGACCTGGGGACTGAGATCCCTACTCGGGGGCACGTACCTGTGTGAAGCCCAGCTTGATACGCCGCTGCTTGAAGGTGCGGGCAAACTGCTCCAGCTCCTCCAGGTCGCTGGGCTCCTCAGGGTGTGAAGGGGTCTCCAGGCATTTGGGTGGCTGCGCGTGAGCGAGGTGGGACTCGGGGAGGCCAGGCCGAGTCACTTGCTGCGGAAGGGGAAGAAGCCGCAGGAACAGTGATCCAACACCAAACACAACTCAAACATAACGACAGAACAGAACAGAACCCTATTGCTCCGGCCTTGGCCCATCCGCACCGGCTCCCAATGTGTTTGTGGGTACAATTCAAGGTGTGGACGTCAACCTTTAGATCCTGACTTTCTCATTACCTGGGCCAGTGGCTCCCAATCTTTTTGGCAACAGGAACCGGTTTTGTGGAAGGCAATTATTCCATGGACTGGAGGGGGGGGGGTGTTTGGTGCTGGGGTTTTGCTGCCCAAGCTGCCCCCCTCCCATGCCCTGTCCCTACCCCCCATGGAGGTCTTTAAATGGGGGGCAGAGGCTGTGACTGCTTCTTCCGTCTCCATGCTAGGCCAACCTGGAAATGGCCAGTCTGTCTCCCCCTCCCGTTTAAAGACCCCTGCTTTGCCAGCAACTTCTTGATCCTGCTATTTCTAGCCTCTCTGGCCCTCCGGAAAGAATTACCCAGTATTTGCTTGCTGATAAATCTGTCAGTATGACTGCATTAGTCGCTGAGTATTTGCTATTGTACTGTAAAAGGGTTACTCTATATCTAGGAAAAGGCAATGAGTATTTTATTAATTCTGTTTTTAGTATTTTTTTCCCCTCTCAGTGACATTGTCTTAATTGCTTCCTTCATTTTAGATCCAGTTTATATGAACATATGAAGCTGCCTTCTACTGAATCAGACCCATCAAAGTCAGTATTGTTTTCTCAGACTGGCAGCGGCTCTCCAGGGTCTCAAGCTGAGGTTTTTTACGCCTACTTGCCTGGACCCTTTTGGTTGGAGATGCCGGGGATTGAACCTGGGACCTTTTGCTTACCAAGCAGATGCTCTACCACTGAGCCACCATCCCTCCCAAAAGGTAATAACCCAGGCCTTGGTGGTTTAACAAGGCTTTGAGATTCCTTAGTCACTACAAGCGTCAACTACTTTAGCAAAGCTAGATATATTGTCATTTATTTGAACATATGAACATGTATGAACATATGAAGCTGCCTTCTACTGAATCAGACCCTGGGTCCATCAAAGTCAGTATTGTCTACTCAGACTGGCAGCGGCTCTCCAGGGTCTCAAGCTGAGGTTTTTCACGCCTATTTGCCTGGACCCTTTTGGGTTGGAGATGCCGGGGATTGAACCTGGGGCCTTCTGCTTACCAAGCAGATGCTCTACCACTGAGCCACCATCCCTCCCCTAAATACAGTTTGTATTTTTATTTATTATTTTATCATGCCATTAAAGGTCTTGAACTTGAACTTGACCTCTGCGGATCCCAGGCAGGCGTAAGGGGTGGCGGGGCTGCTCTGCCTTGTTCTGAGGCTGCCTCCCCTGCGCTGCCTCTTTCATCCACCCGGGTCCCGGACGGGCAAAAGGGGTGGTGCGGCGCCTCTGCCTTGCAGCCTGGTTGCTAGCAGGCCACAGATCGTTACCGGTCCATGGTCTGGGGGTTGGGGACCCCTGACCTAGACTTAGCTGATCTGGCCATGCTGATCCATGCTTCTGTAACCTCAGGGCTGGATTACTGCAATGCGCTCTACATGGGGTGTCCCTTGAAGACAGTCCAGAAACAACAACCGGTCCAGAACGAAGCAGCCCAACTGCTGGCAGGGACTCGTCACCAGGAACATACGTTGCCTATTTTGAAACAGCTACATCGGCTGCCAGTCTGTTTCTAAGTTCAATTCACAGTGCTTGGTTATGACCTTGAAAGCCTTTCACGATCCAGGACCCATGTATTCAAAGGACTGTCTCCTTCCATACGTCCCTTTGTGTGCCAGCTACAGTCATTTCATTAGGAGGTCATTTATTGGTTCTCTCTCCACTTAGGATGGCCTGTCTGGCCTTGACCAGGGCCTGGACCATTTCCATCATGGCTCCAGCTCTGTGGACTGGGCTTCCTGAAAAGGTGAGAAGGGCCCCCTTCAGGAAGCACTACGAAGCCTGCCTTTTTGCCAGGGCTTTTGAAGGAGTTTGAATTGTCAGGTATAGCTTAAGTCAGGGGTGGCCAAACTGTGTCTCTAGAGCCACATGTGGCTCTTTCACACATATTGTATGACTCTCAAAGTCCCCAAATACCCCATCAGTTGGCTTGGAGAAGGCATTTTTAAATTAAAGTTGCTTTCTTTCCACCTCTTCCTCCTCTCTATTTTCCTTCCTTCCTTCCCATCCTGCATCTTTCAAACATCTAATGTTCATGACTTGTAGCTCTCAAACATCTGATGTTTTATTCTATGTGGCTCTTATATTAAGCAAGTTTGGCCACCTCTGGTTTAAGTGGTGGGGACAGAGGGAGAGATTTGTGGTTTGCTATTTTATCTTTCTTTTTTTGGTTGGGGGTGTTTTAATTTTATCATAAGCCACCTTGGATCAAGAAGAAAGGTTGGATATAAATGTTTCAATAAATAAATAAAATGATTCAGAACCAGTATACCAGAAGAAGAAGAGACTGGATTTACACCCCACTCATAACTACCCAAAGGAGTTTCATAGAGGCTTACAATCGCCTTCCCCTTCCCCTCCCCACAATAAGCACCCTGTGAGGTAGGTTGGGCTGAGAGAGCTCTGACAGAACTGCTCTTGAGCAGAACAGCTTTGAGAGAACTTGTGGCTGACCCAAGGTCACTCTAGTAGTTGCATATGGAGGAGTGGGGAATCAAACCTGGTTCTCCTAGATAAGAATCCATGCACTTAACCACTACACCAAACTGCCTACTCCACACATAACCTACCCAACCACTACGGTCATCTTCTGAGACCCTCTTTGGGTGCCCCTATCTTCTCAAATTAAGTAGGTGACAACCCAGGGAAGGGCCTTCTCAGTAGTGACACCGGAATTCTGAGTAAGGTTGCCAACCTCCAATGAGGAGCTGGAGATCTCTCGGAATTACAACTGATCTCCTGACAATAATTTCCATGGAGAAAATGACAGGTTTTGGAGGATGGCGGTAGACCCTTCTGAAGTCCCTCCCCAGGCTGCAGCCTGAAATCTCCAGGAACGCCCCAGTCAGGAGACGGCAACCTTCTGAAGCCCCGCTTTGCTCTTGCACTCACCTGTGCTGGGAGCCCTGCTCGAGGCTGGTTCGGCAGGAGGCTCCCGGGGTTTTGCTGAGGTAGCTGAAAGAGATTTGGTGTCGGGAGCAGCCCTGCCAAGAGAAAGGAAGCGAATGGCTCAACAACAGTCGGGAGAGACTGAGCGCCAGCTTGCCCCACAAAGCCCTGCTCTGTAGCTTGGTTGGTTCATCCTCGAAGAGAAAAACGCATCTTCCAGCCAACGAGGAGGGGGCATATCCCAAGCACCCCCCTCCTTCTTACCCTGCTGTCCCTGCTGGGCCTGTGGTAGCAGGAACTGGGCAGGCGGCTGCAAGTGATGCCCTGGAACGAGGACCAGCTGCTGGAGCTGGAGCAGTTGCTGAATGTCCTGGGGAAGGAAGGAAAGGAGAAGGGGGGCTGGGTAGAATCACAGCAGAAGAAGAATTGCAGATTTATACCCCGCCCTTCTCTCTGAATCAGAGTCTCAGAATGGCTTCCAATCTCCCCCCACAACAGACACCCTGTGAGGTGGGTGGGGCTGAGAGGGCTCTCACAGCAGCTGCCCTTTCAAGGACAACCTCTGCCAGAGCTATGGCTGACCCAAGGCCATTCCAGTGGCTGCAAGGGGAGGAGTGGGGAATCAGACCCAGTTCTCCCAGATAAGAGTCTGCCCTTTCAAGGACAACCTCTGCCAGAGCTATGGCTGACCCAAGGCCATTCCAGCAGCTGCAAGGGGAGGAGTGGGGGAATCAAACCCGGTTCTCCCAGATAAGAGTCCCCGCACTTAACCACTACACCAAACTGGCTCTCTGCAGAACCACAGAAGTGGAAGGGACCTCCAGGGTCATCTAATCCAACCACCTGCACAATGTAGGAAATTCACAAATACCTCCCCCCTCCACACACACACACCCGGTGACCCGTACTCCATGCCCAGAAGATGGCAAAAAAAGCCCCTCCAGTATCCTTGGCCAAACTGGCCTGGAGAAAAATCACTGCTTGACTTCCAAGTGGCAATCAGCATTTCCCTGGGCATGGAAGAAAGGGCCATGAGAACTAAGCACCGATGCAACGCTTCCTGCGCTCTCTCTCAAGATCTGCCCAAGTTCACATTGAACATTTCCTAGCAGCCGAACTGATTTCCGAACAGATATCCCACCCCCCCACCCCCCCAACACACAAACTACCAGTGAAATCCTAGGAACTGCCATTTAGGATGGCACCGAGAAACATTCTTTTGCCCCCTCTCACAAAACTGCAGTTCCCAGGATCCCCTGGGGGAAAGATGCGTGCTTATGCGTGCTGTTGAGTTGCAACCGACTTACAGCAACCCCAGCTGGAGGCCTCCAAGGCAAATGAGAAGCAGAGGGTGGGTTGCCCTTCCCTTCCTCTGCAGAGTCCTCCTTGGCTGTCTTCCATCCAAATACCAGCTTTGCTTAGCTTTCGCAATCTAAGGAGACCAGGCTATGCCGTGTCGCCCTCCCTCCAAGCATGCCAATTGGGTGAGCATCTTTCTGTTCTCTAGAGCAGCCCTACAGTACTTTGCCACCCAAATCAGGCACTTTAGGAAAGGAAAGGAAAGGAAAGCTTTTAAGTTAAGGCACATGGGAGGGTTAGGCAACGGATGGCCCTAAACCAGGGGTGTCAAACTCATTTGTTATGAGGGTCGGATCTGACATAAATGAGACCTTGTGAGGCCGGGCCATTTGTGTATCTATTTAAGATTAGGTAGCAGAGATATAAACTTTAAAAATGACATAGACAAACACAATTAAAGGTTTTTTGTGTTTTTTTTAAACCCTTCAGATAAAAGATGCTTAAAACATTAGCACTCAGTGGTTTTAAAGGTGCTTTCTTTGTATTTCTTCTAAGGGATCCAGGGAAGTGGACAAAGGAAACTCTGGCTCTTTCCTTCCTTCCCCAGGGGACCAGGAAGGGGAGGAGCTTCTGCCAATAGAAGGAAGAGAGGCTTGGCTCAGTAGCTCTGCTGGGCGATTGAGAGAGCCTGGCAAAGAAAACTATACCTCTCTTCCCTTCCTCCCTGAGGAAGGAGCCTCAGCCAATGGAGGTTTTGCTCTTTAGCTCCTGTGCAATTGAGCAAGACTTGCAAAGCAAACTGTGATTCAGAAGGAAGCAGATGACAGCCAGTTGATCGGAGGCCTGATAGGAGCCCTCTGGGGGCCTGATTCAGCCCTTGGGCTGCATGTTTGACACCCCTGACCTAAACTGTCCAGCATCCTAGGCAAGGCTAACTTCCGGTGCCCCCCACTGATAACATCACCAAGTCACATGGGGAGCACCCAATTTGGTACCCCCAAAAGGTTGGCACCCTAGGCAATCACCTAGCTTGCCTAGTGGTAGGGCCCGCCCTGGGGTAAGTGGGGTGCTAGAATAAGCAACAGGCAAAGGGAATGGCAGGCAAAGATTTCAATGCAGGCTCATTGCTGCCCCCAGCTGCTGACCAGCTGGCCGTTGGGAGGAACGTACCAGTAGTGGAAAGAGGCCGGCATTACAGAATCATAGAGCTGGAAGCAGCCATACAGGACATCTAGTCTGGAAGGGGGAGGCAAACTGTGGCTTGGGAGCCACATGTGGCTTTTTTACACATATTGTGTGGTTCTTGAAGCCCCTGCCACCCCATTGGCTGGCCTGGAGAAGGCATTTGTCTCTTTAAATCCCTTTAGCCAGCCAAGCCAGCTGGCAGTTTGGAGAATGCATTTACAGTTGCTTTCTTTCCCTCTCCCCTTCCTTCCCCTGATCTGTTTTCCTCCCTCCCTGTCTTGTGGCTCACAAACATCTGACGTTCATGAGGTAGGTTAGGCTGAGAGAGTATGACTGGCCCAAGATCACCCAGTGAGCTTCCAGGGCAGAGTGGAGAATTCAAACCTGGATTTCCCTGATCCTAGTCCTACATTCTAACCCAGTACACCAGACTGGCTCTTTGGCTGTTCTACTGCAAACCAACACGACTACCCACTGAAACATTCTTCACATTAAGATAGATCCAAATAGGCAGCCGTGTTGGTCTGAAGTAGTAGAACAAAATAGGAGTCAATTGCACCTTTAAGACCAACACAGTTTTATTCAGAATGTAAGCTTTCGTGTGCGCGCACACTTCTTCAGACGAGGAATGAAGTATAGTAAGCAGAGCCACATATAGCTAGTGGGGTTTAGAATGCCAAGTGGTACAAAGTTAAAAACCAATAGCAGAATAGCAAAATTAACAAATTCAGAAAACCTTTGATCTGGGTTGCATTAGCGTGGGAAACCATAAAACAGTAACATGTCAGAATGTGAGAATGCGTGTTAATTATTCTATTGTTAATAAACCTGGGTCAAAAAGAAGGCATTTCTTTCCCAGAAGTTTTTCCTGTCCAACTAATTTACCTTTTAACATGTAACACAAATATATACATCATTCTGGTTTGCCATTAGGAAAAAATACATTAAAATATAGTGGAAGATGGGTTTAGTATACGTAATGAGATAAACAGCCGATATCCCTTGTTTGAGTATGTCACTACAAAAGCATTATTCTGATACACTGTCCTAAAAGAGAAATACATTGGAATACTGTGGATATATCGCCATACTTGGTGAAAGTGGGTTTAGCATATGTAATGAGATAAAAAAACAAAACAACATCTCTGTTCAGTCCTGGGGAGGTTCTGCTGGGCTGAACAGGGATGTTGCTTTGTTTTTTTATCTCATTACATATGCTAAACCCACTTTCACCAAGTATGGCGATAGATAAGAACATAAGAACATAAGAGAAGCCATGTTGGATCAGGCCAACGGCCCATCAAGTCCAACACTCTGTGTCACACAGTGGCAAAAAATTTTATATACACACATACACTGTGCCTAATAGCCACTGATGGACCTGTGCTCCATATTTTTATCTAAACCCTTCTTGAAGGTGGCTATACTTGTGGCCGCCACCACCTCCTGTGGCAGTGAATTCCACATGTTAATCACCCTTTGGGTGAAGAAGTACTTCCTTTTATCCGTTTTAACCTGTCTGCTCAGCAATTTCATCGAATGCCCACGAGTTCTTGTATTGTGAGAAAGGGAGAAAAGTACTTCTTTCTCTGCTTTCTCCATCCCATGCATTATCTTGTAAACCTCTATCATGTCACCCCGCAGTCGACGTTTCTCTAAGCTAAAGAGTCCCAAGCGTTTCAACCTTTCTTCATAGGGAAAGTGCTCCAGCCCTTTAATCATTCTAGTTGCCCTTCTCTGGACTTTCTCCAATGCTATAATATCCTTTTTGAGGTGCGGCGACCAGAACTGCACACAGTACTCCAAATGAGACTGCACCATCGATTATGGGGCATTATGATACTGGCTGATTTGTTTTCAATTCCCTTCCTAATAATTCCCAGCATGGCGTTGGCCTTTTTTATTGCAAACGCAAACTGTCTTGACATTTTCAGTGAGTTATCTACCATGACCCCAAGATCTCTCTCTTGGTCAGTCTCTGCCAGTTCACACCCCATCAACTTGTATTTGTAGCTGGGATTCTTGGCCCCAATGTGCATTACTTTGCACTTGGCCACACTGAACCGCATCTGCCACGTTGACGCCCACTCACCCAGCCTCAACAGATCCCTTTGGAGTTCCTCACAATCCTCTCTGGTTCTCACCACCCTGAACAATTTAGTGTCATCCGCAAACTTGGCCACTTCACTGCTCACTCCCAACTCTAAATCATTTATGAACAAGTTAAAGAGCATGGGACCCAGTACCGAGCCCTGCGGCACCCCACTGCTTACCGTCCTCCACTGCGAAGACTGCCCATTTATACTCACTCTCTGCTTCCTATTACTCAGCCAGTTTTTGATCCACAAGAGGACCTGTCCTTTTACTCCATGACTCTCAAGCTTTCTAAGGAGCCTTTGATGAGGAACTTTATCAAAAGCTTTCTGGAAGTCAAGGTAAACAACATCTATTGGGTCTCCTTTGTCCACATGTTTGTTCACCCCCTCAAAGAAATGTAACAGGTTAGTGAGGCAAGATCTTCCCTTGCAGAACCCATGCTGAGTCTTCCTCAATAACCCGTGTTCATCAATGTGCCTACTCATTCTGTCCTTGATAATGGTTTCTACCAACTTTCCCGGTATTGAAGTCAGACTGACTGGCCTGTAATTTCCCGGGTCTCCTCTGGAACCTTTTTTAAAGATGGGGGTGACATTTGCTACCTTCCAGTCCTCAGGAGCGGAGGCAGATTTCAATGAAAGATTACAGATTTTTGTTAGAAGATCCACAAGTTCAACTTTGAGTTCTTTCAGAACTCTCGGATGTATGCCATCCGGACCCGGTGACTTATTAGTTTTTAATTTGTCTATCAGTTGTAGGACCTCCTCTTTTGTCACCTCAGTCTGACTCAGGTCTTTCAATACCCCTTCCAAAATTAGTGGTTCTGGGGCGGGCAAAAAGTTCTCATCTTCCACAGTGAAGACGGAGGCAAAAAATTCATTTAGCTTCTCAGCCATTTCCCCATCCTCCTTCAGTAATCCTTTTACCCTATGGTCATCCAAGGGCCCCACTGCCTCCCTGGCTGGTTTCCTGCTTCTAATATATTTGAAGAAAGTTTTATTGTTGGTCTTTATGTTTTTTGCAATATGCTCCTCATAGTCCCTTTTTGCCTGCCTGATCACAGTCTTGCATTTGATTTGCCACAGCCTGTGTTCCCTTTTACTAATCTCACTTGGACTGGTTTTCCACCGCTTAAAGGAGTCCTTCTTACCTTTTACAGCTTCCATTACTTTGTTTGTTAACCACGCAGGCCTTTTCTTATGCCTGTTTGTGCCTTTCCTAACTTGTGGTATGTATTTTATCTGAGCTTCTAGAATTATAGTTTTAAATAGCATCCAAGCTTCCCCAAGGGTTTTGACCGTATGTACCTTTCCTTTCAGTTCCCTCCTCACATGCCTCCTCATCTCAGTGTATTTACCCCTTTTAAAGTTAAACGTGGTTGTGGCGGTCTTTTTGGACAACTCCCTATTTATACAAATGGTGAAATCAATAACATTATGGTCACTGCTCCCAAGTGGCGCAATCACTTTTACATCTCTCACCAAGTCTTGGGCATTACTTAGGACCAAATCCAGGATCGCCCCACCCCTGGTAGGTTCTGAGACCATCTGCTCCAAAGCACAGTCATTGAGAGCATCAAGAAACTCAATCTCTTTCTCTCGACCAGAACACATACTGACCCAATCAATCTGCGGGTAGTTAAAATCACCTATTACGACACAGTTTTTACGTTTAGCTGCTATCTTTAAGCCTTCCATCATATTATAATCATCCTCTCTCTTTTGATTTGGTGGGCGATAACAAACTCCCATAGTTAAATTTCCTTTTGGGCCCTCTATTTCAACCCAAAGCATTTCTAAAAGTGAATCTAATTCTCTGATCTCAGTCTTACTGGACCGTATATCCTCTCTGACATACAGAGCCACCCCACCTCCAACCCTTCCCTCCCTATCCTTCCGATATAGCTTATATCCAGGAATCACCGTGTCCCACTGATTCTCCTCATTCCACCAAGTTTCTGAAATTCCCACAATGTCTATGTTTTCTCCCAACACTAAACATTCCAATTCACCAATTTTACTTCGAACACTTCTAGCATTTGCATACAAACATCTATAATTTCCCAGGCGAGCTAGGCCCGCCACCTTCCTCCTGCCGCAGATCCACAGTATTCCAATGCATTTCTCTTTTAGGATAGTGTATCAGAATAATGCTTTTGTATTGACATACTCAAACAAGGGACGTCGTTTCATGATAAAATCTGGCCGATTCCTGCAGGCCATGTTTGCAAGCGGACGTCCCTTCGTAGGCTTTTAAGTCTCTAGTCCTGCGACTGACGAGCAAGTGCAAGGGCTGGACGTGGCGACGTGGCCACCGTGCGTGCTCTCAGGCAAGTAGGACCCGTTCCTCCTCTTCCCACGGGGGGCCTCTGGTGCACAAGCCCTTACCTGTGCAGTGAGCTGGATTGGTTGCGACAGAGCAAGCTGCGGCGTCTGGGGCTGGTTCTGCGGCGCTGGCAGCTCGGTCCCAGACTGCTGGGAGGAGGCGGCGGCGACGGCAGCGTTGGACTGCTGCACGGCGGCTGCCAGGAGCTGCGCTTGGGCTTGCTGCAGAAGCAGCTGCTGCTGGGCAGGCATCAGCGCCGTGAGCTTGGGGGGGGAGCAGGGAAGGGACACAGCGAGGGCAGCGGGATGAGCCAGGGCAGGGGGGGAGGCAACCGAGCCCAAAGAGGAGGCGCAGGTGAGAAAGGAAGGAAAGGAAGAAGACGGGAGAAGAGAGGCATCAGGAAGAGACCGAGGATGGAGCAGGTTAGTTGCGTCATTCCCCCTCCCCGCCAGCAGAGGCACTAGAGTACTCCCAAGCAGGTAAGCCAAGCAACAGATCCCTCTAGGTCGCCAACTCCTTTCCTCACAGGGGTTCCTATGCTTATAATGCACAAGAAACAAGGAGAGGTCCGCCAAATGGAAGAGGCCTTCACATTAGGGGTGCCAGCCCCAGGTTGAGACATTCCTGGAGATTTTAGAGATAGTTTGGGGTACGAGAGGAAGCTCAGCATAGTATAATGCCCTTCAAAGTGCTCATTTTATCCAAGATAATGGATTCCTGTCGTCTGGTGATCAGGTGTAACTCCAGGTGATCTCCAGGCCCCACCTGGAGGCTGGCAAACCAACTCTGGGTTGGGAAGTTCCAGATAATTTGAGTGTGGAACCTGACAGAGGAAGAATTTGGAAAGAGGAGGGGGCTCAGCAGGGATGCAATACCTTATACAGCAGGGCTTTTTTGTGGGAAAAGCCTGGCAGGAACCTATTTGCATATTAGGCCACACCCCTGACCTCACTATTGTGTCACACAGAGCTTTTTTGCAGAAAAAAGCCCACCAGTAACTCATTTGCATATTAGGCCCCACCCTCTGACATCACCAGTTTCATGCAGGGCTTTTTAAAAAAGAGAGATCCCATCAGGAACTCATTTGCATATTAGGCCCCACCCTCTGACATCACCATTGTTTCATGCAGGGCTTTAGAGATAAAGCCCAGCCGGAACTCATTTGCATATTAGCCCCCCCCCCCGGCATCATCGTTTCACGCAGGGCTTTTTTTAAAGAGAAGGCCCAGCAGGAACTCATTTGCATATTAGGCCCCAGCCTCTGACATCACCATTGTTTTATGCAGGGCTTTTTAAAAAGAAAAGGCCCAGCAGGAACTCATTTGCATATCAGGTCACACCCCCTGACATTGAGCCAGGCGGAACTGTGTTCCTGTGCATTCCTGCTGGCGGGGGGGGGGGGGGCAGCCCTGCTGTAGAGTCTTCTGTCTGAAACTGCCATTTTTTTCCAGGGTTGAAAAAACAAACAGAAACACTGTGATGCCTTGCAAAGTGCATATTAATTGACCGATTTCAGTATGACAAAGTCACCATTTGTTTATAAAGTCCATCAAATAAAGAGATCAATATCCAGTTCCTCTGAGAATTTCACAGCAAAAACCCCCTCTTCCTAGAGACCATGCAGCTCTGCGGTGCAACAACGGACTCATCCAGCTCTCAAGACTGTTTCAAATCTTCATCAAAGTCACCTTCTAATGAAGAGCCAATGCTCTTATCAGTATTTTGTGTGCATGGCCTCAAAGAAGAGGGGGGTTTTGCTGTGAAATCAACAAAGGAACTGCATACTGATCTCTTTGTTTGATGGACTTTATGGATGTTCCTGAACAAATGGTGACTTTGTAATATTGAAATCCAGGGAAACGGGTGGTGGAGCTCAATAGCATATGCTGCCCTGCAGCCAAAAGCAACCCAATGCAAGAAAGGAGAGCGGCAGGCAAGCGAGGCCTGCTTGGGCTGACAAGAGATCCAGCCAGCCCAAGCAGGCGTCGCTCGTCTGGGGCTCTCCTGGGCCACCTCCCCCCAAGTCAAAAGGCCAGCAAGCCACCCGCCACACACAATCACATAAGAAGTGGAGAAAGGGTGCCGTGAGCTTCTTCAGGGGTTAATGAGAATTAGGGCATGGCAAAGCCCCTGGTGGCTGGCTGGCTGCCCACTCTCCTAATCCAGGGATTGTTATGCAGCTGCACCAACTATTCAATGGACGAGGTAGGTGGGGAGGAGGAGGGGGAACCCTCAGAAAGGTTTAGGATCTGAGGCCTGTTGAAGTCAATCAATTAATTTGCACTTTACAATAAGAAATTAGAGTGTTTGTTCGTTGTTTGTACATCATGAGTTCTGATTGTTATAACAATTTTCTCCAGGGGAACAGATCACTGTAGTCTGGTACTTTCTAACCGGAGATGCCGGGGATTGAACCTGGGACCTTCTGCATGCCAAGCAGATGCTCTACCACTGAGCTACAGCCCCACTTCGTGGCAGGCTGAGGTCTCTCATATCACCTTTTACCTGGTCCTTTCTAACTGGAGATGCTGGGGATTGAACTCGGGACCTTCGCATTCCAAGCAAGTGCTCCACCACAGAGCCATAACCCCACGAGCCCCTGGTCTCACCACCTGTTTGGGTTACCAACTCCAAGTTAGGAAATTTCTCAAGCTTTGGGGTGGACCCCGGGGAGGGCGGAGTTTGAGAAGGGAAGAGCTCCACCCTCTCCAAAGCATTTTCTCTGGAGGAAGAGCAGTTGTGATTCCCGGAGATCTCCAGGCCCCACCTAGAGGATGGCGACCCTATGATTGAGGGCTTGTGTTTTCTCTCTCTGCTGGGCTCCAATTCACCTCTTGAGGTCAAACGGGCTTCAGAACTCTCCATCCCAGAATCATGTAAACCGCACCCACACCCACCCACGTTGTATTGGTTCTCACTCCACAATTCTGGAACCGCTTCTGCCAAGCGAAGCTGCCTCCACTTACCCCGGCCAGCTGGCTGCCAGCTAACATAAGCTGGGCTTGGGGTAGATGCGGCTGCTGGGCTGGGGGAGCCGGTGCCGGTGCTGGAGGCATTTCTGTGGGGTCTTCGGCTTTGATCTGGACAGGGGAAAGCAAGAAGGAAAGGGAAAGAGAATCACTCCAGTTCGCCAGGGTTTTTTTGGTAGAAAAAGCCCAGCCGGAACTCATTTGCATATTAGGCCACACCCCCTGCTGCGACCCTTGTTTAACATAGGGCATTTTGTAGAAAAAGCCCAGCTGGAATTCATTTGCATATTAGGCCACACCCCCTGATGTCACCCTTGTTTACCTTAGGGCATTTTGTAGATAAAGTCCAGCTGGAATTTATTTGCATATTGGGCAACACCCCCTGATGTCACCCTTGTTTAACGCAGGGCATTTTGTAGAAAAAGCCCAGCTGGAATTCATTTGTATGTTAGGCCACACCCCCTGATGTCACCCTTGTTTACCTTAGGGCATTTTGTAGAAAAAGCCCAGCAGGAATTCATTTGCATATTAGGCCACACTCCTGACACCAAGGCAGCCGGAACTGTGTTCCCGTGCATTCCTGCTCAATAAAAGCCCTGCCGGTTCCCTTTCTGATAGACTCAATAGGACAGCACCCACCTGCTCGTCACCTCTCTCTTTCCCAGGACCCAGGCTGGGTTATTTTTAGAAACAGAGGTCACGGCTTCCCTTTGCCGCCCGCAACCTCTCCCCAACCCCCATCCTTCACCTAAAGGACGCCACCTTGGTCTCAGCCACCTGCCTGGGGGGGAAACTAAAAGAGGAAGTCGCAAGGTTTTCGCAGGGCTAGGAGTACCGAGCTTTAAGGGCAGCTGTAAGAAATTCACAGCCTGACATAGAATTACAGAATCACAGAGTTGGAAGAGACCTCCGGGGTCAACTAGTCCAACTCCCTTGCCCAATGCCCTACCTCCAGGGCTTTTTTTGTAGCAGGGACTCCTTTGCATATTAGGCCACACATCCCTGATGTAGCCAATCCTTCAAGAGCTTACAGAGCTCCTAACACAAAACCTACTGTAAGCTTCAGGAGGATTGGCTATATCAAGGGTGTGGCCTAATATGCAAAGGAGTTCCTGCTACAAAAAAAGCCCTGACTACTTCTCCCCCCCCCCCCCGCACATACACACACACTTCCCCAGTGACCCGTGCTTCATGCCCAGAAGATGGCAAAAAACCTCCAGGATTTCTCCCTGGACAAACCGTCCTGGAGAAAAATGACTTGCTGACCCCAAAGTGGCAATCAGCATTTCCCTGGGCGTGTAAGAAAGGGCCACGAGAACTAAGCCCTGATGCAACCCTTCCTGCCCTCCTTAAGATCTGCCTAAGTTCACAAAATCAGCATTGCTGTCAGATGGCCATCTAGCCTTCGTTTAAAAGCCTCTAAGGAAGGAGAGCCCACGCCCTCCCGAGGAAGCCTGTTCCACTGAGGAACCGCTCTAACGCTCAGGAAGTTCTTCCTAATGGTTGAGCCGGAAATTCTTTTGGTTTCATTTCAGCCCCTTGGTTCTGGTCCGGCCTTCCGGGGCCACAGAAAACAATTCCGCACCATCCTGTGCACGTCAGGGGTGCAAAAAGAGGGTGGCAGCTCAACGGAGCTGAGATGTGGCCACGCTACTTGGCAGGACTCACATCCACTTTGCGTGGAGACGGACAGATGGAAAAATTCTGCGGACCGACCAATCAGATGCTGCAACTGGCGTCAATCATGCTCCCTAAGCACGTTTTTACACGCTCAGCCTGCTGCTGATGTCAGCTGCTTTGGAAGGACCGGGAGCTCGGCGAGGCACTGACATCCCGCCCACTGACCACCTACCCCAGTATCTCTCCGGCACATCGACCGGGCGGCTTCCTGTTTTGCAGCCGAGCCTGGGGCGCTGGGAATTCCCCCCAGGGCAGGCCTTGATTCAAGAGTTCCTATCGCACCGATAACCAAAGCGTGAAGCAGCCCACGGCCCTGCCCCACCTACTCACTGCTCAGCCTCTCTCTTTCATGTGTGCAAAGCGCTGCGCTGGAGGGGAAGGCGGTTCTCCCAGGCCGGCCCAGCAGCCTAAGCGAAGCTCAGCCAAGAGGGTGGCACCACTGCAAAGATGCTGACAGAGCGCTCGTGTAACAGATAAGGCCAGGGGTCATTTTATAGAAAAATAGGTGGTGGAGGTCATTAGCATAGGTGAATCTCCAGGCCCCACCTGGAGGATGGCAATCCTACCCCATCCTTATAAAAAGAGCAGCAAAGTGCAGGGTGGAGGGATAACAATTCTGCAATCAACTGGGAAGCGCTGTCTCCCCCTGGTGGCTGCACTGAGTGCTACAGGAGGATCATCCAACTGGACATTCGCAACACTGTGTGAATAGGAAGGGGAGACCGCCCCCCCTTCCCCACACACATGCATATACCAGCTGCCTTTCAAGTCTGGAAGCGAAATGGGGCACACCCTTGCGGGCAAAGGCAGAATTGGCAAGTGGGTTTAGGGGAGGCCGGACCTTACCTTGCTGCCCGTGCTGGTTGGGGATGGGGAGAACGGGGATGGTTTGCTCTGCTGGGTCTGAAATTGGAAAAAGAGAGAGAGAGAAAGGAGGTTAATGTGGATCAGGTTGGGAAATTCATGGAGCTTTGGGTGTGGAGCCCGGGGAGAGTGGTTCTTAGAAAGAGGAGGGACCTCGATGGGGCACAATACCATAGAGTCCACCCTCTAAAGCAGCCATTTGCCCCAGAGGAACTGATCTCTGTAGCCTGGAGATCAGCTGTAACTCTGGGACAGCTCCATCCAACCAGCCGGCATCCCTAAGACCGAGTAAGTGCGCCTGCCATTCTTGCCCACAGCTTCCTCCCCCTTCCCACCTTTCAAACCTCCTGTCCAGCGTTTCTCACCTGGTGGTTTGTGTCAGGTCCATTTCTTTCTGTATCTGGAACCGAAGGAGAAAAGCACATCATGAGTCTTCCCCTCCCTTCACCGCAACCCTTCTGCCTTCCTTTGGCACTCCCAATGGTTTGTGGGACTTCAGTTCTGGCCAGCGTTCCCTCTAAGCTGATTTAGCGTGAGCTAGCTCACAGATTTTTGCCTTAGCTCAGGAAGGATGGCCCCAGAGCACAATAATTTATGATGTAGCTCACAATTTTAATGCTGGTAGCTCACAAAGTAGAATTTTTGCTCACAAGACTCTGCAGCTTAGAAGGAACACTGAACTCCTGACCATAAGGTTTTCTTACAATACTGTGTACAGATGCAATACTGTGTACACACGCATGGTATCATACAGAGACATGACCGTTGGGGTGTGGATTCCTGCAGCCACGACTTGAAGCCTATGCATGAAATCTTCCCAGAACAGCAGGCCAAAGGATGAACTGACCTGCTAAACAATTTGACCAAGTTTTCTCCTCTTCAGCCCTGGCCATTTCTCCCTGCTTTTCCTCTCTTTCTCCTGCCCTGAAAGACCCACTCCCCCCCCCCCCCCGAACTCCTAGAGCCAGTTTGGTGTAGTGATTAAGTGTGCGGACTCTTATCTGGGAGAACCGGGTTTGATTCCCCACCCCTGCACTTACAACTGCTGGAATGGCCTTGGGTCAGCCATAGCTCTCGCAGAGCTGTCCTTGAAAGGGCAGCTTCTGTCAGAGCTCTCTCAGCCCCATCCACTTCACAGGGTGTCTGTTGTGGGGAGAAGATATAGGAAATTGTAAGCCGCTCTAAGTCTCTGATTTAGAGAGAAGGGCAGGGTCTAAATCCGCAGTCGTCTTCTTCTTCTAGAGCGCCCCCATATCCATTATGTAATACTCCACCCCTGCTTCCTTGTCCCAAGGACTTCCAGCCTATTTATTTTATTCTTTCAAGGAAGACAATGTATGAAGCCCCCAACCCTTTTTGCAATGAACCTCTAATGCAGATTCGGCTGAGAAAAGGGATTTGAACCAATTCATGGCAGAGTAGGAATTTGGGGATCTTCCAAATCCCGAATGGCCTCAGTGCTTGGTGATGGTGAAAAGTGCCCACAAGTCACAGCTGTCTTGTGGTGACCCCATAAATTTTTCATTGTGAAAGATATTCAGAGGTGGTTCATGATTGCCTGCCTCTGCTTAGCGACCTTGGACTTCTTTGGTGGTCTCCCATCCAAGTCCTAACCATGGCTGACCCTGCTCAGCTTCCAAGATCAGGCTAGCCTGGGCATCCAGCTTAGGGAACAAGAGGAACAGAGGAGGTTTGCCATTGCCTGCCTCTGCAGAGCGACCCTGAACTTCCTTGGTGGTCTCCCATCCAAACACTAACTAGGGCCAACCCTGCTGAGCTTCCAAGAGGTGATAAGATTAGACTAGCCTGGCCCATCCAGGTCAGGGAAGACGGACAGAGGTGGTTTGCCATTGCCTGCCACTGCATAGCAACCGTGAGCTTCCTTGGTGGTCTCCCATCCAAGGTTTAACCGGGGCGTCCCTGCTTAGCTTCTGAGATTCCACAAGACTGGGCTAACCTGGACCATCTACGGTAAGTCAGGGCAAAGATGGACAGAGGTGGTTTGCCATTGCCTGCCTCTGCATAGCAACTCTGGGCTTCCTTGGAGGTCTCCCATCCAAAGTTTAACCAGGGCCAACCCAGTTTAGCTTCTGAGATCTGACAAGACTGGGCTAGCCTGGGCCATCTAAGTCACAGCAGAGATGGACAGAGGTGGTTTGCCATTGCCTGCCTCTGCATAGCAACCCTGAGCTTCCTTGGTGGTCTCCCATCCAAGGTTTAACCTGGGCCATCCCTGCTTAGCTTCTGAGATCCAACAAGACTAGGCTAGCCTGGGCCATCTAAGTCACGGCAGAGATGGCAGAGGTGGTTTGCCATTGCCTGCCTCTGCATAGCAACCCTGGGCTTCCTTGGTGGTCTCCCATCCAAGGTTTAACCGAGGCCAACCCTGCTTAGCGTCTGAGATTCCACAAGACTGGGCTAGCCTGGGCCATCTAAGCCACAGCAGAGATGGACAGAGGTGGTTTGCCATTGCTTGCCTCTGCATAGCAAACCTGGGCTTCCTGGGTGGTCTCCCATCCAAGGTTTAACCGGGGCCAACACTGCTTAGCTTCTGAGATCCGACAAGACTAGGCTAGCCTGGGCCATCAAAGTCATAGCAGAGATGGACAGAGGTGGTTTGCCATTGCCTGCCTCTGCATAGCAATCCTGAGCTTCCTCGATGGTCTCCCATCCAAGATTTAACCTGAGGTATCCCTGCTTAGCTTCTGAGATTCCATAAGACTGGGCTAGCCTGGGTCATCTAAGTCAGGGCAGAGATGGACAGAGGTGGTTTGCCATTGCCTGCCTCTGCATAGCAACCCTGGGCTTCCTGGGTGGTCTCCCATCCAAGGTTTAACCGGGGCCATCCCTGCTTAGCTTCTGAGATTCCACAAGATTGGGCTAGCCTGGGCCATCTAAGTAACAGCAGAGATGGACAGAGGTGGTTTGCCATTGCCTGCCTCTGCATAGCAACCATGGGCTTCCTTGGTGGTCTCCCATCCAAGGTTTAACCTGGGCCAACCCTACTTAGCTACTGAGATCCAACAAGACTGGGCTAGCCTGGGCCATCTAAGTCAGGTCAGAGATAGACAGAGTTGGTTTGCCATTGCCTGCCTCCGCATAGCAACCCTGGACTTGCTTGGTGGTCTCCCATCCGAGTTCTAACCAGGGCCAACCCTGCTTAGCTTCTGAGATCAGACAATATTGGGGTAACCTGGGCCATCCAATATTGGGGTAACCTGGGCCATAGCTTACTTGACGTCAATACAGCCCTGTAGTCAGACATTTTGGGGTGGGTGGGGGGCCCAGGGGATAAAGTTTTGGTTGATGGGGCTGTGGGGCTTGGCTGCTTCTTCCAGCGGCCAACTGCCCGTCCCCAGCTCTCTCTCTCTCCCCTGCTCTCTCTTTCTCTATCGCTGCCTCCTCTCTCTCCCCTGCTCTCTCTCTCTGTTGCAAAAGTCAGCGCATGCTCTCCTCCCGGGGTCCCCAACAAGCGTCTGCAGGCCCCAGGGCGTGCAGGGGTGTAGCAGGCAGGTGGGCTGGGGGAGAATGGAAGGGGCCTGGCGGGAGGGCTGGGCCAAGCTCCCCCTGGCGGCCAGTGCTGGAGGTGAGCCTGGTGGCAGCAGGAGCAACAGCTGCTGCTGCTGTCGGCTCAGTCCCACTCACTCTCTCCGCCCACTTGCAGCACTGTGAGACACGTCACGGCCTTCCCCCGGAGCCAGCAAAAGCAGGCAGGTGCTGCCGCCGGAAAAACATAAATGGACGCTGATCAGGGCCGGAGGGGTGGTTTTGTGGGGGGAGAAATAGCCTGGGAATGAAGGGGTCCTACAGAGTGAAGGGGGGTTTACATGGAATGGCCTGGCCCCTCCCAGCCCCCCCCCCTCCATAGCTACAGGCCTGCCTCAATACAACTCAGTATTCAGAGCCAGGCTGCCGCGGTTGTGTTAAGAAGCGAGCACTCTGTTAAATACCTAGATCAAAGCATCTACATGCTTTAGTTCATTAACGATGATGCTTCTGTGAAGCTTCGGGAAATCTGCCACTACGTTTAATCAAAGCAGAGAGCTTAGTAAGCGCCAAAACGTCGGACGGCGCAGACGAGTACTTTGAAGCAAGAATGCCTGAAGGAGATGGGAGCACTGATAACGCAAGCAAAATTCAAAGCATATCTGGGATTTAATGCAATTTTTAAAAAATCAAAGTCTGGTCTCTACAATTAAGATATATTTAGAGTCCATTCTCTCTCGTTGGCTGCCATTTTACATGGCGTGCGACGTACTCCAAAGCAGGTCGACTCAGCAGAGCTTATTCCTAAGAAAGCAGTGTTAAGATGGCACCGTTGTTCTAGCCTTATGGAACCAATGTGTTTTGTATCTGCGGGGCTTATTTTGTATCAGGAGCTCCTCTGCATATTAGGCCACACCCCGCTGATGCAGCCAATCCTCCAAGAGATTACAGGACTCTTATTACAGAACCTACTGTAAACTCCAGGAGGATTGGCTACATCAGCGGGGTGTGGCCTAATATGCAGAGGAGCTCCTGCTACAAAATGAGCCCATTCTCAGTTGATATTTTCTTTCCTCCTAATGGAAATCCGCCTGGAGAGGTGGGTTTATATGTTTGTGACTGTTAATGTTACTGCTTTCATTTTTTGTTGAAATACAGCAGGTTCTCTGAATTGCACATTTCTTTTTCTTTTAACTGAATGGTTCTAAACCCTCTTTTATAAATTGCAGAATGCAAGGAGATTTTTTTTTTTAACCTAAAACGCAATTCCTAAATTTTATCTCTTTGTCCTATACTAGTGTGCCCAACAGAATGGCTCAAAAGGCGGGGCTCTGCAAATGAAGGAGTGTGCTTGTTTCTCCATAACTCCCATGGAGTGCACACTGACTTAAAAAAGGGAGAAAAAGTCCCCTCTGACCACTCAAAAAAGTTATCGCAGGAACTATGGAACAGGCTTTTTTGTAATTGACTAACTGTGTGTATATTCTTATTGAGCATTGGGAAAGCTGTTTTTTAAGAACATAAGAGAAGCCATGTTGGATCAGGCCAATGGCCCATCCAGTCCAACACTCTGTGTCACACAGTGGCCAAATTTTCTCGGGTGCGTTTTGTAATATTTGTTTTTCTCTTCATATATGTATATGTATATATGTATGTATATATATATATATATATATATATATATATATATATATATATATTTTAGTTCCAGATTACTGAAGTATTTTTGATCAGAGGAAGTTGGCATCGAAACGTAAATTCTATCTGGGAAACGTGTTATCAATTATACTTCTCACTCGTCTTCGAGTCTTCACTACGCTGCAATATCGTTCTTTTGAGAGTTACACAATAACAACTTTGTTCCTCCACAGAGAGGTCCACATGTCAACACTGCTATATTATAGCAACCCTTTTGGGTGGACTCTTGAAGTGACTTGGTTTTCTATATGATTTGTGTTTAAATGTTCCTTCGTAAATTGTGAGCTTGTAAGAATAAGCTTAATGCGTTAAATGCCTACACAGCTTTATTAATCCGCCTTGAAGTAAATGTATCTTGGCATTAAGCCTCTATAATTATTGTTGTTATTTGATAAGTCTTAGGAGATTTGTTGAGAGAATTCACACCTCGTGACCACGGTCTATACTAGGACTCTAAGGAGAGAGGCAGGTTAACTGTATGGGAAATATCCTGCTATATTTCACTGAGTTCTATGGGAGGAAAAAAAGCATACTGGCAAACTAGGAGGGGAGATGAAGCAAGAATGAAGATAACACTTCCCCTTCTAGAGAGATTCTCGCAACATGAATCCATGTGCACGCACCTATCCATCACCTCCGAGGGTCAAATGTTTTTAGGAAGTGGGTGGGGCCAGGTAGGGCTTTTGTCCACTGAGGCTTCTGATTGGTTGTGCTGATTTTTCAAAACAATGCTTTGGCAGCACCTGCCACCACAACACAAGGATTTCTGTACACAACACTGTACTTCTGAACAACACTGTATTTCTGAAGTTAAGCTGCAGCGATCATTGTGTGGCTGGCTCGACCACCTGCGGCAGTCATGTTGCGGGCGGCAGCCATTGTGTTGCTGTGTACAGTTCCCATTCACCTGCTCCTGGTGGGGTTTCCCCCAATTTCAGGACTTCCCACCCACCGACATGGAGATGGCCAGCGGGGGGTGGGCTGCCCCTAAAGAACTCCATTGTCACCCGATGTGCCCAATGTGATGACATCACCTAGCAGTGACGTCATTGTGCCAGGTGCGCCTCACAGGGACTCTCTACAATTTGGGTAAAAAACTCTATGGTGCCATAGAGTTTCTACCCAAAAGCTACAGAATCCCCCGTGCAGCATCCCAGCATGATGACATCACTTCCAGGTGATGTCATCGCTATGCACGCATGAAAAAAATTCCCCTGCCGGCAGCCAGGTAAGACCTGGCAACCCTATTGCTATGCCCACCATGCCATGTCAGAACTACAAATGCACCCATCAGCTCACAAAGGCTGGGGACCAGGCCATGCTGGTTAACCTGTGAACAGTGTTCCCTCTAAGCTGAGTTAGGGTGAGCTAGCTCACAGTTTCTTAGCCTCCTGCTCTCACATTTTTGTCTTAGCTCAGGAAAAATGGCCCCAGTGCAAACTAACGTATGCAGTAGCTTGCAACTTTTATACCAGTAGCTCACAAGGCTCCACAGCTTAGAGCAGGGATGGCCAAACGTGCTTAACATAAAAGCAACATAGAATAAACATTTCTGAGAGCTGCAAGACACGAACATCAGATGTTTGAGGAGGGAGGGAGGGAGGGAGGGAAGGAAGGAAGGAAGGAAGGAAGGAAGGAAGGAAGGAAGGAAGGAAGGAAGGAAGGAAGGAAGGAAGGAAGGAAGGAAGGAAGGAAGGAAGGAAGGAAGGAAGGAAGGAAGGAAGGAAGGAAATGAGATGGGAAGGGAGCGGTAGAAAGAAAGCAACTTTAAATGCCTTCTCCAAGCTGCCAGCTGGTGTGGCTTGGAGAAGTGATTTAAAGAGAGAAATGCCTTCTCCAAGTCAGCTGACAGGGTGATGGGGGCTTCAAGAGCCACACAATATGTGTGAAAGAGCCACATGTGGCTCCTGAGCCACAGTTTGGCCACCCCTGGCTTAGAGGGAGTATTGCCTGTGAATAATAACTTTAAGTCTTCATTCCCTCCCTGCTAGGCATTGCTACCTGTGTGCTCCTCTTGCAGGTCCAGTCGCGCCTTCTCCAGCTCCAGGGGCTTAGACATTCTTATTTCTAAGAGAGAGAGAGAAAAGCGGGGGAAGGGGTGAGAATTTAAACCCTTCTTGGAACCTAAGATCCTGGTTCAGCTTCCCTCCATCCACTGGCAGGAAAGTCTATGGCTTCTCTACCGATCCTATTTCAGGAGAATTTCAATGACAACTACCTTAAACTGAATGGGTGAGAGAGACCAATGGGACCATGACACAACGCAATATACTTTTAATACTTATATAACTTTTACCTAAACAATCATATGCCACCAAGTGTTAAATTTCACAATAGCCACGGTCCCAGATTCCAAAATAATCCTCGCCCCCCCCTCTCCTCAGTCATGCTGCTCTGTCTAGAGCCAGTCAGGTGGCCATTCTGAGACAAATTTTCTTCAAAATACACCACTCTGGACCCGTCTGTAGAAGTGGCCAAAGGGAAGAGCCTCTAGGATGGAGAGGTTTTCTTTTGTTTCCTGGCTGATGCTATGTTTCCCAAGAAGTTGTGTGAACCAGTTGTTAGGGCAACAGATGTCAGTTTTGATTGCTAAATAGAAACTCCAAGTCCAGGAATAGGACATCTTGGAATAACACTTGCTGGGAAGAAACAACAGAGAAGAGCGCTGGTCTTCCAGCCCTCCTTGTCAGCATCTGGCAGGGCACAGCTGGAAACAGAATATAGAGTTCGAAGGAGCTTTGACATCACCTAGCAAGTCTCTCTCTCTCTCTCTCACACACACACACACACACACACACACACACACAGAGGTCTGGATAGAATTATGCAACAGGGAAATTTTGTACCACTTATTTGCCCTCCCTGGCAATACATGAAAAATTGCTAAACATAGTTCAAATATATTTCCTCAAGAGAGCACTTATATTATACTGGAATAATTTTTGCGGTCTTTCCCATCACCTCCTGCCTGGCCCTTTTAACTGGAGATGCTGGGGATTGAACCTGGGACCTTCTGCATGCCAAGCAGGTGCTCTGCTACTGAGTCACAGCCCTTCCACCATAAACTGCGAGTGTTCGGCACAATAAAAGTGCAGATCTTTTCCCCCTCCATGTCTCATGCTGTTTGGATTATCACATACGGTCTGGTGGCTTCCCAAGGTCCACAAGCAAAGCAAAGCAAAGCAGCTATTGGCTAATGCCAGTTACAACGTCAACCAAGTTACTCCACCCTTTCCCTGCATCAAGCTTGTAACATTCGCACTTCCTCCTGTTATTGTATTAGAAGGCTGTACACTTCTCAGTTCTGTACTGGGCGCATGCAGAGATATGTGAGAAGAAGAGGGGCAGGGCAGCGATCGTATACTTCCCTTATAGTCTTTCAACATTGTTAAGTTATTGTTAATTCATGTCCCAGGGAGAGGCCCTCTTGACTGTCCCATCAATCAAAGAAGCTGGTCTGGTGAGCACACAAGACAGGGTCTTTTTGGTGGCCACCCCACAATTATGGAAAAACTGTTCCAGGGAGGAGCACCTGGCCTGCTCACTCTCCTTCTTCACAAGGCAGCTGAAGATGGTTTTATTTTGGACTGCATTTGATTAAAGCAGACGGCTGTGAGACAGCTGTCACCCCATTGGTCGCCAGGATCGATTCGGCTGATCTGGCTGACAAATCAGTAGGTTCTAGAACAAATCAAGCCGGGACTCTCCCTAGATGCTAAAATGACTAAACTATTGTACTTTGGTCCCTTTATGAGAAGACAAGACTCAGTGGAAAAGACAATAATGCTAGGAAAAGTGGAAGGCAGCAGGAAAAAAGAAAGACCCACCATGAGATGGCTTGACCCCATCAAGGAACCTGTGGCCCTCAGTCTACAAAACCTGAGCAAGGCTGTTAACGATAGGACGCTTTGGAGGTCAATAATTCATAGGGTGACCATAAGTCGGAAGTGACTTTACAGCACTTTACACACACACAATCTACACTTTGAGCTCCATAGGGGAAAAAGGCGGCTAATGAATGATTTAAATTAATTAATAAATAATTTCCCTCCACCACCCCAAGTACACAGGACTTTGAAGCACCAATACCAGAACAGAGATGGCCAAACTTGCTTAATGTAAGAGCCACACAGAATAAACAGATATTTCAGAGCTGCAAGACCTGAATAAATACTACACACACACCTTTTTTAAAAAAAAAAACCCTCTTCATATTTCCTTTTCACAGAAAGATAAAGAACATATATACGTACTTTACAACATGACCATGCTAGAAGGAGTCTTTAAAAAAAAGCTGGGAATAACAGTCCCCATAAAACCAGTATAGGGAAAGGTTAGGGGATTATATTTTGGCACCTGCAAGGAGAAGGAAACACACATTTACCATATAAATCACTGACCACTATTTGCATCATTAAGCAGCTCTCTTTACCTTGACACCAAGGTTAGTAAATACAGCCCTTAAAGAGCCATGAATCTAAGGGGGAACCCTTCCAGTGGCTCCCTTGGCTCTTGCACGCTCTTTCCCCACTCTAGGTCTCTGGGTGACATCTGAGGTGATGGAGAAGAGCTTACAAGCCTGCCTATTTCCCCCTCCTTCCCTGCTTCATACACAACGGAAATGATCACCTACCTCATGACTCAGAAGCTCCCTGAGGTCCCAATGCTAAGCACGCTTACTTTTGAGTAAACCTGCATTAAGTGCCTCCTCGACCTGCAGGAGCTGCACACTATGTGTGAAAGAGCCCCATGTTGCTCCCGAGCCGCAGTTTGGCCACCCCTGTACTAGAACTAGGATAGAATAACTTTAGAACTAAGAAAACCGGAGTTTTTGGGATGGGGGGGAGTAGTCTGGAAAGGCCCAGTGCATCTGGGGCAGGCTCAGCTTTTCCCCTAGTCGTTCAAACCAGAAAGTGAAACCTAGGAAATGGAGCCCTATACCACCATAGCCACCAGGCTTCCCCAAACTGGAACCTGGGGGAGGGAGAGGGAGAGGGAGGGGGCGGAAGGAATGAAGATCTTGGTAAATACCAATTTCAGGCCCTAGCTTCAAGACCTTCCATGCCTTGACAGATCAACACACCTAACAGAGACCCCATCAACAACTGTGGCAGCGGAGAAGGCAGCCAAAAAAAGGCACCCAGTCTATGGGTCAGCAGACAGTTCCAGGTGCCACAGGGGCAGGTACGGTTGCCAATCCCCAGGTGGGGGCAGGGGATCCCCCGGATTGGAGGGCCCCCCCCCCCGCTTCAGGATCATCAGAAAGCAGGCGGAGGGGAGAGAAATGGCTACTGGGAACTCCATTATTCCCTATGAAGACTTATTCCCATAGGAAATAATGGAGAATTCATTTGCAGGTATCTGGGGCTCTGGGGTGTGTGTGTTTTTTTAGGTAGAGGCACCAAATTTTCACCATAGCATTCAGTGCCTCTCCCCAAAATACCCCCCAAGTTTCAAAAAGATTGAACCAGGGAGTCCAATTCTATGAGCCCCAAAAGAAGATGCCCCTATCCTTCATTATTTCCTATGGAAGGAAGGCGTTAAAAAGGTGTGTGATTGCTTTAAATGTGATGGCCAGAACTCCCTTTGGAGTTCAGTTATGCTTGTCACACCCTTGCTCCTGGCTCCATCCCAAAGTCTCCTGGCTCCACCCACAAAGTCCCCAGATATTTCTTGAATTGGACTTGGCAACCCTAGGGGCAGGTCTCATTTTGGGCAGGAGCTCACAGGAGCAGAGCTCCAGAACCTCTAAATTGTATTGTTCTTATTCTTTCTTACCCCCCCCCCCCGTACCAATTTCTTGCTTCTGGCGCCATTGTTCAACTCACCAGTGAGAGTTTTGCTGAACTCTAAGATTTGACAAACTTTCTAATATTTCTCCCCACAAAAAATGAGAAAATAACCAAAACATATAAAGCAGACCGATGGAAATCCTGATCATGCTACTGTGACCACACAGGAGAAAGTAACTGAAAAAGTATGACGAGTGTAAGGTTTTCTTATGACAATTCTAATTCAAGAAGCATTTTAAGGTAGATGCTGAGCTGATGTAATTGAGTACGCCTTCCGGTGATGTCAGGGGTGTGTGGCATATGAATAAGAAGACGACTGCAGATTTATACCCCGCCCTTCTCTCTGAATCAGAGACTCAGAGTGGCTTACAATCTCCTGTATCTTCTCCTCCCACAACAGACACCCTGTGAGGTGGGTGGGGCTGAGAGGGCTCTCAGAGCAGCTGCCCTTTCAAAAACAACTCCTGTGATAGCTATGGCTGACCCAAGGCCATTCCAGCAGCTGCAAGTGGAGGAGGGGGGGAATCAAACCCGGTTCTTCCAGATAAGAGTCTGCCCTTTCGAGGACAACCTCTGCCAGAGCTATGGCTAACCCAAGGCCATTCCAGCAGGTGCAAGTGGGGGAATCAAACCCGGTTCTCCCATATAAGAGTCTGCCCTTTCAAGGACAACCTCTGCCAGAGCTATGGCCGACCCAAGGCCATTCCAGCAGCTGCAAGTGGAGGAATCAAACCTGGTTCTCCCAGATAAGCGTCTGCCCTTTCAAGGACAACCTCTGCGACAGCTATGCCTGACCCAAGGCCATTCCAGCAGCTGCAAGTGGAGGAGGGGGGAATCAAACCCAGTTCTCCCAGATAAGAGTCCGTGCACTTAACCACTCCACCAGACTGGCTTATATGCAAAGGAGTTATGCAAACGAGTTGTGCTAATGAGCTCTGATACCACCTTTTCTACAAAATGACCCCTGCTACCCACCCCCTGCCCCTCCAGTAATCTTGGGTGAAAAGCACCTGCAGACATCAAACAGTGTTTGGCTCCACACCAAGGCAGCTGCTCTGGCTCTCAGAAAACAGACTGCTCCTGAATCTGAGTCCCAGAAACTGGTGCTGAAAAATAGCCAAGCCACATCCTACGGGGGAAAGTAAAAAAAAAAGGACGCAGAATGGTGGTCACCAATGTTCCCTCTGCGCTGTGAAGTCCTGTGAGCAAAAATTCTATTTTGTGAACTACTAGCGTTAAAGTTGTGAGCGACTGCATAAATTAGTGTGCTCCGGGGTCATCCTTCCTGAGCTAAGGCAAAAATGTGTGAGCTGGAGGCTAAAAATCTGTGAGCTAGCTCGCACTAACTCAGCTTAGAGGGGACACTGGTGGTCACCAGTCATTGCGGCCTGTGAAAACATTCTTTCCAGAAACTCAACATCCAACCTCCAAATTCACAACTACTGTATGTCTCCCCCCCCTGCCCCCGCCCAGAGATATTTTATTCTTTCATTCCAATTGACCGACAATCATTCTGCAGTAATCTATATAGTGAGGGTTAGGTGGAAGGTGGGACAGCAGATTCCTAAAAGCTCCAGCCTGAAAAGTGAGGTCAAATTATGGATGCCAGACTCCAGGTCGGACCTGGGGATCCCCAGGAATTATAGCTCCACACTACAGAACTCATTTCCCCTGGAGAAAATGGATGCTTTGAAGGGTGGACTCTGTGCCACTGTAACCCACTGCGGTCTCTGTCCTCCCCAGGAGCTATCCCCAAATCTCCAGGAGTTTCTCAACCTGGATCTGACAACTCTGCCACCCCGCAAGTGGCTGGGAGGGGAGGCTGACAAACCTAGGTCAAAGTGACCTGGGAAAGCAAAGGGGAAGTCGATATATCTTTGCTTCCCATCCTCTCTCTCTCTCTCTCTCTCTCTCTCTCTCTCTCTCTCTCTCTCTCTCTCTCTCTCTCTCTCTCTCTCTCTCTATATATATATATATATATATATATATATATATATATATATATATATTCTTATATTTTCTGCACCGTTTAAAAGTTGTATTCGGTACATTTCTACTCTGCCCGTTCTCCAAGGAGCTGCTGGTGGTGTGGTGTTCAGAGTGCTGGCCTAGGATCTGGAAGAACCAGGGTCAAATCCTCGCTCTGCCATGGAAGCTCGTTGGGTGACCTTGGGCCAGTCACATGCTCTCAGTCTAACCTACCTTGCAGGATTGTTTTGTGGGTAAACTGGAGGACGGAAGAATGCTGTGAGCTGTTTTGGGTACCCACTGGGAGGGAAAGGTGGGGTGTAGATGAAGTAAATAAATAAAATAAACAAAGAAGCTTAGGGGGGCATACATATGACTCCCTCCTCTCCTTTATTTCCTCCTCACAACAACCCTTTGAAGTAGGTTAGGCTGACTGAAAGAGACTAGTAGTCCACGAAGGTCAACTAGCAATTTTCAGGGCAAATGGGGATTATTGTTATTATTTTGTTTCAGTTCTGTTCCTGTTCTGCCAAAGGAAAATATTTCACCAAGTACTGATCATTTTTCATCGCAGCTGGTGTCACGTTCTATTTTTCACCGGAGTTGGTGTCATGTTGTGGCATGTGTCCCCCCCACCTCACCCCGCCTGTTCTGGGAGAGCTCTCTCAGCCCCACCTACCTCACAAGGCATCTGTTGTGGGGAAGGGAAGGGAAGGGAAGGGAAAGGAGATTGTAAGCTGCTATGAGGCTCCTTTGGGTAGTGAAGAGCAGGGTATAAATTCACTCTCCTCCTCCTCTTCTTCTTCTTATCCTCCTTCTCCCTATGCCTTTACTTTGGGGTCTCTTTGACCCCACCCCCATTCAATCAGTAAAGCAAGCAAGGTTACTAATATTAACAAGCCATATCTGCACAAGTGTGAGCAAGCAAGGTTACTAATATTAACAAGCACACGAACTGAGCTACCCAGGCATGACTGAGCCTACATAATATGAAAGTGATGTAGGCAAAACCCTTCCTCCCTGCCCACCCCCCCTCCACGGAAAGCTTTAGCAAGCAGGTTTCTATGACTCCCACCACCAATGCCCAGTTCTCTCCTTTCTCACTGGAAAAAGGAAGGACTTTGCTTCTTCTGGTTCTGCCCCAAGAAGGACCCCCTGGGCCAGCCCAGGTGAAGGATGGGGGGGAGGGATTTCAATTGCCATTCTCCAAAAAGCAGCTTTCTTTCCCCCCCAAGAGCTTCATCGCCAGCTGCTGCTCTCTGATTTGCATAGCCCTAATGAGTCACACTCCCATAAGGGAGATGGAGCCCTAGCAGATTTGGACAGGGGGAACATGAGCAAAACAGGTCCCCATGGCTCCCTTCTTGCTTTGGGTGAATATGACTTTTTACCAAGAGTAATACAGAAAAAGTTGCCAAACTGGTCACCTGAGTGGCCACAAGTAGGGTTGCCAATCCCCAGGTGGGGCCAGGGGATCCCCCGGTTTGGAGGCCCTCCCCCTGCTTCAGCGTCATCAGAAGGTGGGGGGAGGGAAATATCTGCTGGGCACGCCATTATTCCCTATGGAGACCAATTCCCATAGGGTATAATGGAGAACTGATCCACAAGTATCTGGGACTCTGTGGGGGGGGGGGTGCTGTTTGTTTAGGTAGAGGCACCAGATTTTCAGCATATCATCCAGTGCCTCTCCTCAAAATATCCTCCAAGTTTCAAAAAAGATTGAACCAGGGGGTCCAATTTGATGAGCCCCAAAAGAAGGCACCCCATCCTCCGTTATTTTCAATGGAGGGAAGGCATTTAAAAGTTGTGCCGTCCTTTTGAATGTGGTGGGCAGAACTCCCTTTGGAGTTCAACTATGCCTGTCACAACCTTGCTCCTGGCTCCACCCCCAGTGTCTCCTGGCTCCACCCCCAAAGTCCCCAGATATTTCTCGAATTGGGCAACCCTAGCCATGCAAATGAACACTTTGCCACCATATGTTGTGGTGCGGTTCTCCAAATAGGGTCGCCAGGTCTGTGTTGGAAAATACCTGGAGATGTTAGAGGTGGAGCTGGGAGAGGGTGGGGTTTGGGACGGGGAGGGGAGGAGCCTCAACATGGTGCTATGCCACAGAGTCCACCCTTCAAAGCAGCCATTTTCTCCAGGGGAGCTGATCTCTGCCAGCTGGAGATCAGTTGGAAAAGCTGGAGATCTCCAGGCTGGCAACCTCGTCTCCAAACTTTTGCCAAAATGATGCAAACGGCCAAGCTGTTCCAGAATAAAATTGCCAATTCCGGGTTAGGAATTTCCTGGAGACATGGGTGTGGAGTCTGGGGAGGGCGGGGTTTGGGGAGGGGAGGGGCCTCAGCAAGGTATCATGCCACAGAGCCCGCCCTCCAAAGCAGCCATTTTCTCCAGGGGAAGTGACCCCTGTAGTCTGGAGAATATCTGAAATTCTGGGAGATCTCCAGGCCTCACCTGGAGTCTGGCAACCCTAGGACAGAGAGGATTTCATCCAATTCCTGCACCTAATCAGAGTGGTGAAATCCCCTCATCGGTGGGCAAAAGTGGTGTACAAGGCTATAGGGGTGACCAAGATACCCTAAGATGTGAATCCATTCTTCTCCCTGCCCCGCTTGCTTCATCATCTTTGTCATCCTGCCAAAACGAAACGAGGATATTCACACACAACAGCCAGAGATGTCTATTTTAAAAGATCATTCATACCTATCCAGACCAGTGCGCCCTCTAAGCTGTGGAGTTTTGTAAGCAAAAATTCTGCTTTGTGAGCTACTGGCATTGAAGTTGTGAGCTACCCACATAATTAGTTTGCTCTGGGGCCGTTCTTCCTGAGCCACAGGCTAAAAAACTGTGAGCTAGCTCACACTAACTCAGAGGGAACACTGATCCAGACTGCCAGTTTGCCAATGGAACACCTGCATACCAAAAGATGTTAACTATCTGGCAAAATGATCATCTGTATTCATCTAAGGCAGCCAACTCCCACTTGGGAAATACCTGGAGATTTTTGGGGGTGGAACCTGAGGATGGAGGGGTGGGACCTCCGTGGGGTATAATTACATAGAGTCTATCTTCTGCAGTAGCCGTTTTTCTCCAGGGAAACTGGAAAGCAGTTATAATTCCAGGAGATCTTCATGTCCCACCTTGAGGCTGACAACCCTAGTTAACACAAAAAGAAATCCCCCTTCCCCCGTAGCACCCAAAGAGTGGGAAATTCCGCCTTTTGTTTAAGAACATAAGAGAAGCCATGTTGGATCAGGCCAATGGCCCATCCAGTCCAACACTCTGTGCTACACAGTAGCCAAAAAAACCCAGATGCCATCAGGAGGTCTACCAGTGGGGCTAGAAGCCCTTCCACTGTGCCCCTCCCAAGCACCAAGAATACAGAGCATCACTTGTCCCAGACTGTCTATACCCTGCGGCTAATAGCCACTGGTGGACCTCTGCTCTATATGTTTATCCAGTCCCCTGTTGCAGCTGTCTATGCTTGTAGCTGCCACCACCTCCTGTGGCAGTGAGCTCCATGTGTTAATCACCATTTGGGTGAAGAAGTGCTTCCTTTTATCCGTTCTAACCCAACTGCTCAGCAATTTCATTGAGTGCCCACGAGTTCTTGTATTGTGAGAAAGGGAGAAAAGGACTTCTTTCTCTCCCTTCTCTATCCCATGCATAATCTTGTAAACCTCTATCATATTTGGTGTCCATCTTAATTCCCTCCCCTCCCCCGCGCACAACCCTTATTCCTAAATCTTCCACCGTCGCTGCACTTCCTTGCTGTAAGAAACTTCTGAGCGCAGAAACCTTGGCAGAGGGTGGGATGGAGTGACAGCCCTATGGAGGGAAAGATTGAAGCACCCGCCCACTTAATTCCTCCAGCCAACACAGACATACACACAAATTTTCCCTGACTAATAAGCCACAGTCTCTGGAGGACGGCCCTGCCTCTGTTTCCTGCCCTGCCCTTCTGTAGCCTCCAAGAAGTCCTCTGCTCAGAGAAAGAAACTGAAATGTTCTAGGTGGAGTTGTTACCTTTTGACCCCTGGCACCGCTTCTGTGCCTTCGCCAACAGCCTGAGATGGGCAGTTTGGTGTAGTGGTTAAGTGTGCGGACTCTTATCTGGGAGAACCGGGTTTGATTCCCCCACTCCTCCACTTACACCTGCTGAAATGGCCTTGGGTCATAAATCCAACAAAGCAGAGGTTGTCCTTGAAAGGGCAGCCGCTGTGAGAGTCCTCTCAGCCCCACAGGTGTCTGTTGTGGGGGAGGAAGATGAAGAAGAAGAATTGCAGATTTATACCCCGCCCTTCTCTCTGACTCAGAGTGGCTTACAATCTCCTATAACTTCTCCTATAAAGGAGATTGTGTGAGCTGCTCTGAGACTGAGATTCAGAGTGGAGGGCGGGACATAAATCCGATGTCATCTTCTTCTTCTTCTTCTTCTAGAAATATCCTGGAGAGATCACCAGGTGAATCCCATCACTCTGCCAGGAAAACCCTTCCTAAATTTTGGCATGATTCAAAGAGGTAGGCATGGAGATTTTGCGCCACCGCCTGTATGCAACAGCATCCCTTCTCTTTCGTATCTGATGAAGGGACCTTGCCTCAAAGGGGGGGGGTGGCTCAGTTGTAGAGCATCTGCCTGGCAATCAGAAGGTCCCAGGTTCAATCCCTGGCATCTCTAGTTATAAAAGGACGAGGTAGGAGGTGATGGAAAAGACCTCTACCTGAGACCATGGAGAGGCACTGCCAAGCCTGAGTTGACAAGACTGACCTTGATGGACCAAGGGTCTGACTCAGTATAAGGGAGATTCATATGTGACTCTTTTTAAAAAAAATTATTATGAATAATTCACCATACATTACAAAAGTCACACAAAAGAAAATACAACAATCCAAATTTTAAAATCAACGCAGCCAGATATAAACATTTGTCATGATCCTTGGCCTAGCGAGGCCTGCAGGCCCCAGGGAAGCCTGCTTAGGAGTTACTGGGGAAAGCCTACATCTCCCAGGATCCCCTCTGTCCCTGTGACTGGGTAGCGAGGATTTTGGAGGGAAACAGGCTCAGAGAGGGCTGGGGCCCAGGAAGAGAATATATAAAGGCCAAGCCCAGGAAGTGGATGTTCTTTCCCTGGATGACTTAGCTGGAAACAGGCTGTCGCTGGAGAGCTGGAAGCAAGGAAAAGGCCCTTACCCAGGGGGCTGGGGATAAGTGTAATGTTAGAGTAGGAACTGTAGAGATAGACACGTTAGGGCATTTGTTTATTTTCCCTTCACCCTTTTACTGGTTAATGCACCTTGTTAATTTATATTGCACTAAAATAAACCTTTTTGTTGTTGTTCACTCTGCTTGGTCCTCATGCCTATTATTTGGCCTAAGCTACAGGAGGCCTGACGGGCTTGGGAGGGGACTCTGGGCCTTCTCAAGGAGAACCTTTAACCCAGAGCGGTGGCAGCACTTGCTAAGACCCCCCTGAGTCACGACAGCATTATACAAAGCATTAAACCCCTGACCCACACAAAAGGGTAACACGAACTATTACCATAAACAAACCTTTCCAAAATCTAATCCAATTTTTAAAAAAGTATCTTTCTATATAGAGGGTTAATCGGGTTGCATCTTTCCCAGCTGTGTGTGTTAAAAAGGGTAACCAAACTGCAAAAAAAAAAAATGATTCATATGATCCAGGGTCATTATCTATAATATTATATGAAATCTGACTTAGAACAAATTGGACCCAAATGCGATTAAACCATTGAGATATTGTAGGCGCATGTGTATCATCCCGCTTAGCTGCAATTGCAGATCTAGCCAAAGAGATTAGGAATCGAGATCAATTCATTAGTCTGTTTGAGGTGTGACTCTTGAAAACATATACCACCCCCCCCCAAAAAAAAATCTTGTCAGTTTCTAAGGTGCTACCGAACTTGGACCTAGCTATTGCACTGCAGCCCTACATTGGCTTCCCTCTGAAAATACCTTCTTGGGTTGCTGTTGTGTATGCGGACTCCAGTGAAGACCGAATAAAGTGTTCCTGCCTGGCTCATTGGAGCCATAAGAACAGAGCTTGGGAACAACGGGCAGCAGGATCCAAATCCCCGCTGCCCTGCACCAATCACAGCCCCCCTGCTGGTTTGAATGATCCAACAACGTGCTTGCATGGGAACTAGGGTTGCCAATCCCCAGGTGGGGGCAGGGGATCCCCCGATTTGGAGACCCTCCCCCCGCTTCAGGGTCATCAGAAAGCGGGGGGAGGGGAGGGAAATGTCTGCTGGGAACTCTATTATTCCTTATGGAGATTTATTCCCATTGAAAATCATGGAGAATTGATCTGCGGGTATCTGGGGCTCTGGGGCGGCTGTTTTTTGGCGTAGAGGCACCAAATTTTCAGTGTAGTATCTAGTGCCTCTCCCCAAAATACCCCCCAAGTTTCAAAAAGATTGGACCAGGGGGTCCAATTCTATGAGCCCCAAAAGAAGGTGCCCCTATTCTTCATTATTTCCTATGGAAGGAAGGAATTGAAAAGGTGTGCCATCCCTTTAAATTTGATGGCCAGAACTCCCTTTGGAGTTCAATTATGCTTGTCACAGCCTTGATCTTGGCTCCACCCCCAAAGTCTCCTGGCTCCACCCCCAAAGTCCCCAGATATTTCTTGAATTGGACTTGGCAACCTTAATGGGAACCCTGAGTTGAATATACTTACCGTAGCCCCGTTGGCCCAGTTCCTCAGTCTTGAAATGCAGTCTGCCCAATGCTATACCTAATAAAGAGCTGATGTTCACTACTACTTTGCCTCTTCAGTGCATCGAACCCACTATATTATCGTTTCCAAAAGTCAACCAGCGGTTGGCGTAGAATTGCCTGCTGTCCCCTAAATCAGAACCCTGTCTCCGTAATGCTTTGCACGAGAGGCCAACCAAATGTCATCTAACAGTGTGCCAACTCTGGAGTTCGTTAGAACCATTCATCGGGCTGGATGTTATAATTTTTTAAATTTTTTAAAAAAAGTTTTAAAAGAGAAAGGATGGTTCCTCAGGCCCTGATGCTGGGTCTGACTTCGAATGAAAGCTGGCTCCGAGATACACCCAGCTCTTTGGGGAAAGAGGCGATAAAGTAATTACACTCCATAAGCGTTAATGAATCCCAGTAACTGTCTCTAATTGCTCTCTGTAACTATCTCTAATTGCTCTCTGAACCCTTTTTGGAACAGAAGTTGGAAGCCACTGTGTGGCCTTTGCCTGAATTTAGGAGATAAATTTAAGACGCTCCTGTCCCCTAGCCTGCTCCTTCTGCCTTTTCCAAAATGGAAACCTTAAACCGGAAAGAATGTGCTGCTCCCTTGGAACTTTTTGCGCTATTACCTACAATTAGAGATGTTGTTAGTTCAGGTTCAGAAGCGTAGCAGGAGAGCTATGTTTGAATCCAATAGCACCTTAGAGACCAACTGGATTTAAGGGTAGAGTTGCCAATCCCCAGTCGGGAGCAGGCGATCCCCTGGTTTGGAGGAGCCCCTCCTCCCCACTTCAGGGTTATCAGAATGCAAGGTGGGATGGGTGGGAAATGTCTGCTAGGCACTCCGTTATATTCTATGGAGACCAGTCCCCATAGGGTATAATGGAGAATTGATCTCTGGGTATCTGGGGCTCTGGGTGGGGGCTGTTTTTTTTAGGTAGAGGCACCACATTTTCAGCATAGAATCTGGTGCCTCTCCTCAAAGAAACAAACAAACCCAAGTTTCAAAAAGATTGGACAAAGGGGTCAAATTCTATGAGCCCCCAAAGAAGATGCTCCCATCCTCCATCACTTCCAATGGAGGGAAGGCATTTAAATGAAGCATAGTCTGTTTAAAGGTGATGGCCAGAACTCCCTTTGATTCCCTGAGTCAGACCTGGCAACCTTATATTGGGGGGGGGCGGGGTATAAGCTTTTGATACTCAAGGCTCCTTGTTTTGGCTCTCAAAAGCTTATACCCAAGGCCTTTTTTGAGCAGGAACGCACAGGAATGCAGTTCCGGCTGGCTTGGTGTCAGGGGTGTGTGGCCTAATATGCAAATTATTTCCTGCTGGGCTTTTTCCTACAAAAAAAGCCCCTTGTGAAACAGTGATGTCAGTGGGTGTGGTCTAATATGTAAATGAGTTCCTGCTAGGCTTTTTCTCCAAAAAAGCCATGCTTCTACCCACAAAATCTTCTTGCTGTCTGAGCTGTTACTAGACTCAAATTGCAATTCTTGTTCTTTCAGTGTTCCCCTTCCTCACTATTCGAATTGGGAGCTCTGGGTTGGGCAATACCTGGTGATTTGGAGGAAGTGGAGCCTGGGAAGGGCAGGGTTTGGGGAGAGGAGAAATCTCATCAGGGTACAATGCCAGAGTCCAGCCATTTTCTCCAGGGGAAATGGATAAATGGGGGGGGGGGATTGGAGAAACATATGGAGCAGAGGTGGTTCTTAGTCACAAGCAATAGATGGAACACTCTGTCTGGGGCAGTGGTGCTCTGTATTCTTGGTGCTTGTGGGGGGGGGGGGCAACAGTGGGAGGGCTTCTGGAGTTCTGGCCCTGCTGGTGGACCTCCTGATGGCACCTGGGTTTTGGCCACTGCGTGACACAGAGTGTTAGACTGGATGGGCCATTGGCCTGATCCAACATGGCTTCTCTTGTGTTCTTAACTCTGAAGTTTGGAGATCAAGTGCAAAATTGGGAGTTCTCCAGACCTCACCTGCAGGTTGGCAACTGTCGAGCAGGTAATCTCCGCATGAAGGAGTGATCGCATCTTGTTTCTAGGGGGCATGTGCACAGAAATGCGCAACCATTAGCGTTAGGGCGTCATGGTGTTCTCTTTCCCGTGCCAGCAAGGCTAATTTTGAAAGGATGATGCAATTATGTTTTCCCAGAATATCCTTAACCTGACAGCTCGGTTTTTTAAAAAAAAACAATGCAGGGAAAGAGGGTTGCAGAGTAAAAGAATTTGAGAGCTGGAGAAGAGGCTTTGGCCTTTGGAAAAAAGGCTTTGTTGTGTGCTGGACTTTATGTTTGGCGGGTAGCTTTTGTGCGCCCTGGCTATCGCAGGAACGCTAGGGTCTCTGGGATACATGATGTGATTTGGACTCTAATAGGGAACCAATGAGCAGTTCTGGCACGAAGCTTGACTGCCGCGATTTGGTATGGGGATCTGGGGGGGGTGGTTAACATAAGAACATAAGAGAAGCCATGTTGGATCAGGCCAATGGCCCATCCTGTCCAACACTCTGTGTCACACAGTGGCCAATATATGTGTGTGAGTGTGTGTATACACACACACACACACACACACATATATATATATATATATACACACACACACACACACACACACTGTGGCTAATAGCCACTGATGGACCTCTGCTCCATATGATTATCCAGTCCCCTCTTGAAGCTTTCTATGCTTGTAGCTGCCACCACCTCCTGTGGCAGTGAATTCCACATGTTAATCACCCTTTGGGTGAAGAAGGACTTCCTTTTATCCGTTCTAACCCGACTGCTCAGCAATTTCATTGAATGCCCATGAGTTCTTGTATTGTGAGAAAGGGAGAAAAGGACTCCTTTCTCTACTTTCTCCATCTTGTGCATGCATGTAAGCGGGGTCACAGCCTCGCCATTTTGTCTAAGTATGTAGCAATCAATAAAACATAATTCCTGTTTTGCCATGATGCATCGAACCCAGTATTTTACATGCTTGCCAAGATCCTCTGTGTGAGAGAGAGACGCTCAGACAGACAACTAAACAAGTTGACTTTGAGAAAGAGTAGTGTTTCAAACAGGATACACTGACACACAGAGCCAGTTTGGTGCAGTGGTTAAGTATGTGGACTCTTATCTGGGAGAACCGGGTTTGTTTCCCCACTCCTGCACTTGCACCTGCTGGTATGGCCTTGGGTCAACCATAGCTCTGGCAGAGGTTGTCCTTGAAAGGGCAGCTGCTGTGAGAGCCCTCTCCAGCCCCACCTACCTCACAGGGTGTCTGTTGTGGGGGAGGAAGGTAAAAGAGATTGTAAGCCGCTCACAGACTCTTCAGAGTGGAGGGCGGGATATAAATCCAATATCTTCTTCATCTTCTTCTTATAATCCCGAGGGCACTCCTTCTTACTAAATATATAGCCGATGCTGTTTCCAAATCAAATGCCATTCTGGTTGACAGTCTCCAGGGCTTTTTTTTTTTAGAAGGAATGCAGAGGAACACAGTTCCGGTGAACTTGGTGTCCGTGGGTGTGGCCTAATATGCAAACAAGTTCCTGCTCGGCTTTTTCTACAAAAAAAGGTCCTGTGTGAAACAATGGTGAAGTCAGGGGGTGTGGCCTAACATGCAAATGAGTTCTTGCTGGGCTTTTTTTTAACAAAGAAAGCCCTGACTGTCTCTTTTAGTTTATTTTCAAAGACAGGACAGTAAAAGAGAGAGAGAGAGAGGACCAGTTTCTGTGCCTTTAAATGGAAGGGCAGAAAGGCTCAATGGGCACGCATGCATAGGACACAGAAATAGCAGGACACACGGGAAAAATTAATAAGGCTAATAATATATATAGTCAGGAGTCGTTTTGTAGAAAAATAGGTGGCGGAGCTCATTAGCATAACATTAGCATATGCCGCTGCCCACCCGCCCCCCCCCCCCCCAGCCAAAAGCAACCCAATGCAAGAAACGAGAACCCCGGGTGAACAAGGCCTACTTGGTCTGGCTAGAGAGCCAGCCAGCCCAAGCAGGCCTTGCTCTCCTAGGGCTCTCCTGGGCTGCTCCCTCCCCCCCCCCCAGTCAAAAGGCCAGCAAGCCACCTACTGCCCAAAATCACACAAGTGGAGAAAGGATGGTACAGACTTCTTCAGGGGTTAATGAGAGCTGCTGGAGACGTGGCAAAGCCCCTGGTGGCTGGCTGGCTGCTTGCTCTCCTAATCCAGGGATTGTTATGCAGCTGCACCTACTATTTCAGGGGTGGCCAATGGTAGCTCTCCAGATGTTTTCTGCCTACAACTCCCATCAGCCCCAGCCAGCATGGCCAATACCGTTGGCCACCCCTGTACTATTTAATGGACAAGGTAGGTGGGGAGGAAGAGGGGGGAACCCTCAGAAAGGCTCGGGAGCTGAGCTCCTGCTGAATCTGAGGCATGTATATAATCCAAAATGCTGCAAAGCATATGAAAATACAGGAAGACTAATAAACTACTGAATGCATGTAGCAAAAATACAGAAAGACACTAATAGACAATAAATCCATACACTATTCAAGTGCAACACCACTCAGTGACAAAGAGGCCAGAGTCCCAAAGAAAACTTGTTTATTAGAGTCTCTGTACTTTTGCTATATGCATTCAATAGTCTATTAGACTTCCTGTGTTTTCATATGCTACGCATTTTGGATTATATATATTGCTAGCCTTATGAATTTTTCCCGTGTTTCCTGCTATTTCTTTAACGGATGGGTGGCAGGCAGAAACTCAACCGGCAAAGCTTTTCCCGGTAAGGAGAAGCCCTGACGGGAAACCCCCGTCTGCTGAATTTCTGCCTGTGATGCAGTTCTTAAAACCCAGAGGAAACATCAGACAAGAATCAGTTGTAAGATATGCTAAAGACACAAGAGCCCCATAAAAAAGAAAGAAAGAAAGAAGTGACAATCTTAACGTGTCCCATCCGAAGGATTCTGGTAGGGATTATGTCAGCGCTTTACACAACCGCAAGCGAAAACAGAACTTAGAAGGGAATCTCTTTGTGTAATTGCATCAGCACCCTGGGAATAGCTTCCCTTGCTGGATTTCTGAATGTTGCACAAGCGCACTGCAGGGCTACTTGCGTTGGCGGAGGGAGTAGCGGGGAAAACTTCACCTGCTGAATTTCTGCCTGCCGGGCTAGTGCTAATGGCTTGGAGCTGAGCGAAAGGAACCCAAAGCTATTAACAACACTGTTCTCCCCATCTTTGTTTTATTATCACCAGGGGTGGGATTCTAGCAGGAGCTCCTTTGCATACTAGGCCACACACCCCTGATGTAGCCAATCCTCCAAGCGCTTACAAGTCTCTTTTTTGTAAGCTCTCGGCAGACTGGCTACATCAGGGGCGTGTGGCCTAACATGCAAAGAAGCTCCTGCTAGAATTCCACCCCTGATTATCGCAACAACAACCCTATGAGGTAGGTTAAGATTAGAGACAGTGGTGGATCCTGGCCAGACACTGTATGCGCTACACAACACTAAGCACTACGCTGCATGACACACACACACTCCGATATGAAACAGAAGTGCTCATGGTGGTAAAAGTAAGGTGTTATGTATTGGGACTTGCAGCAGGCCCAGCGCAAGTATGAGTTGCGGCTGTCAGAATATATTGTGCATTGCAAGAATTATTTGTATAATTCAACACTGTCTTAGCCAAAGCTCCTAGGCTGACACACAGAGATCTTATTGTTCACAGAATCACAGAATTGGAAGGGATCTCTATGGTCATCTAGTCCAACCCCCTGCACAATGCAGGGAATCCTCAAACATCTCATCTACACACTCACCCAGTGACACAAACTCCACACCCGGAAGATGGCAAAAAAAAGAAAACAAACCCTCCAAGATCCCTGGCCAAACCGGCCTGGAGAAAAATTGCTGCGGGACTTCAAAGTGGCGATCAGCATTTTCCGGGGCATGTCAGAAAGGGCCGCAAGAACTAAGCACTATGCAGCCCTTCCTGCCCTCCTTCTCATGCTCTGCTGAAGTTCACAGAATCAGCATTGCTGTCAGGTGGCCATCTAGCCTCTGTCTGAAAACCTCCAAGGCAGGAGAGCCCACCACCTCCCGAGGAAGCCTGTTCCACTGAGGAACCGCTCGAACGGTCAGGAAGTTCTTCCTGACGCTTAGCCAAAAACTCTCTTGATTTAATCTCAACCCGCTGGTTCTGGGTCCAACCTTCTGGGGCCACAGAAAACAACTCCGCACCATCCTCTATAGGACAGCCCTTCGAGTGCTTGAAGATGGGGATCACCGTCACCTCCTGAAACATTACCACTACTTGTTACCGCTACAGAGGGAAG
The DNA here is from genome assembly GCF_032191835.1 of Heteronotia binoei. Taxonomy (NCBI): domain Eukaryota; kingdom Metazoa; phylum Chordata; class Lepidosauria; order Squamata; family Gekkonidae; genus Heteronotia; species Heteronotia binoei. The sequence goes on along the minus strand of NC_083239.1, from coordinate 44,206,966 downwards.
AGGTTGGCGACCACATTGCCCACCCTATTCCTCCCCAAGACATGCTGCTCGCTTCCCTCCTTCATCTGCCGTGGGGCAAAAAGTCTCACTTGTTTGAACAAATGGGCCAGAAGAACTATGCCCTGGAAGGAATGGGGCAGAAGGTGAAGCATGAGGTTGCCAACTCTGGGTTGGGAAATTCCTGGAGATTTGGGGATGAAATTTGGGAGGACAAGGACCTCAGAGAGGTAGAAGAGCCTGCCATTTTCTCCAGAGGAAATGGTCTCTGTAGTCTGGGGATCAGTTGTAATTCCAGGAGGTCTCCAGGCCCCACCTGGAGGCTGGCAACCCTACTGAGAAGATTTAAAGGGTAGGTTTTCCAGGCCACAAATGGACACCCTCAGTCTTCACAAGGAAGTAGGCTGTCTCCCAAGTGCTTCCGTAACTGCAGATTCAGAAGGACTTAAAAAGGAAGCCTTTCCCTCAGCTCTCAGCCATTAGCTGTAGACCAACCGGCAGAAATTCAGCAGGTGAAGTTTTCCCTGCTACTCTCTCCGCCAAGAGAATTTCCACCAGCTGGACATTTGTGACTCAGGAGGCTGTTCCAGCAGAAAAAGATGGCAATCCTAGACCCAGAAATAGGGTTGTCAAGTCCAATTCAAGAAATGTCTGGGAACTTTGGGGGTGAAGCTAGGAAATTTTGGGGGTGGAGCCAGAAGAAAGGTTGTGACAAGAATAATTGAACTCCAAAGGGAGTTCTGGCCATCACATTTAAAGAGATCTCACACCTTTCAAATGCCTACCCTACATTGGAAATAAAGAAGGGTAGGGGCACTTTCTTTTGATGCTCATGGAATTGAACCCCTTGGTCCAATGCTTTTAAAACTTGGGGGGTCTTTTGAAGAGAGGTGTTGGATGCTATGCTGCAAATTTAGTGCTTCTACCTCAAAAAACAGCCCCCCCCAAGAGCCTCAGATACCTGCAGATTAATTCTCCATTATTCCCTAAGGGAAATGGTTTCCATAGGGAACAATGAGTGCACAGCAGACACCCCCTCCCCACCGTGGGCTTTCTGATGACCCCGAAGCAGAGGGAGGCTCTCCAAACCAGGGGATCCCCTGCCCTCACCTGGGGATTGGCAACCCTACCCGGAAATGGGTCTAGAATTTTGCAGAGCACAGCAGGGTTTCCCCAAGTTTGGCTTTACCCATCATGGAACTGCAGCGGCTAGCAAGCCGCAAGGCGGTGGCATTTTTTCCTCCTTCCCGCACAATTCAGTAAATGCTCAGTAGCCCGCTTCGGGTCTCCATCCGGCAACTGCAGCAGAATCTTTCCCGGTCAACCTCCCCGCCCCCACCCCAGTCTCCAAACTGCTGGTCACCCTTTGGTGGCTTTCACTTCTGCTTCCCTTTCGCATTTTTAGCCGGTTTAAAAACAGACTCCAATTTACTGAAACACCAGCTAAAAACAGACACCCAGAAACCAGCCAGGCCGGCAGCTCCCAGCAGGGCTCCTCCCACCTCCCGGCAGCCAGCTGGATCCTTCCCCCCCTCCCCCCTCGGGGCCTTCGGGGGTGGTCTCCGTAGAGAAAAGGGCTTGGGCCAACTCCACAAGGAGGGTCCGGTGGCCTCCTTTGCCCTTAACGTCTGCACAGACAAGGGGCGATTTGGGGAGGGACGGTGGCTCAGTGGTAGAGCGTCTGCTTGATAAGCAGAAGGTCCCAGGTTTAATCCCTGGTATCTCCAACTAAAAAGGGTCCAGGCAAATTGGTGAGAAAAACCTCAGCTTGAAACCCTGGAGAGCCGCTGCCAGTCTGAGTAGACGATACTGACTTTGATGGACCCAGGGTCTGATTCAGTATAAGGCAGCTTCACACGTACATATGTTCAGAAAGGGCAGCTCACCCTTGTGAAGAGCGACACAAGCCCAAATCCTCTCGCTTTCGTGACAGCCCCTGATGGGAACAGGCTTGTCAACTGATACTATAGCACTGGAAAAAGTGCAGAAAAGGGCAACTAGAATTATTCAAGGGTTGGAAAAGGTTAACCAGTGGGAAAAGGTTAAAGCACTTGGTGCTCTTTAGCTTGGAGAAACGTTGACTCAGGGGTGATATGATAGAGGTTGACACGATTATGCATTGGATAGAGGAGGTAGAGAAAGAACTTCCTTTCTCACAATACAAGAACTCGTGGCACTCAATAAAATTGCTGAGCAGTCGGGTTAGAACGGATAAAAGGAAGCACTTCTTCACCCAAAGGGTGATTCACACATAGAATTCACTGCCACAGGAGGTGGTGGTAGCTACAAGCATAGGCGGCTTCAAGAGGGGATTGGATAAACATATGGAGCAGAAGTCCATCAGTGGCTATTAGCCACCCACAGGGTATAGATGTCTGGGGCATCTGTCTCTCTGTCTGGGGCAGTGATGCTCTGTATTCTTGGTGCTTGGAGGGGGGGGCAACAGTGGGAGGCTTCTAGTGTCCTGGCCCAACTGATGGATCTCTGGATGGCGCCTGGTTCTTTTGGCCATTGTGTGACACAGAGTGTTGGACTGGATGGGCCATTGGCCTGATCCAACATGGCTTCTCTTATGTTCTTAACTGATCACAGCCTGGTCCACTCCCGTGCCTTTCACAGTGGCACTCTGTCAAAATTGATCATGCCCTTTGCTGTCACCCGCTATCGAGCCAATGTTAAAAGCACAGGAACAGGAAGCACACAAAAAAGCCGCTGGGGAGGCGGTATGGCAGAGTGTCTAAGAGCACTCTAATCTGGAGAACTGGGTTGATTCCCCATTCCTCCACATGCAGCCAGCTGGGTGATCTTGGGCCAGTCACAGCTCACTCCAAGCTGTTTTCTCAACAGCAGTTCTCTCAGAGCTCTCTCAGCCCCACCTACCTCACGGGGTGTCTGTTGTGGGGACAGGAAAGGAAGGCAATTATAAGCCGCTCTTAAGATGGCAGTGAAAACAGGGTATAAAAGCCGACTCTTCTTCTTCTTCCTGCCCTGGTTGCCACCTCCTCCACAACTACAGAAGAAGAAGACTGCAGATTTATACCCCGCCCTTCTCTCTGAAGCAGAGGCTCAGAGCGGCTTACAATCTCCTATGTCTTCTCCCCTAACAAGAGATACCCTGTGTGGTAGGTGGGGCTGAGAAAGCTCTCACAGCAGCTGCCCTTCCAAGGACAACTCCTGTGACAGCTATGGCTGTGATAGCTATGCCGTTCCAGCAGCTGCAAGTGGAGGAGTGGGGAATCAAACCCGGTTCTCCCAGATAAGAGTCCGCTCACTTAACCACTACACCACACTGGCTCTCATGCCATATAGCAGCTGCATAGCATGCAAGAATCCAACAGGTAAAGCTCTCCCCACCATCCCAACTTCTCTATGGTGGCTAAAGCTTTCCTAGTGAATTTATCCCTGTTGGGCATTTGTCCAGCACAGGAGCCCTGCCAAAGAAAATGCTCCAATGCCCTACCCCTGCATAAACTCCAGTCCCAGGCACCAACTGGCTTCCTCCACCCCGTATCATTGTCCCTTGCCCCAAGGCCTGCCAGTCTCTCTGAGCCTGTCCCGTTCTCCCCCTTCGCCTTTGAACTTCACACCACCACAGCCCTGGAAGTGAAAGGTTGAGAAGAAGGAGGAGGAGAAAGAGGAGGAGGAGGAGATGATGATATCAGATTTTTATCTCACCCTTTACTTCGAATCTTAGTATCTCAGAGCAGCTCACAATCTCCTTTATCCACATCCCCCACAACAGACAACCTGTGAGGTGGGTGGGGCTGAGAGAGCTCTCCCAGAAGCTGCCCTTTCAAGGACAGCTCTGTGAGAGCTATCGCTGACCCAAGGCCATTCCAGTAGCTGCAAGAGGAGGAGTGGGGAATCAAACCCAGTTCTCCCAGATAAGAGACCGCGCACTTAACCACTACACCAAACTGGCATCTTAAAAGGTTATTTGCCTCGGAACACACCTGCATTCCTTCTCCTCCCCCCGCCCCTCCCGAGTCCTGTAAGGTCACAATGCATGTAAATCTTCAAAACGGAGGTAACAGTGTTACCATGGACATAATGCTCAAGACAGCCTCTACTATATCAGAGAAGTTTGGTCTCGGGCAAGAAATCTATGGCTGCAATCACACACACTAAATAATGAACTTTCAATCTACTTTCCAACTGGATTTTGCGAGTTCCCACAGTATAATCCAGTTGGAACGGGCACTGAACGTGGATTGAAAGTGCATTATTGTGTGCGTGTGATCGCAGCCGATCTGTCCTAGAAGATGTGAAGAGGACAGAGAGAACTGGGAGGAGAGAAGCGAAAGGAGAATGGCAAGTCCCCGCTTGGAGGCTTGGCTCACCCTGTTGCTACTTACCCGGCGCCCACAAGCCCGAATTCACCATGGCTGTGCCGCTCCTGGCTGAGGAAAGAGGGCATTGGAGGCTCGAGTCTGCTGCTGACACCCATCCCCAGAGGGAAGCGCAGGCGGTGGGACGAGGAAGGGCCTCCAAACCAGGGGCAGGCATGGGGGAGTCCCCCCACGTTCAAGAAGCAAGCACAGTGAATGTGGCAGGAAGCAGCTGGGAGGAAGCCGTGGCAGGAGGGGGGGGGGCGCGGTGAAGAACGTTGCTGGAGCTGGCACACACAACAAACGCATGCGTGTCTGTGGTGTGCAGCGGCTCGGCTACAGCAGAGGAGCCTGGACTTTGCAGCACCAATGGCTCCAGGGCACACTGCTCAAGACACCCCACTTAGGTGAGGGGTCTATGTAAAAGGTGCACACAGCTTGTGCTTCTCAGCATGCAGCCCAACCTGGCATGTGCGGCGACAAAGGGTTAAACACATGAACCTGCCTTATACCGAGTCCCTCGAAGTCCCTGCGAACTGGCAGCAGCTCTCCAGGGTCTCAGGCAGAGGTCTTTCACAACGCCTCCTACCTGGTCCTTTTATTTGGAGATGCCGGGGACTGAACCTGGGACCTTCTGCATGCCAAGCAGAGGCTCTTCCACTGAGCCACGGCCTTGCCCTTGCAAATGAACACATGAAGATGCCTTAAACTGAATCAGACCACTGATCTATCATAGTCAGTACTATGTACTCAGTGGCATCACCTACTGCCAGATCTTTTAACTGGAGATGCCAGAGATTGAACCTGGGACCTTCTGCATGCCAAGCAGAGGCTGCACCACTGAACTACAGCTCCACTTCATGGCTCTCCAGGGCTCAGGCTGAGGTCTTTCCCATCCCCTCCTGCCTGATCCTTTTAACTAGAGATGCCAGGGATTGAACCTGGGACCTTCTGCATGCCAAGTAAATGCTCTACCATTGAGCTACAGCCCCACTTCATGGCTCTCCAGGGTCTCAGGCAGGTCTTTCCCATCACCTCCTGACAGATCCTCTAACTAGAGATGCCAGGGATTAAACCTGGGACCTTCTGCATGCCAAGCAGATGCTCTACCACTGAGCCACAGCCCCTCTTCCTGGTTCTCCAGGGTCTCAGATGGAAGTCTTTCCCATCACCTCCTGCCCGGTCCATTTAACTGGAGATGCCGGGGATTGAACCTGGGACTTTCTGCACGCCAAGCAGATGCTCTACCACTGAGCTACAGCCCCACTTCATGGCTCTGCAGGGTCTCAGGCTGAGGTATTTCCCATCACCTCCTGGCTGGTCCTTTTAACTGGAGATGCCGGGGATTGAACCTGGGACCTTCTGTATGCCAAGCGGATGCTCTACCGCTGAGCCATGGCCACTCCCCTCTACAAAAAAAGCCCTGCTGAGGCCCCTTCCCTCCCCAATCTCCACCCTCTTCTGGATCCACCCCCAAAGCCTCCAGGTATTTTCCAACACAGAACTGGCAACCCTGCCGCTATCCAAATGCTGCCTATAGTCAGATCAGTTCGAGGGCCTCAGATGTAGGCCTTTCCCCCATAACCTTCCTAAGCCTGATCTGTATCTCTGGTTTGTCTGGCCCCACCCCCTTCCCAGGGTTTTTTTTTTTCCCTGTAGCAGGAAGTCCTTTGCATATTAAGCCCCACACCCCTGATGTAGCTAGCCAATCCTCCAAGAGCTCTTCTTACAGGGCCTACTGTGAGCTCTTGGAGGATTGGCTACATATGCAAAGGAGTTCCTGCTACAAAAAAAGCCCTGCCCCTTCCATGTTTACTTCTACTCCTCACCTACCCATCCTCTCAATCCCGGTTCCCCCGAACTTCCTGGATCTGCCTTTCTCCTGTGGATGCTGTGATCTCCTGCCAGTTGCATGGGACTCCCGCAATCCTCTAGTACCCAGCGTGAACTTTGCCCTGCTGAGCATGAGAAACACATGGGCTAGTGAAGTTTTAGGAGGGGGGAGAGCACTCGCTGGCCTCTGCGGCAGAGTGACGTCCTAGGCAGTCACCTAGAGCATCCTGCCAGGGCAAGAGGATACAGCTAGTCAATACGGAAAAGACACTGTCGCGGGAACACATGAAGCTGCCTTCTAGGCAACCAGACCCTTGGTCCATCAAGGTCAGAATTGTCTGCTCAGACTGGCAGCATCTCTCCAGTGTGTTTTATATCAATAAAATAAAGCAGCCGATATTATAGTGCCCCTATATGCAGGGCCGGCTCGCCCACTAGGCAAACTAGGCAGTTGCCTAGGGCGCCGGCAGGGTGGGGGTACCGAATTCACCCTCCCCCCTAGGCAAATGCACAGTTTTCTCCCCCACCTCCTCCTCCTTCTTCCCTTCCCCACCCCAGGTCTGTTTCAATGCCCGGAAGGACGATTGAGCGTTGCTCCTGGGCTGTCTAAAGGCGCCCCCCCTGATCAGCTGATCGGTGGGTAAAACTGCCCTGCCTGCTCACTCAGTGCCCGGGCAGGCTAGCAGTAGCATGAATGAACTGCGTCCCGAAAGTTCATTCGACGTATCTCGACGTATCTCAAAGAAGGAGACATCACAGAACAGGGAAAAGTACAGAAGAGGACCCATGTTCCCTCTAAGCTGAGTTGGTGTGAGCTAGCTCACAGTTTTTTAGTCTCCAACTCACACATTTTCTGTCTTGGCTCAGGAAAAATGGCTCCAGGGCAAACCAATTTATACAGCAGCTCACAACCTTTAAGTCAGAAGCTTATGAAGTAGAATTTTTTGCTCACAAGACTCCACAGCTTAAAGGAAGCACTGAAGAGGACAACTTAGCACTTCCCCTATGAAGAAAGGCTGAAGTGTCAGGGACTTTTCTGTTTAGAAAAGAGACAGTTAAGGGGAGGGCATGATAGAAGTTTATAAAATTATGTGTAGGGTGGAGTTGACAAAGAGAAAAATTTTTCTCCTCCCCAAATACTGGAACTCGAGGGCATCCAACGGAGCTGATGGGCAGTGAATTCAGGACAGACAAAAGGAAATATTACTTTACACAGTGAGAAATTAAAATGTGGCATTCACTGCCAGAGGACGTAGTGATGGCCACAGGTGTCAACGGTTTAAAAGAGGATTAGACAGATTCATGGAGGAGAGGGTTATCAGTGGCTAATATCCATGGTGACTAAAGGGAACTTCCCTATTCAGAGGGAACATGCCACATTCAGAGGCAGTAGACCTGGCCTAGGGAGAACAGGTAGTCAACCTCTGAATCCCACTGCCTGGAGGTAACAAAAGGGAAAGGCCTCAGCTTCTCTGCCTCATTGCTGGCCCTCCAGAAGAAATGGCTGGCCACTGTGTGAGACAGGATGCTGGACTAGATGGACCACTGGTCTGATCCAGCACAGCTCTTCTTATGTTCTTATCACCTGCTACTTTACCTTTTCACTTGATACGCTGAGAATTGAACCGGGAACTCTCTGCGTGCCGCGCAGGTGCACTACCACTGATCCACGGCCTCTCATCTAGCAGTGATGGCAAAATCAAATGGACATGTTTGAGAGCAGCGTGCCACTGGGGGGCAGCACTGACTGCCAATTTCATGCCCAGCCCGCAGGCTTCCCCGATGCAGCAGTCTGTTGCTGAGAAACAGCATCTAGGACTGAGACAGTCCCTCGCTTGGACCCAGCGGTGCTTTTCTTATGTTCTAAGATCTGGACCAGGAAATCCTAACTTCGACCCACTTTGCAGAAGACACTTCTGAATGATGGTTAAAAAAAAAAAAAAAACTTCGACGGTTAGATTGAGGCCAGTAGCACTTTGGAGACCCAGCAAGATTTGGAGCAGGGGTGGCCAAACTGTGGCTCAGGAGCCACATGTGGCTTTTTCACACTTATTGTGTTGCTCTTGAAGCTCCCACCACCCCCTTGGTTGACTTGGAAAAGGCATTTCTCTATTTAAGTCACTTCTCTGAGCCAAGCCAGCTGGCAGCTTGGAGAACGCATTTAAAGTTAAAGTTGCTTTCTTTCCTCCCATCTATTTGCCTGCCTGCCTTGTGGTTCTCAAACATCTGATGTCCGTGTCTTGCGGCTCTCAAATATCTGAGATTTATTCTATGTGGCTCTTACATTAAGCAAGTTTGGCCACCCCTGATTTGGAGGGTATAAACTCTATGCTGGATAGAAGAGTTTTTGGGGGGGAGGAGGAGTTTAAGAAATTACCCTCATTTTGAGGGAGATAATCTAAGAAGATGGGGCTGACTCTGTCAAGGTCTAGAGCAGGGGTAGCCAAGCTTGCTTAATGTAAGAACCCCAAAGAAAAAAGTCAGGTGTTTGAGAGCCGCAAGACACGATATCTGAGATCTGCAAGACAAGGAAGGAAGGAAGGAAGGAAGGAAGGGAGGGAGGGAGGGGGGGGAGGGAGGGGGAGAGAGAAGAAAGAAAGCAAATTTAACTTTAAATGCATTCTCCAAGCTTCTGGCTGGCTTGGCTTGGAGAAGTGGTTTAAAGAGACTGACTGGGTGGTGGGGGCTTTGAGACCCACACAATATGTGTGAAAGAGCCACATACGGCTCCCAAGTCACAGTTTGGCCACTCCTGGTCTAGAGACACATAACCAGAGATCAATTGAGAGAACCCATTTGGTGTAGTGGTTGAGTGCACAAATTCTAATCTGGGAGAACTGGGTTTGATTCCCCACTCCTCCACGTTCAACTGGTGGGTGACCTTGGGTAAGCCATAGTTCTCTCAGAGCTCTCAGTCCCACCTACCTCACAGGGTTGTTGTGGGGAGAAGGGAAAGGAGATTGTAAGTTGCTCTGAGACTCCAAATGAAGGACAAGGTACAAATCTAATCTCTTCCTCTTGCCACAGGAGGTGGTGGCAGCTACAAGCATAGCCAGCTTCAAGAGGGGATTGGCATATGGAGCAGAGGTTCATCAGTAGCTATTAGCCACAGCTTATTGTCGGAACTCTCTGTGTGGGGCAGTGATGCTCTGTATGCTTGGTGTGTGGGGGAGCAACAGTGGGAGGGCTTCTAGTGTCCTGGCCCCACTGATGGACCTCCTGATGGCACCTGGGTTTTTTTGGCCACTGTGTGACACAGAATGTTGGACTGGATGGGCCATTGGCCTGATCCAACATGGCTTCTCTTTTGTTCTCCTCCTCCTCCTCCTCTTCTTCTGATTAATTACTCCCAATGAGAACAGGTCTTTCTATCCCACCTACTGGGGTGGTTACAGGCATTCCACCCACTTTCTTGGTAATGTTTCTATGGGGAACAGGCAGATTCCCCCCCCCCCCAAAAAAGCATGAAAACCAGGAACTGTGCTTTCCTCTGTAAGAACAGGCCTTCAGTGAAAGCAGTGAAACCCAGGATGTTCATCCCAGAAACCAAACGTGTGGCAGCAATGATGGTTAGAAAGACCCACTCCTCGCTGCGGAAATCTCCCCAAATCCCCAACTTGCAGGGCTGGCCCTGCCACTAGGCAAACTAGGGAACTGCCTAGGGCGCTGGCCTTCTGGGGACGCTAAATTGCCCCCCCCCCCAGTGACTCAGTGACGTTATCAGTGCGGGGGGTGGTGGGCGTGTCTTGCCTGGAGTACCAGATAGTCTAGGGCCAGGCTGTCTCCAAGTGTATGGAGACTGGTGGCATTTATCTAGCAGTGAGGGGAAGGGACTCTGTCCATGCTCAGAGACCCTTCTGGATTCTTTCAGAGGGTAGCCATGTAGGTCTGAGGTAGAACAGCTAGAGTCGAGTCCAGAAGCACCTTAGAGACCAACAATGCTTAGTTCTTGTGGCTCTTTCTTACACGACAAGGGAAATGCTGATTGCCATTTTGGGGTCAGGGAGCAATTTTTCTCCAGGCCAGTTTGGACAGGGATCCTGGAGGTTTTTGCCATCTTTTAGGAATGGAGCAGGGGTCACTGGCAATGTGTGTGTGTGTTGGACTAGATGACCCTAGAGGTCTTTTCCAATTCTGTGATTCTTTGAGACTCTCAGGGAGTCAGGATGCAGAGGTACAGTGCAAAATGATGAAGGGATCTTTGAAGCTCTCAAAAGTTTACAACCTGAAACTTTGGTTGGCCTCTTGTTGGCCTCTGAAACTGTCTACCTGGAAGGCACCACCCATCAACCTCATGAAAAAAACCCAGGAGAGTACCAATTGATATCTTTCTTAACTCCCTTTTCTTTTGCATTAGAATCATAGAATCACAGAGTTGGGAGAGACCTCCAGGGTCATCTAGTCCAACCCCCTGCACAATGCAGGAAACTCACAAATCCCTAAATTCGCAGGATCCTCATTGCTGTCAATGGCCATCTAGCCTCTGTTTAAAAGGTGCATTGTTCCTTTGCATCTTGACTTCCACCTTTGATACACCCCTCCCACCTTCAGACTGAGATATAAGGACTCAGGGATCTCTGTGTTCCCACTTGTATCCGATGAAGGGGGCTTGCCCCAAGACGTATCAGCATCTCGTGGCAAGCGCATATCCCCAAAATCTCATTGGTCTCTAAGATTTATTTATTTGCTTTGTTTATATCCTGCCTTTCTCTCCAGTGGGGGACTCAAAGAGGCTCACATCCTTCTCTTCTACTCCAATTTATCCTCACGGCAACCCTCTGAGGCAGGCTAGGCTGAGAGTGTGTGACTGGCCCAAGGTCACCCAGTGAGCTCCCGTCACAGTGTGGGTCTTCCAAATCCTAGTCTGACATTTGAACTCTGCACCACACTGGGGGGGAAGGAGGAGGGGGAGGAAATTGAAAAGGAAAAGGAGGAGAAGGAGGAGGAGAAGAAGGAGAGTTGAATTTATACCCCGCCCTTCACTTGGATCTCAGAGCAGCTTACAATCTCCTTCCCTTCCTCTGCCACACAACAGACACCCTGTGAGGCAGGTGGGGCTGAGAGAGCTCTGACTGGCCCAAGGTCACCCAGCTGGCTGCATGTGGAGGAAGAGTGGGGAATCCAGCCAGGTTCTGCAAATTTAGAGTCCACTGCTCATAGTCAAACTGGCTCACAGAGTGGATTCAAATCTAGCTATACTTCCAGATTCTTGCCTTCCAAGCAGGATGCCAAGCCCTGCTACCCAAGGGAGAGCTACTGAGGGAGAGCCAGTGCAATGTTGTGACTAGAGGTGGACGAAGATCTTGGGAACGTGGGTTCGAGTCCCCACTTCTGCCATGGAAGCTCGCTGGGTGACCTCGGGCCTTGCCTAACTCAATGGGTTGTCATTGTGTGAAAATGGAGGAGGAAAGAGGAATATTCTTAACCAGTTTTGTCATTGTGTGAAAATGGAGGAGGAAAGAGGAATATTCTTAACCAGTTTTGTGTCCCAACTGGGGAGAAAAGGAGGCTACAAAGAAATAAATGCATATAAACGCACATAACAATCACAGGGATCAAGAGATTAGTTTGCATAAATTTTGTTTGTCTTCAAGGTGCCACTAGACTCTTCTTCGCGTGTGCATTTTATTAACGCTATTATTTATAATCCGAGACAGACTCATATGGCTACAGTTCAGGAACGATTGCTCGACAGAAAGGGGGGGGGGGACTGAAGTTTGGGGTGCCGACCACTGAGGGGCAGCAGAGCGCCACCAAATCTCACTCTCACCTGTGGAGACCGATTCATGCCAGGAGACTCTCCCATACAACCACGACCGGCAGGTTTACTCTTGGCACAGTCTTGCTCTTTTTCTCAAGCGCGCTTTCATGCGCCTGCCGAATACCACCATTCACGACACTGGAGCCTGCAGAAGTTACACCTGCGCGACGTGGCACATGGGCTGAGGTCGGGTCTGGAGCGCTTCCAGTTCAGCCCTCTCAAGAGGGGAAACTGGGGAAAGATGCTTCTCTGCCCGAGTCCCTGGACATCCGCTGCCAGCCAGCACAGATGATGGACCCAGAATAAAGCATCTTCATATATTCAGCACAGATGGTGGACCCAGAATAAAGCATCTTCGTATATTCAGGTTTATGGGTTCCACTGGATACACAGATGCAGCTAGGAGCCGCAGCAAGGGGTGCGTTATGTGACTCTGTGGTAAGGACTTAACCTCAGTCCCTTCTCCGTAAAATGGAAAAGGGGTGTGTGGTTGTCAATATGACTGGGGGGTGGTGGGGACCTGTAAAACACTTTTGAAAAGTATTCGTTTCTTAAGAAGCAGCACCGCAACTGGGAAACCTGGCTTTCTCGTCAGATGTTGGGCTATCTTAAAACACAAAACAGAACCACGGTCTAACTTAGGAGTAACCCCAAGCTGAGGTTCACGGGCCTTTCTCCTTAGTAAAGGCATCAAAGACCGCTGTATGAGCCACCCAGGCAGTGGGTCAGTGGAAGAGGCTCTGTTCTGCAGAGAGGAGGTACCAGGTTGAACCCCCAGCATCTCCAGTTTAAAGAGGAACGGGCTGTAGGTGATGGGAAAGGCCTCTCTGCCTGAGACCCTGGAGAGCCGCTGCCAGACAGAATAGACAAGACTGATCTTGATGGACTGATTATCTAAATCGGTATAAGACAGCTTTGTGTGTGATTCTGGAAGAGCAATGAGACAAGTCTAATTCTTGGAGGAAAGACCTCCAGAATTTGCACACACAACCTCCGCACCAAGATTCTGGCGAATCAAGTCAGAAGCTCAGACTTGAAGCTCACGCCTCAAAAGTCCCAAGCCAAAACCGTGAAACGTGACCCAGTTTAGAAAAGCAAATCCAAAGTGGGCTTTTTGTTTGAGCTAAAAGCATAGCTACAGGAAACATCGTTCGGGCTCTGGAGAAGCAATCCCCAGTGTGCTTCTGAGCATGTGCAGTGTGCGCCCTCACACTGCCCCCTCCTTCACACTCTTGGGATTTGGGAAGCAACCCAGACTTCCAGGTCACGAGGTGTGGCTGCCGGCCCAAATTGAACGCTGCTGCTTCTTTCTCTGGATTGTAGGCCAGCCGAAGGGTTACGAGTTAGGGCATTGGCAAAGACTGGGAGGAGGGGTGGAGATTCATCAAGAAACCAGCCACGTCCCCCCAAAAAACCTGTATATGAGAAACCTGTGGGTAGAATAGCAATAGGCTAGCGGGTCAGCATCTCGGGGCAAGTGCAAAGCTGCCTGCCCGGTCCTGTCTCCCTTGTCCCCGCGGCTGGCTGAGGCGGGCGGTAATGAGAGGAGACGGCCGGTGTCGCGGGCGCTCCCCCGGGGCTGTGGTTATTGTATGTGACGCGCCGGCTCCATCGCGCTGCTCATATTTCTCCCCCGATCAATACTTTTGACTCCCTACAAGACAATAATCGCTTGTCCGCGGCCGCCAGTCGATCAAATACATTATTAGAGTGCGCTCCCGGGGGACCAGGGAGCATGGCGGGTGGGGGGGATGGAGCAGCCGGCAGGGGGAGAACTGAGGAAATGTGGCCGGTTTGGGGGGGTGGTGAGATGCCAAAAAGCAAGATAAGTTGGGGGGCGGAAGGACTGGAAGGAATCTATTGCTTCCTTCTAGCTCTTCCCGTGCCTATAAGTATGAATGGCTACCTGCACATAAGTGTGCACAGGTGGTCAACGCGGCCTACACCCTTATTCTGGTGATGTCAGGTCTATGGCACAAGGAAGAGCAAAACTCCCTGAGGAAGGCTGCTAACTCCTCTGAGACTCTTCTGGGCTGGCTGAAAAATTCAGTTTGAAGGAGAAAACTCCAATGGGGATGCCAATTCTGGCTTGAGGAATTCCTGGAGATTGTTGGGCAGTGCCTGAAGATTGCAGAGACTGAGAAGATAGAGCTTAGTGGAGATGTGACACCATGGAGTCCGTTCTCCAAAACTGCCAGTTTCTCCAGGGGTACTGATCTGGAAATCAGCTGTAACTCCAGGAGAACTTCATGCCGCACCTGGAAGTTGGCAACCCTAAAAAGAACTTCCAATTTCACTTCAGGAGAGATTTCTGACAGGAAGCTGGATCTACGTCTAGGCCCAAAGCCTATTTGGCTACTTTCCCCAACAATGTGTTCTTGTCCGCTTCTTTAATTTCCCACCTTGGGACACATTTTCAGTCCACCTTAAGTGAAATGCTGGTTTTGTGGTGTGTGCTTCTGAAAATTCTTCTGTAACTTCCCTCACTTTTGCCTCAGGAAGGAAACCTTTTCTGTCACTTTTTATCCTGCCTAAATTCTAAGGCGGGATATCTGGCTTTCCCTCCTGCCACTGTATCCTGACAAAAACACTGTGAGGTAAATTTAGGCTGAAAGAAACTGACAGGCCCAAAATCACCAAATGACCTTTCACGGTCCATTAAGAATTTGAACCCAGGTTTTGGGGAAGGCAATGGCAAAACCACCCCATAAAAAGTCTGCCGTGAAAACGTTGGGAAAGCAACATCACCCCAGAGTTGGAAACGACTGGTGCTTGCACAGGGGACCTTTCCTTTCCTTCCCACAGTCTCCACAAATATGCTTCAAATTTCACTTCAGGAGAGATTTCTGAGAAAAAATTTCCCTTCAGGAGAGATTTCAGGGGGTGGAGGGAGCTGAATCTACATCTAGGCCCAAAGCCTGTTCAGCTACTTTTCTCTACAATGTCCTCACATTCTTGGCATTAGTATGGTCACAGGCTCCTCTACCTGGTGGTCAAGCTAGGGTTGAGGAATCTGATTCTGAGAGGATATGTGACGTGCTGACGAAGACAGTGCCTCTGAGCATGTATAAAGTACATTGCTTGCACCGTTAAATAAGCACAGCATGTCCTGTTATTGGGCTAGGGTTGCCGAGTCCAATTTAAGAAATATCTGGGGACTTTGGAGGTGGAGCCAGGAGACTTTGGGGGTGGAGCCAGGAGACATTAGGGGTGGCACCAAGATCAAGGCTGTGACAAGCATAATTGAACTCCAAAGGGAGTTCTGGCCATCACATTTAAAGGGACAGCACACCTTTTCAATGCCTTCCTTCCATAGGAAATAATGAAGGATAGGGGCACCTTCTTTTGGGGCTCATAGAATTGGACCCCCTGGTCCAATCGTTTTGAAACTTGGGGGATACTTTGGGGAGAGGCACTAGATGCTGTACTGAAAATTTGGTGCCTCTACCCCAAAAAACAGCACCCCCCCAGAGCCCAAGATACCCGCAGATCAATTCTCCATGATTTTCTATGGGACTAAATCTCCATAGGGATAACAGAGTTTCCAGCAGACATTTCTCTCCCCTCCCCCCGCTTTCTGATGTCCCTGAAGCGGGGGGGGGAGGGCCTCCAAACCGGGGGATCCCCTGCCCCCACCTGGGGATTGGCAACCCTATATTGGGCAAAGATGACAGGATTCAGGTTGAGAGATTCCTGGAGACTGGGGGACAGCGCCTAGGGAGGGCAGGACTCTGGCTTGAGAGATTCTGGAGACTGGGGGGCAGCGCCTAGGGAGAGCAGGACTCTGGCTTGAGAGATTCCTGGAGACTGGGGGACAGCGCCTAGGGAGGGCAGAGTTTTGGGAGGACAGCCATAGAGTCCACCCCATGAAGCTGCTATTTTACTCCAGGGGTAGTGATCTCTGCCATCCGGAGATCAGCTGTAATTGAGAACGCCAAGCCCCACCTGAAAATTGGCAACCCTAAACTGGATGCTAAAGGCGGTTGAAGAGAAAAGAGAGAGCACACGTGAAGCTTTTCTCTCCCGCGTGCACAACTTGTACCTCGATTAAAGGTATACGGGTGCAGTCCTTTATGTATACGAACTGGAAAGAAAGAATTCAGAGGCATCTTTCAGGCAGTGAAGCACTTGTGTCTGAACACCATAAATATTTAACCATTGATTGATTTCCCCTCACCCCAAATCTTGCAAGAAACAGCCTCCATAACCAGGGAAGGAAGTTATTTGGTCTTTCCTGTAGCCAGCGATACAAAAAACAGGAACTTGTCTTGGAGGTACCTGAACTGGATAAGGGAATCGTAGGGTAGAACAACAATATTTCAGAAATAGAAGGGAACTGCAAAGCCTATGACTTCAAGAGGGAGACCAGTGGGGGGGAGGGGGAGAGAAGAGCAACAATTTTATGTTGTTCCTCACACAGTTTTCCTACCCAAAATGACCACCAAGTTTCTTTTAACCGTGCTGGCGGAAAAAAAACATTATGAGTATCCATAAAATAAGCACAAGGGGAAGGAATTAAATAGTCTTCCCCTTTAAACTGCAGCTCTATAACTCCATTCTGCTAAAGAAAAAAATGTTAGGGGAAAATAAGCACATACCTTATCCATAGCATGTAGTCCTGACCTAAGAGGTCCACAACATCTATGGAAAGTGGCTGCTTAGTTCAGTAGCAGAACACACATTATACGGAGGTTTGGGCTTCAGTCCTTGGAATCTCCAATAAAAGAAACTCAAGGCAGCAAGACAGCAAAAGACCAGGCCTCATTTTGGGCAGGAGCTCACCAGAACGGAGTTCCCGAACCTCTAAATTTTATTGTGCTCTTTCTTTCTTAAACCTCCCCCCACCCCCCAAAAAACTAGCTTCTGGGCTCCATTCTTCAAACCCCTGTTGAGAATTTTGCTGAACTCTATGATCTGACAAACTTCCTAATATTTTCCCCCAACAAAAAATGGGGAAATAACCAAAACAGATAAAGCAGACAGATTGAAATCTTCCTCATGCCACTGTGGCCACTTAGGAGAAAGTAATTTTAAAAGTATGGTGGGAGTAAGGTTTTATTATGACAATTACAATTCAAGAAGCATTTTAAGGTAGATGCTGAGATTATAGAATTTAGTACACCTTCTGGTGATGTCACAGGTGTGTGACATATGCAAATGAGTTATGCTAATGAGTTCCAAAGAGCCTCGTTGAGCAGAGTGTTAAAGCTGCAGTACTGCAGTCCTAAGCTCTGCTCCTGACCTGAGTTAGATCCCCGGCAGTAGCTGGTTTTTTAGGTAGCCAGCTTGAGGTTGACTCAGCCTTCCATCCTTCTGAGGTCAGCAAAATGAGTACCCAGCTTGCTGGGGGGAAAGTATAGATCAGGGGTGGCCAAAGGTAGTTCTCCAGATGTTTTTTGCCTACAACTCCCATCAGTCCCAGCCATTGGCCATGCTGGCTGGGGCTGATGGGAGCTGTAGACAAAAAACATCTGGAGAGCTACCGTTGGCCACCCCTGGTGTAGATGACTGGAGAAGGCAATGGCAAACCACCCCATAAAAAGTCTGCCATGAAAACGTTGTGAAAGCAACGTCACCCCAAAGTCGAAAACAACTGGTGCTTGCACAGGGGACATTTCCTTTTCCTTTCCTAATGAGTTCCAACGCTTCTTTTTCTACAAAATGATCCTTGCAAAAAACCCATGGTTGAA
This sequence comes from Heteronotia binoei, assembly GCF_032191835.1. Taxonomy (NCBI): domain Eukaryota; kingdom Metazoa; phylum Chordata; class Lepidosauria; order Squamata; family Gekkonidae; genus Heteronotia; species Heteronotia binoei. The sequence continues at coordinate 44,189,357 of NC_083239.1, read as the reverse complement.
AATTGACAAGGCGGGGGTCACTGGATTCAAGGGTCAAGATGAATGGTCCTATTGAGTAGGTGTGTAAATTAATAGAAAGTGAAGTCTTTTAGCATTTCAATGGGTAGAACATGGGGGAAGTTGAGGTGAGACAGCAAATTCTGGTCCAGTCTAAGGCGGACCTGTCTAAAATGGTTCAGTTTAAGCTTCCTTTAAGTATATAACATATCTTTACAGTTCTTTGCACAGCCATTCCAGCATGGAGGGATTCTCATTCATCGCACACGGTGATGGTTGTGTGACTGCTCCAGCAGGTACAAAACCCAGGTCAATATTGCCAATCTAACAGCCATGGGTGTGTTTCAGCGTGGATTTTAAAAAAATGCAAAGTGGGACCAAGCAGAGACAAAGTATACTTTTTGCAAATCCTGGGCTAATCCTAATTATGAAGAAAAATATGAAAAGTTAAAAGTTGTAGGGAATAAAGAGCCTTCAAAGCCCATAAAAGTGTCATTTGAGCATGTGCCTCACAGAAAGAAATCTATGGCATTCTGGATCGTCCTAAGCAACCTGATGACAAAAAGAGATGAGTAGGAGAACACGCAGGGGAAGAGAGACTAGAAACAAGGCAGGAAAGAATGGTTAGGGCAAGAAGCCAGGGGAACAGAAGACTAAGCGGGCAAGAAGATGGTTGTGTTTGAAATGTGGGTTTTGCCAGTGGTGTTTGCCAAGTCCAGTCCAGTTTGTGTACATGAGAGTGTGATCGCTGGGGACCTGTATAGGACGTCAATTATCAATGTGGTTACGAAGGTCATTCTGGATCACAGAGATTATAAACTGGTAGCGCTCCTTCCCCATTAGAACCACAAATCAGCTTTCTCACCACGGAAGATTCTCCCGTGGACATATATAAGAATTGCCTTGCTGGATCAGACAATGGCCCGTCTAGCCTGACACTCTGTTTCCAGCCTCAGGCTGCCAGCGGTGCTGCCTCTTGAAGCTTTGTAAGTGGGGTAGGCAACACAGGGTTGCCAGCCTCCAGGTGGGGGCTGGAGTTCTCTCGGTATCACAATAGATCTCCAGGCTACAGTTCCCATGGAGGAAATGACACCTTCAGAGGGTGGATTTTAAGGTGTCACGGATTCTGCTGAGCTCCCTCGTCCTCAGGCTCTGCTCCTAAATCTCCCAACCTGAGGACAGCAACCCTACCCTCTGGCCAGCAACTTCGGAGACGATATTGCAAAGAGGGCGCATGCTTTGGGCACCAAGTAGGGCTGCCAATCCCCAGGTAGGGGCAGGGGATCCCCCTGTTTGGAGGCCCTCCCCCCACTTCAGGGTCATCAGAAAGTGAGGGGGGGGGGGATGCCTGCTGGGCACTCATTGTTCCTTATGGAGACCGATTCCCATAGGGTATAATGGAGAATTGATACACGGGTATCTGGGGCTCTAGAGGAATTGTTTTTTGAGGTAGAGGCACCGTATTTTCAGCATAGCATCTGGTGACTCTCCTCAAAATAATCCCCAAGTTTCAAAGAGACTGGACCAGGGGGTCCAATTCTATGACCCCCCCATACTTCATTATTTCCAATGGAGGGAAAGCATTTAAAAAGAGCGCGGTCCCTTTAAATTTGACAGTCAGAACTCCCTTTTTGCGTTCAATCCTGCCTGACACAACCTTACTCCAGGCTCCACCCCTAAAGTCTCCTGGCTCCACCCCCTAAGTTCGCAGATATTTCTTAAGTCAGACTTAGCAACCCTAGCACCAAGTGTGGGTCCAGTTCTGCAACCTTACCATAAACAGTTTATGTATCCACAAAGCAGAGGCAAACCCATATTTACCAAAGTCAATCCCCTTCCTCCAAGCTGCCATGCACTGAAGAAGTTGTGCAAATTTGCCAACAGGATGCTGGACACTATGCAGGATGCACAGAAGCGGCGCAGTCCATGTTCAGAAGGCTCAAAAATGAAGCACCTTGTTTGGTTAATTAGAATAAAGATAGGGTAGAGCAGAGATATTCGTTCAGTGGCCTGGAAGCCACTTGTGGCTCTCTGAAATGCCACCTGCGGCTCTTCTGAGCACCGTTCTCCCATTCGGGATCCCCAACTCATGTTTCAGGTACGTGGGCAAGACCCTCACCTGGCGAGGCTTGTAGTTGGCAGGTGGCTACCGTCTTGAAGCAGCTGCCATCAGGTAAGCTGTAAAACTCCAAGAGGTGCAGGCTTCATGCTGGTGATGGAAGTCAATGAGGCTCTTCCGGGTGACAGTAATTGTGAATGTGCCCTGACCAGATTAGCCCTTGGATGGGAGACCACCGAGGAAATCCAGGGTTGCTATGCAGAGGCAGGCAATAGCAAACCGCTTCTATCTTTCACTGCTCTGACCTGGATGGCCAGGGCTAGCCTGATCTCGTCAGATCTTGGAAGCTAAGCAGGTTGGCCCTGGTTAGTACTTGGCTGGGAGACCACCAAAGAAGTCTGGGGTTGCTACGCAGAGGCAGGCCATGGCAAACCACCTCTGCTCATCTCTTGCCTCGAAAACCTCATAAGAGGTCGTCTGTCGTGTCTTGATGGCACTTTCCGCCGCAGATTGTAAATGCGGCTCTCTGTGAGCTGCGGAGGACCGTCGGGGTAGAATAACTGCCAGCAAAACATACAAAGCAGACGAAATCATGACAGTTCAGGAAAGCCTTCCCAATAGTTTCGAGGAGGACCCTCAAAGCAACAGGGAAGCCATGTGGATATGCAGCGGTGGAATTCTAGCAGGAGCTCCTTTGCATATTAAGCCACACGCCCCTGATGTAGCCAATCCTCCAAGAGCTTACAAGGCTCTTTTTTGTAAGCACTTGGAGGATTGGCTGCATCAGGGTTGTGTGGCCTAATATGCAAAGGAGCTCCTGCTAAAATTCCACCCCTGTGGATATGTAAGAGGGAAGACAGTATCATAGTGACAGGAGTGGAAGAGAACCAGAGCAGACTTCAGCCTCCATTTTATTCCCATGGCAAAGCCAAGATGTAATACTTCCAGAGGTTAACCACCTAAGATTCCATTCCTGTGAAGAAAAACAGGTTAGTAGGGAGTTAGAAGTGTGGGGGGGGGAAACAGAGAAGTGGGTCGTCCCCAGCTTCCGTGGGTCACCAGACTTAGAATGTCTGTTTGCTCAATGCTTTGGGGGAGTCATGCAAGTAGGACACTGGATTTTCGTGCAGGAAATTTTCGTGAGCTTGTATATAAAGTGGAACGTTGAGCATAAGAGAGCAGGCCAGGTTCTCAAGGCACACCTACACAGGTGTGAACGATTTGCGGGTGTGTAGGAGGCCTCACCTCTGACATACCTGCCAATTCCAATTTTGTGTGTGTGTGTGTGTGTGCACTAAAGTCAACCTAGAGAGCCAGTTGGTGTAGTGGTTAAGTGTGCGGACTCTTATCTGGGAGAACCGTGTTTGATTCCCCACTCCTCCACTTGCACCTGCTGGAATGGCCTTGGATTAGTCATAGCTATTGCAGGACTTGTCCTTGAAAGGGCAGCTGCTGTGAGAGCCCTCTCAGCCCCACCCACCTCACAGGGTATCTGTTGTGGGGGGAGAAGATAAAGGAGATTGTAAGCGACTCTGAGTCTCTGACTCAGAAAGATGGGCGGGGTATAAATCTGCAATTCTTCATCTTCTTTTGTCACATGGCAACCGAATCGTTTCAACAGATCTCGGAATCGCAGATAGACACAACCTTTCCCCACTCTTTTGGGTGGAGATGAAATCTGGAGCCACCCTGAAACAATCACATGTCTTGCCCAGGCTAGCCCGATCTCATCAGATCTCAGAAATGAAGCAGGGTCAGCCCTGTTTGTACTTGGATGGGAGACCACCAAGGAAGTCCAGGGTCACTATGCAGAGCCAGGCAATGGTAAGCCACCTCTGTAAGTCTTCGGCCTTGAAAACTATATGTGATCACCATTAGGGTTGCCAAGTGCTCTTCAAGTCCTGGTGGGAGACATTTGGGGTGCATGCATGCATAAGGAGGATGCACACCCCAAAGCATGTGTGTGATGAAATGATGTCACCCGGAAGTGATGTCATCAAAATGGTGGCGCCCACACGGGCCACTCTAGGCATTTCCAGGAAAACTATGGTTTTCCCAGACGCTCTAACCATTGGGAGGTTAAAACTTTATAGGTACTATAGAGTTTTAACCTCCCAAATGGCTAGAGCATCCGAGAAAACCATAGAGTTTTCCCGGAAACACCTAGGACAACCCGCGTAGGCGCCACCATTTTGATCACGTCACTTCTGGGTGATGTCATCATACCAGCGACACAGGGGGAGGTTACCCCCGCTAGCACAATGTGGGCCGGCGAGTTGGGAACCTCCTGGGCAAGGGATTCCCTACCCGGACCGGGGACTTAGCAGCCCTAATCACCATAAACTGGCTGTAACTTTCTAACACTTTCTGCCACCACCACAGTTTGCAGCACATGGTTTGCACAGTGTACTCACAACCATGTACATTTAGAAGGAAGTCTCATTTGGTTCAACCGGACCTGCCTCTTCATGCGTTTAGAATTGCATTCTAAGTTGAGCCGGGTGGACTCGGCCTTGCAAAAATGAGACAGACCTCTTTGTTTCACTTCGCTACAGCTCCACTGCAAGCAAGGACATTTATGAACATTGTTCTGCAACCACACAAAATATGCACAAAAACACTGGCTACAAAATCCAGCATTCTCAGAATCTGTTTGTTGTCTTTAAAAAAAAAAACCAAACCCAAATTATTAGACCTTTTGGTTGCAAAGACAGACTTGAAATTCTGGAAGCCTTTTAAGAAGAAAAGGGTTTGGATTTATACCCTGCCCTTCACTCAGAGTCTCAGAACAACTTACAATCTCCTCCCTTTCTTCTCCCCACAACAGACACCCCTTTGAGGTGGGTGGGGCTGAGAGAGCTCTGAAAGAATTGCTCTTGAGAGAACAGCTCTTTCAAGAACTGTAACTGACCCAAGATCACTCAGCAGGTGCATGAGGAGAAGTGGGGAGTCAAACCCAGGTCTCCCAAATTAGAGTCCATGCACTTAACCACAACACCAAACTGGTGGAATGAGTTATGATGCCCAGTAGCCAAGGGACAGAGTCTGGCTGCAAGAGACTGCCAACACTAGCCTAATAACACTTTCTGGGGAGTAAACCCATTAAATAAAAGTAGGATTCTGAGCAGACATGCTTGGAATTGCTCCCTGTGGCTTCCAATGTTTGTAGTTGTCTGGAAGTATAGGTCCCTTCGCACCTGGTAAGAGCGTTGGTCTCTGTCTGCCACTGTTCTCTCAGTCTTCTACATGGCCATCCTTCCTCTTTCTTTTTCACACTTATCTGCATATTTTATTTTCTCACACACCCCACACGCACACCTGTGGGTGCCCACACACACACCCCCCAATGACCTTTGATACTCATCTCCATCTCTTCTGGCAGTAGCAAACGCAACTCGCTTTCCCACATTTCAGCCCTGGGCACACCTTTCACACCTGTGCCTTACCTGCCCCAGTGCTGAATACATTTCCCATGCACAGGCAGCATTTACTCTGGGCTTCCGAAACACACCTGGAATTACAAGGTCTGCTTTCCCAGCATAATCAAAGCCTGTGTCACTCCGGCCTCCTCTGCATGCATAAGGAGGATGCACACCCCAAAACCATCAGCTATGAGAAAAGGGACTTGAGCTTTTTATTTGATATAAACAAATAAATAAGTAGGTTCTAGATCAGAGGTGGCCAAACTTGCTTAACGCAAGAGCCGCATAGAAAATAAACGTCAGATTTTTGAGAGCTGTAAGACATGAACGTCAGATGTTTGAGAGAAGGAAGGAAGGAAGGAAGGAAGGAAGGAAGGAAGGAAGGAAGGAAGGAAGGAAGGAAGGAAGGAAGGAAGGAAGGAAGGAAGGAAGGAAGGAAGGAAGGAAGGAAGGAAGGAAGGAAGGAAGGAAAATAGATGGGGTGGAGAGAGAGAGAGGTGGAAAGAAAGCAACTTTAACTTTAAATGCATTATCCAAGCTGCCAGCTGACTAGGCTTGGAGAAGTTATTTAAAGACAGAAATGCCTTCTCCAAGCTGGCTGACAGGATGGTGGGGACTCAGAGACCCACACAATGTGTGTGAAAGAGCCACATGGGGTTCCCGAGCCACAGTTTGGCCACCCCTGTTCTAGATCGTATGAAGCCAGAACTCTCCCCAGAAGCTAAAGTGACTAAACTGAGGCTAGCATACTTCAGCCACATAGTGAAAAGACAAGACTCGCCAGAAACAGCAATAATGCCAGTAAAAGGCGAAGATAGCAGGAAACGAGGAAGACTCGCCAGGTGATGGATTGACCCTAAAAAGGAAACCACAGCCCTCCGTTTGCGAGACCTGAGCAAGGCTGTCAATGCTAGGACATTTTTGAGGCCAGGAATTCTTGGGGTTGCTGAAAGTCGGAAGCAATCTGATGCCACTTAATACACACGCAAGGACAATTCTTGTTTCTGCTTTCTCTTATTTCTCTCTATGACTAGGGTTCCTTTCCCCTGGTTCTCTGCCTCATCCATTCTCTTTCTTCTTTTAAAACATTTCTTGACGTCCTACCTGGTTTCTTTTCTTTAATGTTGTTCTCTTTTATTTTTCTCTTTTTAAAAAAAAAAAAAGAACAAAAAAGGAAGGAGGTGCCACTTTGCCATGTTTTATAAATGATATCTTTTGCATATCCTCTTTGACATTGTCTTGAACCCTCAGGCAGGACCGTGACTTTTAAAAAAATCCCTATTTACTCTTTATTTTCAATACTATTTCTATAATAATAAACGTAAGTGCGTGATACCGGAGTTCTGTGACTGGAACGCCGGATTTGCAATTCAGCACTGAAAAAGCAGCCTTGGAGGGTGAGAATCCGGATTGGGACCACCATGGCTGGGGAAGTATTAGCTCTCCCCCGCTATTCTATTTCTATGATCAGAAATTCATTTCAGCTTCCACCCATCCACCCCCCACTATGTACCAGTCCGTTTTCCCAATCAGGGCTTAAAACAGATTTTCAGCAGGTCCACCCAGAAACAAATTTTAGGGACCTGCTTGCCGCCGTGGCTGATGCGGACAATGGACCGTCCACCCTGGACCGTCTGGGGCTCAATCAGAACCAAGCTTCAGCCTCAGAATCTCCTTTCAGTGTCAAGGTCCAGAAAATAAGACTGATCCAGAGCATGAACAAAGTCTCTCTCTCTCTCTCTCACCACCAAGCAACCCCAGCCATAATAACCAAGCCACAACAAACAAATGTCTGCGATGAGAGCGTGGGGCTCCCCACATGGAAAGAGTGACTTCCATGAAGACTCATTGCCCCGGTGCCCGCTCTTACAAAGACCCACTCCAAACTCGTCCCGTCAGTACTGACCACAGTGACGCTCCCCTCTGTGCAGTTGTTACAGTGGGGAAATTGTAGGGTCAGCATCGGTGGCAAGATCCGCATGGAAGACGAGTGGTGCCAACCCTCCTGCACCATGGTAACATTTATTCCTCACGCTACCTTCCCACGCTTCCACTTTTGCATCAAGGCTACGACTGCAGTCCACAGCACGTCTCTTTTTCTGAACAACTGGTATGAAGTACCTCCATTCTTGCCCCAACAACTCGGGTCCACTGCAGTCCACCCATCTGTGCTCCACAAAGGAGCGCTGCGAATCCATGTGTAAAGCTTTACTCTTGAGTAAATCAAAGAGGAGTGCTTCCACTCCTATAGACACACGAGTGGCGGGGGTGGGGGGTGGGGTGGGATGTAAATCTGTATTTATGTGGAGTTCAAAAAGGGGCCCAGGAGAGACAATGTACATGCAGTGTGTGTGAGAGAGAAGAGAGAACATACGCATTTTGTGCTCACAGCTATACCAGTCAATGCAGCTTGACGATATCTGTACATTCCGGTCTGCCGTTAAGTTACCGTCGAACTGAACGGACATACATTTATGAGTCAGGAACACAGGAGGAGACACGCACAGAGGCAGGGGGAAATGAGAACATTTACCAGCTAGCATGCAAATGCAGAGGTGTGTTTTGATAACAGTTATGCAAGAAAACAGAGGTGCGAATGAACTGCTATGTACATGTATACGAGAAGATAATTTATTAACGTACAACAATGACTGTGCGTAATGGCCAAATGAGAATACTTTACTCATTTCCTGCAACAAAAGCATGGATCGGAACTAATTCCCACAACCGTTTTCAGGCTCGTGTACAACCCATGACCCACCAAAGCAAGCTGACTTCACCGATTTACGGGATTATCTCAATATCCTTTGCAACTCACAAGATCATTAGGCCAACCTGTGTTTGAGATCTTTTTGAGGCTGGGGATATGGGGATCTGGAAATGTACCAGAACGATCACCCTCTCTTTTCACCCTGTGAGATGTCAAACCAGCTCAACCATGACACAGATGTGCCAAAAATGGTTGTATCAGCCCGAATCATGTATTGACGACCACGAGAGAGCAGCAACATGACCACAGATATAGGGGGCATGCCTTCTCTTTATATGTGCATTGTGCAATTCTACACTTGGGGAATTTTAGTTTTCCCTCTGACTGTGTCCGCCAATTTGTCCATACAAAACCCCCGTCTCCAATGTCCTGGAACTCCTTGAATCTCCCCTCAGTTCCCCCTAATTCATCTGTACCCCCTTCCTGTCCATCAGCCCAAACTGGGATACATGTGTGCCACAAAACATGACTTGAATTGCAATGCACAGTCCAGTGTTATCAATCTTCACAACTCCGTCAAACTACATCCAGTTCTCATAGCAGGATGCAAGCAATAACAGGACAATCCCCCCCCCCCCATGAACAACAGGCGTTTCCGTTAATTTTTACTTCTCGTCCTTAGGAATGAGTCCCCAGTCCAGGTCTGCAACTCCCAGTCCCCAGCGAAGAATCACATCCTAACCACAACCAGGCGCTGAATGGAGGAAAAGAAAGCAAATGCTTTCTTTGCTGCTTGTAAGCAACCCTGCCCACAAGTACAGAAGGATGGTTAATGTGTGTTAAGGGGTAACTAATCCATGTTAAGGGATCGGGATTATGCCCCCTGTGATAAGGGGAATTTGACAAATGCAAGGTGCAGGAGTGGTGGTGTGGTGTGGGGGAACCTTTCCATGAACAATGGTCCTCTTCTTTGAGCTGCAGAAGGATGTAAAAGATTGGGGGGGGGGGGGAACGAGGGGGAGAAAAAGAAAAGAGAGGGAGAGGAATAGGGGACACTGGAATTTGCAGTGTGATATTATTTTGGAGGGATAAAAACTGAGGCAAGGATGATAAATAGGATTAATATGATGGGGCGTGGGGAAGCAGCCCCCGAGCTGCTGCATCCCCTTCCCATCCCCCAGTGGCTGCGCTTTGTTGGGGGGGGGGCATCCGTCAGCCCAAGCGCCTGACAATGAAAATGGTTTCGAGCCACGGCTGCCCGATCGATACTGTGCAGGGGGAGAGAGGGGGGCTGCTAGCTACGGCAGGGCCAGGCTACTCACTCACTCGCTGGCTGGCTCTCTCGCCCTCCCCCCCCCACCTTTTCCACTCCACGATTTCTCCCTTCTCCCCGCTCCAGACGCATTTCATTTTCTTTCCTATTCCGTTCCCTGGTTTCTGCATCGCAGCAGACTTTTTGTGTGTGTGTTTGTTGGCTGGGGAGGGGGACGCCGCAAAGCTGGTGGAAAGTGGGAGGGGGGCAGGTGACATCCCCACCCTGTCTAGTCTTTCTCGGTGTCACGATTTTGCCGTTCTCAGTGTGCCTCGCCAAAGCTATAATAGTAATAATGTTTTTTTTAAAAAAAATGCAATAACCAACCACATAACCTAGGGTGGGAGAACAGCCCCCCCCCCCAGCCACTTAAACCAGACTCGAGAATCACAAAAGAACTAAAAACTCTACTTTTTAGCCTCCAGGAGCTCTTTATGAAAAAGACAGGGACCAATACATAGCCATCCAGAACGGAACAGGTAAGAGAAGGCACCATACCAAGGTCACACAGATACAATGGCTGAGTAGGAAACAGTCTCAGCAGAGGTTCTAATACCTCTCTCTCTCTCGTACACACACACTCTAACTCACTGGGTGGGTCCCACAAACGGGTTTATCAGTCTTGCTGTCCCCGATTTCTTCCCCAGAGCTAGGAACAGCCCCCCATATCAAGGGCCAAATTATGACTTGAGAGGACGGGACAGCCAACAAAACCTCTGGGCCTGATCCATAGGTGCCACGTTGTGGTTTGTTTGGATTTTGGGGGGGCCAACCTTAGGAAAACATCCTAGTGTGCTTGTCCGAGTGAGGGTATCTCCTCAAGAGAATGGCAAATTGTTAATTGTATAATTACATTTTTTTACCATGGAGAGGAGGGACACCATTGTTTCTCACCTTAGACGCCAAAATATCCTGGGGTTGGCCCAGCTAAGCACCCCCCACACGCACAAGCACACCCCTTGTGAAGGGCAGAACGCAGACCCAAGCTCTTGCCTAGGGCGTAGAAAACCTTAGGCCAGGTCCTGCCTTACAGCTGAATCCTGCACCCCTGTGCCTTGCCAAAAGCCTCTTTCGCCCAACAGTTTGTGACTGTCCCTTTTCCTCTTGACCCCTTTTCTCCCTTTTCCCACATGGACGACATCTCTCTCTCTCTCTTTCTCAAATGTATTTATTTAATTTATTGGCATTTACAGACCGCCTTTCTCGTCAAGACTCAGGGCGGATTGCAAAACATTTAAGAACAATTTGATCGGACAGTGAGAGCCATGCAACATGAGAGGAGAAGAATTATGGAACTGGGATACCATGCAAACTAACAAACCGACCCTTGTCTAAGGCATGACAGACCATGATGCGGGAAGTGGGCTACGAGGGTAGGAGGCAATGCTGTAAAAGCAAGGTGAAAAGCACAATAAGCATCGCAATGGCTTGCAATCCTATCTCCTTGTAAAAGCAATCTCCTGAGTCTCACCTTTTCAGCAAAGCCCTCCCTAACTTCATTTGCACCTCTCTCTCCTTCCTCTGTCCCTATGGACCATTCGCCGATCCCCATTTGCCAATCCCTGAGCCTTCTTCCTGCCTCTTCTGAAGATGCCTAGTAGCGGGGCTTTCTTTCCCTAAAAACAAGTGCCGGAACTCTGAAGAGGGAAATGCCCTTCATGAACTTTTAAACATTTTTTGAGAATCTTGTTCCCACAAAGAGGTTCCGGAACTCAGTTCCACCGCATTCCCTCAGGGGAAAAGCCCTAACTAGTAGTAGTAATAATAATAATCTCATCAGTGTCCTGCTTTTTCAGAAGTTGGAGGTGATGCCCGTCACGTTCTCGACCTCACAACAACTCAACGAGGTAGGACAGGTTCAAAGAGAGCAGCCACTCCAGAGAGTTTCGGGGATTCGGATCCGAATTTCCGAATGTTCAAAATGAACTCTCCGATCAATGCATTGCTTGGGTTCGCTTTACGAAAAACCGAACGCCGCGTAGGACCTAGCGTATAGCATCGGTGGTAGAGATATGTTCAAGAGCCTGAGAATCAATAAGAAACATCATAATAATAATATTATCAATAATATTTGAACTCATTTCTGGGCAGTTTCTGTTTATCTCCATCAGATTTATGCAGAAGAACCATGTGGACATGCATCTCAAACAGGCCTCTCTTTCTCTCACTCACTTTCAGCGTCACCTAAAATCTACCACCTGAATTGACCTCCTGCCCTTCCTCTAATGTAGGGTCCCCTGTGGCAGCCTGCCAGCCCTACATTTCATGCCCTTTCGCCTTGCTTTCTCAGTAGACTTACATCCCACAAATTGAACAGTCTTGCTCAGAAATAAACCTGTCCGACACAGGCAAGGACCTTCAGGGTGGGAGGTGAGGGTGAAGCAGCCCCTCCTAAGGTGCCCTATGAGTCCACCCACACATGCTTCTGCCTCATCACTGGGTTCGGAATTTGTACCCGAGCCCTGACGTACATGCGACGGCCAGCTACGGGGCAAAGGCAAGGGCCCGAAAGGGATTCGGCGAGGCCCTGGTCCTCAGAAGCTCCTCGCAAGTGGGCCTCACGCTCTTTCCCCCCCACACAATTTGCCCGATTGCCAGACCTGTCCGTCAGGCCCGCGTCGGCTCCCAGGAGCCATGCTGTGAGGTAGGGACGCCGCACCCTCAGGGGGTCAGGAGTAAGGTCGGGGGGGGGGGTCATGGCAAGACCCCCGCCTACAACAAAGGGGGTAGGCCCTGTCTCCCCCTCGCACACCAGAACAGGACGGTTCCTGATCTCTCTCTATGGGGGAAGCTTTGTGGGGGAGTCTGAAGATGCCACACCTCTACTCTAACCACTAGGACACCAACCTTCCCTTAAGTAAACCATCTGGAATGATCTCGGGCCTCAGGAAACATTTGCGTTAAGAGCTCTTGTCACAGGAAAGTAATCTTCCGCCTCGACTAGGAGAGAAAGCGCGCCATCGCGTCTTGGATTGCTATATCCAGGGCTTTTTTGGTTGCAGGAATCCCTTTGCATATTAGGCCACACCCCTTTGGTGGAGCCAATCCTCCAAGAGCTTACAGGACTCTCAGTACAGGGCCTACTGTAAGCTCCAGGAGGAATGGCTACATCGGGGGGTGTGGCCTAACATGCAAAGGAGTTCCGACTACAAAAAAAGCCCTGGCTACGTCTTTTTCCAGGTCCCGATCCTGCCTCATACAGGGCATTTGGAAGCTCTTCGCTGCTTCTTATTTCCTCGCCAGGAAAAGCTGTGGCTACGTTTTCAAGTTCCTGTTTACCGAGAAAAGCATAGGAGCAAATGGGGGAAGAAAAAAGGTAACCCAGCCTGTAATCCCATTCCCACATGCTCTGTCCTGAACTGACCAGTTCCTATGAACCCTGGAAACACAGTGGAATTCCATCACACCAAAGTTGCTAAATCCTAGGGGTGTCAACTCTGGGTTGGGAAATTCCTGGAGGTTTGAGGCAGAGCTTGGAGAGGGTGGGGTTTGGGGAAGGGAAGCCCCTCAAGAGGAAATAACGCCACAGAGCACACCCTCCAGAACAGCTGTTTTCTTCAGGGAAACTGATCTCTGCAGCCAAGGGTTGCCAGCTCCAGGTTGGGAAATTCCTGGAGATTTGGGGGTGGAGCCTCAAGAGGGCAGAGTTTGGGGAGGGAAGGGACTTCAGCAGGGTACAATGTCATAGAACCCAACCTCCAAAGCAGCAATTTTCTCCAGGGAAACTGATCTTTATGGTTTGGAGATCACCTGTAATTCCAGGGGATCTCTAAGCCACACTCGGTGATGGGCAACTCTACCAAACCCCCTGGGATCTCGCAAGCTGTCCAAAAGTCAGGCCCGCAACCCTCAGACCAGGGGGATGGCCAAACTTGCTTAACGTTAAGAGCCACACAGAATAAATGTCAGATATTTGAGAGTCACAAGACAGGGAGGGAGGGAGGGAGGAAGGAAGGAATGAAGGAAAATAGATGGGGAGGGAGGAGGGAGGGAGAGGTGGAAAGAAAGCAACTTTAACTTTAAATGCATTCTCCAAGCTGCCGGTGGCTTGGCTTGGAGAAGTGGCTTAAAGACAGAAATGCCTTCTCCAAGCCGGCCAACGGGGTGGTGGGGGCTTCGAGAGCCAAACAATATGTGTGAAAGAGCCACATGTGCCCCCCTCCCGTCTTAGAGAAACTGATCAATAGTATCAAGCCCCCTGACTCAGAAGGTATGAGGAAGAAGGGGGGGGGCAGAGTCTGGGTTTGCACCAAAAGGCTAGCTTCCTCTCACCCCATCTCCTCCCTCCCCAGCCTCTCCTGCCCCCGAAGCCAGTGAGGAAGCTGCACCCCCACCCACCATTATTGCTCCTGCTGGCAGCCAGGCTCAGTTCTTGCAAAGAAGGCACTTCAGTCGCCAGTAATTAAAACCCTGTTAAACTTCATTAAGCAGCTCCACTTCCGACCTCATTAAATGATCATGAGGAGAGCGAGAGAGCGAGAAAGATGCGATCGCTCACCAGACCTCGGCTTAATGGCTCAGCCTTCTCCCCCCCCCCTTCCCCGTTCATTCATTTTCTTTCTGTTTCTCTTTCTCAGCTGCGTGGCCTTTCTTTTTACTCCTTTCTTAACGCCAAAGCTAATCACCCACTGGATTCTCACCAGGCGCAGGGCTGAGGGATGTGACCAGCGAGATTCCCGAAGAACTCGGCACCATTGGAAATAGCAAGCTGTAGCCTAGGGCAGTGGTCTTTAACCTAAAGATCAAGCCCCTCGGGCGGGTAGGCTAGAAGCCCCTAAGGAGCCACCATTTTTATTTTTGCTGTTTGGAAGGACTTGCTTTTACTGTAGGGTTGCCAGGTCTGACTCAAGAAATATCTGGGGATTTCGGAGGTGGAGCCAGGAGCAAGGGTGTTACCAGCACAACTGAACTCCGAAGGGAGTTTTGGCAATCACATTTAAAGGAACTGCACGCCTTCCTTCCTTCCTATCTTGTGGCTCTCAAATAGCTGATATTTATTCTACGTGGCTCTTAAGCTAAGCAAGTTTGGACACCCCTGCTCTAAGGGTTGTGCTCAAAAAGTTTCCTCCATTTGGAAAAAACAGGGGCACCCTGCTGAGATCTCTCTCCCCTCCCCAAGCCCCACCCTCTCCCGGATTCACCCCCAGGGTTTCCAGGTATTTTCCAACACGGACCTGGCAACCCAGCCAGGCTAGCCTGATCTCGTCAGATCTCAGAACTTAAGCACGGTCAGCCCTGGTGAGTAGCCCAGCTCTGTTGTGCAGGCGCTGCAGAACTTTAGCAAGCCCCACAGGGGACTCATCTCAATTGAAAGCGCGTTCCACCAGGCCGGGGCCAGGGCAGAAAAGGCCCAGATCCTGGCTGAGGCTAAGCGGACATCTTTGGAGCCAGGGATTACCAGCAGATGTTGGTCTGCAGAACACAAGGCTCTCTGGGGCATGCGTGGGGAGAGATGGTACCAAAGGCGTGCTGGTCCCAGGCCACATAGGGCTTTAAAGGTCAGCACCATAACCTTGAAACGGATCCAGGACTCATCTCCTTAGCTTCCGAGATCTGATGAGATCGGGCTAGCACGCTTCATTCAAAATATGGACTCGACTAACCATCATTTCCCAAACTATGTTTCAGACACAAAATCTTTCAAATCCAATATTTAAATCCTTCCACTGAAAGAACCGTAGCGTGATAATACTTTCCAACACATTGTCTGATCAATAGTTCCTCTGGTGCCTTCAATGATCCAGGCAGCATCAATTTATCAGTCACACTCATATTCTTCTTTTATCGGCTTGTCCCACTGGCCCCCTATTTTGTGAAACAGATTAGGCTGAAGGATCGTGACTAGACAGATGTCACACAGGTTAATCACTGGAGGGGATGACAGAATCTGAACCCAGCTCTCCCTGCTCTGAATCCAATCCTCCATCGTACTGACTCTTTCTAACTACACTTCCCTGCTGTTGACCTTTAAGGGAAGTTATGGGTCTATTATGGCTTTCTTTTGGCATTCTGCAATCACATGTTGAGTACAAAATTAAGTATTCTTAATCTGGGCATCCGCAAGAACAAAATCTGTAGATCAGGGGTGGCCAAACTGTAGCCAAACTGGGGTGGCCAAACTGTGGATCTTTCGCACATATTGTGCGGCACTCGAAGCCCCCACTGCCCTGTTAGCCAGCTTGGAGAAGGCATTTCTCTCTTATGCAAGCCAAGCTAGCCAATGGCTTGGAGAATACATTTAAAGTTGCTTTCTTTCCACCACTTCCTTCCTCCCTCCCCCATCTATTTTCCTTCCTTCCTTCTCTCAAATATCTGACATTTATTCTATCTGGCTCTTACCTTAAGCAAGTCTGGCCACCCCTGCTATAGATGTTACTATGAAACGAACAAGCTAAAGCCAATGTAATGGTTACATTACTTTCAATGCCACAGAAACCTCTAGGCCCCACACCATTTTTGCCAGGGAGGGGGGCTTTCCATCACAGAGTGCATGAGCAGCAGGCTAACTTCTCCTTTACAGAAATCTTGTCCCACACATAAACAGCTAAGATGCTTTATCCACACTTCCAGGGGCGGGGAAAAGGTGGAATGGGCTGGGACAAGGACATTACTCATCTGAATGAGATCTTTTACCTCAACAATACCACAAAAACCTTCCACCTTCACAGGCTGTTTCTAGAACTCTCCATCCTCCAGGCTGTGATCTGTGCAGTCCACAACTTTAGCACTGGCTTTTTAATTTCATACCATCGTACGCACTCATACACATGTACAAACACGGGCATTTTGCTCTATCTGGTAGTGTTAGGAGGCCTCCACCTTTTGCCCATGCACACTTCTATCATGGTGTGTGGAAAAGTTTTCTTTTTCTTTTCCCTCTCTTTTTAGAAGCCAGTCAGAGCCAAACAAACGTGCCCGCTGTCAGGTTTGCGACTGGCTTTCTCAACACTTTTTCGATGTATCTGGGAAGTGTGGGCACGCACGAAAGCTCGTGCCTTGAATAAAACCATTGGTCTTAAAGGTGCCACTGGACTCTAATTTTGTTAAGACCAAAAAGTTACTGTGGGCAAAAGGGAGCACTGAATCAAGGAAACAGCACTGGGAGATGGTGGACAGGTGCCCCCCTCCACACTGTTCCCATGGGTGCTTTCCCATCTGAAAAAAGGGTGGGGAGATGTGATCACAGTTATCTCCTACATCACACAAAAATCAGACATGAGCAGGGATTTTATTTTTTTTGCAAGAACACAGTTCCGGCTGGCTTGGCATCAGAGGTGTGGTTTAATATGCAAATGAGCTCCTGCTGGGCTTTTTCTACAAAAACATCCTGTGTGAAACAATGGTGGTGTCGGGGTGTGTGGCCTAATATGTAAATGAGCTCCTGTTGGGCTTTTCTACAAAAAAATAAAATAAAAGCCCTGGACGTGAATAGAATGTGTTCATGACAAAGGGGCATCGCAATAAGACTGGGATGTGCAAGGAAGGTTTCCAACCTCCATGCGGGGCCTGGAAATCTCAGACCCTGGGAGGAAGTGGAGCCTAGAAGAGGAGGAAGAAGAAGAGATTGGCTTTATACCCCACCCTTCACTACCTGAAGGCGTCTCAGAACAGCTTGCAATCTCCGTTCCCTTCCCCCACTCACATACACCAGACACCCTGTGAGGTAGGTGGGGCTGAGAGAGCTCTGACAGAAACTGCTCTTGAGAGGAACAGCTCTGTGAGAACTTGTGACTGACTGAAGGTCACATCAGCAGTTGCATGTGGAGGAGTGGGAATCAAACTGGGTTCTCCCAGAGAAAAGACTGCACACTTAATCACTACACCAAACCGGCTCTCTCTATGGCATTATACTGGCTTCCCCAGGCTGCACTCCCAAATCTCCAGGAATTTCCCAACTCAGAGCTGGCAACCCTATGTCCAAGGTCAGTTTGGAACATATGAAGCTGCCTTATACTGAATCAGACCCTGGGTCCATCGAAGTCAGTATTGTCTACTCAGACTGGCAGCGGCTCTCTAGGGTCTCAAGCTGAGGTTTTTCACACCTATTTGCCTAGACCACTTTTAGTTGGAGATGCCGGGGATTGAACCTGGGACCTTCTGCTTACCAAACAGATGCTCTACCACTGAGTCACTGTCCCTAGAGTGTACTAGCAACCCAAAGCAAGGTACTCTCGATGCCCCTTCCTGCCACAGCGACAACGCAGGTCCAGGAGGGAATTCATATCACCTCCTGCATCACCAGTGGCCAGGCTGGGTTGGGCTGAGTCCCTTATTGGC
This sequence comes from Heteronotia binoei, assembly GCF_032191835.1. NCBI lineage: Eukaryota > Metazoa > Chordata > Lepidosauria > Squamata > Gekkonidae > Heteronotia > Heteronotia binoei. Next base: position 44,171,580 of record NC_083239.1, on the reverse strand, counting down.
CACTCCAAGCATTTGTCCGGGGCAGGGCTTTTTTTTGAAGCTGGAACGTCTTTGCATATTATGCCACATCCCCCCGATGTAGCCAATCCTCTAAGAGCTTCCCGTTCTCTTCGTACAGGGCCTACTATAAACTCCAGGAGGATCAGCTACATCAGGGGGATGTGACCTAATATGCAAAGGAGTTCCTGCTACAAAAAAGCCCTGGCTTGGGGGGGGCTTGGCCAGAGAGCCAGTCCTGAGGATGCAGGACATGACAAGTCATGGCCAATGTGGCATCAGGAGGATAACATTACGGACAGAACCGTGGCACAAACACGCTTCTAAGAGCGATTCGCTGAGGTAATACTAAATGGAGGGGTGTGGTTTTTGGTGGGGGGATCAATGGACAAGGGTAGGGGAGGCTTCACTGTCCCCAAACCTACATCCCCCTAAAAATGGGCCCTTCCCGCAAAGACCGTTTGCGCTAGCTAGGCTGGTGCCAAACCAGATGGAGGAAAAAAAAATAATCAGAGTTCCCTGACCTTTTGGAGTCTGAGGGCCACGCCCACTTTCTGAGATGCTCAGCAGGTGCCTAGGGAAGTACTGGTGGGCACCGTGATGCCCACTGGCACCACGCTGAGGAACCCTGCTCTAAACACTGGAGGGTAGTGAAATCTGCAGGGCAGGATCCTGTTACACATTCTTGGTGCTTGAGGGGCAACAGGTGGACCTCCTGATGGCACCTGTGCTTGGGCCACTGCGTGACACAGAGCGTTGGACTGCATGGGCCATTGGCCTGATCCAACATGGCTTCTCTTTTATTCCTATGTGACACAGAGCGTTGGACTGGATGGCCACTGGCCTGATCCAACATGGCTTCTCTTACGTTCTTATGTGACACAGAGTGTTGGACTGGATGGGCCATTGGCTGATCCAACATGGCTTCTCTTATGTTGTCATGTGACACAGAGTGTTGGACTGAATGGGCCATTGGCCTGATCCAACATGGCTTCTCTTCTGTTCTTATGTGACACAGAGCGTTGGACTGGATTTGTCATTGGCCTGATCCAACATGGCTTCTCTTTTGTTCCTATGTGACACAGAGCGTTGGACTGGATGGGCCATTGGCCTGATACAACATGGCTTCTCTTATGTTCTTACACCAAATATGAACCACCAGTTTGGTGTAGTGGTTAAGTGCACAGGCTCTTATTCGGGTTTGAACTGGGTTTGATTCCCCACTCCTCCACATGCAACTGCTGGTGTGACCTTCAGTCAACCACAAGTTCTCACAGAGCTGTTCTTCCCAAGAGCAGTTTCTGTCAGACCTCTCTCAGCCCCAGCTACCTCACAGGGTGTTTGTTGTGGAGGGGAGGGAAGGGAACGGAGATTGTAAGTTGCTCTGAGACTCCTTTGGTTAGTGAAGGGTGGGATAGAAATCCAATCTCTTATTTTCTTCTTCTCCTTTACCCTCACCTTGTGTCAGTCATAACTCTGTCAGAGTTGTTCCTTCAAGAGCAGTTTCTGTCAGCGCTCTCTCAGCCTCACCAACCTCACAAAGTGTCTGTTGTGGGGAGCGGAAGGGAAAGGAGACTGTGAGCTGCTCTGAGACTCCTTTGGGTAGTGAAGGACAGGACAGAAATTCAATCTATTCTTTTCTTCTCCTCCTTCACCCTCACTGATACGTCTCTTTCGAATCTCTGTCTCTCAGCATTAGCATTGGCAGTCCTTTGTTCCGCTTTGAAGAGTGTCGTTCTCTGGATCCGAAATCCTAGGCATGTTCACTTGAGAGTAACTTCCATTTCTCTTCAGTGGGTCAGGTCTGTGTATGCAGGCGCTGGATGGAGTTAAAAGTCACCATGGAGGTTCCAGAACATAAAAGCTGTTCCTTCTGGCTCACCCGCAGAGTGGCCCATTTATACTAAGTGCCCCATTTACAAGACCAGGTGCCTCCTAATAGGCGCCACAAGCCGATTCTCTGACGTGCTCCGTTCTGGCTCGGTTGCACTATTGAGACACTCGGCAGCTTGGTATTTTGAAAAATTATAATCACTCACGAATTTATACGGGACTTTTAAGGCCATCGTGCATCTGGGTTATCTTCAACCCATCCAGGGCTTTTTTTTTGTAGCAGGAACTCCTTTGCATATTAGGCCACACACCCCTGATGTAGACAATCCTCCAAGGAGGCCCTGTAAGAACAGCCCTGTAAGCTCTTGGAGGATTGGCTACATCAGGTGGGTGTGGCCTAATATGCAAAGGAGTTCCCACTACCAAAAAAAAGCCCTGAACCTATCCATGCTTTTCTTGCTAGCTGGGATACCATTGCTCCCACTCTACAAACAGGGAACTGAGGGAGATGTATCAAAGGGAAACTTGCAGTGTGAACTTCCTGAAGAAAAAGAATTACATAAATGCAAACGATGCATGCACGTGGAATCGTCACCCTTTGGTGCGGCCAGTAACCTGAAATCCAGTGACCAACCAACATCCTTCGCCAGTAGGAACAGCCTCGAACCCACAAAGCTGCCTTATGCTAAATCAAGCCATTCATCCATCAAGATCAGTATTGTCTATTCAGACGGGCAGCAGCTCTTCGGGGTCTCAGGCGGAGAGGTCTTACGCATCACCGAGAGGTCCCTTTAACTGGCGCAGCCGAGGATTGAACCCAGGACCTTCTGCATGCCAAGCAGATGCTCTAGCACTGAGCCACGGCCCCTCCTCTAAAGATTTGGTTCTTAGTAGCTGGAGTCACTCAGGATGAGACGTAAGACTTCTGTGAGCAAATGAGTGCCATGCACTTCGACAGAATGCCAATGACAGTGGTTTTGCGATCGAGGGCAAAGCTTGCCCTCCTCCCGAGACACTGGACGCTGCAGCCTTCACTTAGAGATCCATGTACAAATCCATGTATAAAGCATAGAGAAGCATTTCAAATCCCCTGGGCTTTGGCAGTACCCAAGCCCTTCCTGCACAGACACGCTACCCATCGTAACCTGCCCAGCCTTTCCTATTTGAGATCTTAAGCACACGTATTTTGACAGTTCTACAGTTCATCAAACTATATGCTCTTCCGATTGAGGGTTGCCAACCTCCAGGTACGGCCTGGCGTTCTCCCAAAATTCCAACTGATCCGCAGACAACAGAGATCAGTTCCCCGGAAACTTGAAAGGATAGACTCCAGGGCTTTTTTTTTTTTTTGTAGCAGGAACTCCTTTGCATATTAAGCCACACATCCCTGATGTAGCCAATCCCCCAAGAGCTTACAGTAGGCCCTGTACTAAGAACCCTGTAAGCTCTTGGAGGATTGGCTACAACGGGGGGGGGGGGGGGGTGGCCTAATATGCAAAGGAGTTCCTGCTACCAAAAAAGCCCTAATGGACTCTATGCTGTCACATCAACACTGGGCTCCCTCACCTCCCCAGACTTCACACTCTCCCCAGGCAGTGCCTCCCCACCCCCGCAAAATCGCCAGGAATCTCCCAAGCCATAGGCAATAACCCTAATTCTCATACACAACACCAGAGTGAAACCCCCACAGAAGAAATTCTATTTTCGGTTCCTTACTTCAAGCCCAAAGGGTGGATTTCTGTGGAAAATTCGCTCGAGTATTCAGATTTCGGCTGATTTGGCTCACTACAATACATTACACACGCTGGCCAGTGCAGCGCATCATGGGCTCTGTAGTCTTAAGATGGCAGAGTCACATCGTGTGTGTTTCTTACTCTAAGGAAGGCGCTGGATGAGATGGATAGAAAGTCTGCAAGCGGATCCTCCCAGTGACTTCGAAGGAAAAGAGCAACTGAAAAGGCCCTGATTCAGACTGAGGCTGTTGCATGATAAGGGGGATTAACTTTTTCTCTTGAGCAGTTCCCCTGATCACTACAGACACACACATGTGCTGTTATTAGTTTTATAAAAAGACAAGAAGTAGGTAAAAAGTGGATGTGCGTCCTTTTTCCTAAGAACAGTCCCGTGGAGATCAGTTTCAGCTGGAGAAATCAGGTGTAGGAGAGGAAGGGTTAAGCCACCCTCTCCCCACTCTGGTTCAAACTGGGTAGGGATGCCAATGCCCAGGTGGGGGCAGGGGATCCCCTGGTTTGGAGACCCTCCCCTTGCTTCCAGGTCATTAGAAAGTGTGTGTGGGGGGGAGAGAAATGTCTGCTGGGCACTCCATTATTCCCCATGGAGATGGATTCTCATACAGTATAATGGAGAATTGATCCATGGGTACCCAGGGCTTGGGGGGGCCTGTTTTCTGAGGTAGAGGCACCAAATTTGTAGCATAGCATCCAATGCCTCTCCTCAAAACACCCTCCAAGTTTCAAAAAGATTGGACTAGGGGGTCCAATTCTATGAGCCCCAAAAGAAGGTGCCCCTACCCTTCATTATTTCCAAATGGAAGGAAGGCATTTAAAAGGTGTGCGGTCCCTTTAAGTGTGATGGCCAGAACTCCCTTTGGAGTTCAACTGTGCTTGTCACACCCTTGCTCCTGGCACCACCCTCAGTGTCTCCTGGCTCCACCCCCAAAGCCCTCAGATATTTCTTGAATTGAACCTGGCAACCCTAAAACGGGGGTCTCTCGTGGCTGCTATTTCACTTTAAGAAATGCAAGGAAAATCTACTTATGGATCTTCTCACTGGACTCTTTTAGGTTGGCCCTAAAACAAGACTTAGGATCTCAGAAAAGGTTCGGCACAAAATAATTTTTTTGTTTCAAACAATTTATTAGTAACATGTGGTAATATAGTCAGTTTCTTACATCATTAATAACTACGTTTCCACTCTATCCCATATATTACTTTCTACCCACCCCTCCCCCCGTTACTTGACCCCCGCCGGTGTACTAAACTTAAAATATTAATCTTAAAGGTACCCTTAATTATTAAGAACCACAATTAAAATCCTTCTCCCTCTTATACTTAATCATTATCAAAAATTGCCCAATGTCCTTTTATTTTCCACTCTTTTTCTACGTAACTTCTGAACTTTTCCCACTCCATCTTAAATACTTCCAAATCATAGTCTCTTAAGGTTCTTGTTAACTTGTCCATTTCACTCCATGTCATAACTTTTACAATCCAATCCCATTTCTCTGGTATTTTTTCTTGCTTCCACAACTGCGCATACAATGTGCTAGCAGCTGAGAGCAAGTACCAGATTAAAGTTCTATCTTCTTTTGGAAATTTTTCCATTTGTAATCCTAACAGAAAAGTCTCTGCAACTTTATTAAATTCGTATCCCAAGGTCTTAGAAATCTCTTGTTGAATCATCGGCCTGGCACAAAATAATTTTAATATCCTAAGGATGCATACATACAGCATAAGAACAGCAGCGGCAGATCAGCTGAAAATGTGGTATGTTGTATCACAGCAGCCAGAATACCCTAAGCAAGATTTTAGAGGTGTCAAACCCACCACATTTGATCCCCAACTTGCAAACTTCAGTGCCAGGTCTAGTTGTTACCAAAGAGCCTGTGCTTTTGCATGGTAGTGAATTTAGGACATTAAACCATTGTCATAGTAACTCATGCCATCTTTTAAAACATGCCTTTGTGTAAAGTTGAGATTGGCAAGAGGAGGAAATCCCAAGAACTTGGTTGTTCGGGTACTTAGAAATACACATCAAGTGCTTCCAAGATGATGATGAAGATGAAGATGAAGACTGTAGATTTATACCCCGCTCTTCTCTCTGAATCAAGAGTGTCAAAGCAGCTTACAATCTCCTTTATCTTCTTCTCCCACAACAGACACCCTGTGAGGTAGGTGGGGCTGAGAGAGCTCTCCCAGAAGCTGCCCTTTTAAGGACAACTTCTACAAGAGCTATGGCTGACCCAAGGCCATTCCAGCAGCTGCAAGTGGAGGAGTGGGGAATCAAATCCGGTTCCCGTAGATAAGAGTCCACACACTTAACCACTACACCAGACTGGCTCTGGAAAGGTATTGGTAGTTCCCTGTGCAAGCACCGAGTCGTTACCGACCCAGCATCACATTACGTTTTCTTAGCAGACTTTTTACGGGGTGGTTTGCCGTTGCCTTCCCCAGTCATCTACACTTCCAAGATGCAACCTTGCGTCGAATTGCAAATTACTGCTCACATTTCCAGCCACTTGAACGCACCGTCTTCCCACAGCTGGTTTGCATACATAATCAACAACACTACCATGGAAATGGATATGGAACCCCAAAGTTTCTCCTGCACAATCCAGAAGGCACCCTGCCACAAACAGTACCACTGAATCACCACGGAAACCCAAGGCAGTACTCCTTTTCCAACTGGCATTGGCATATGGCAGCCAACTGCCCTTCATGCATTGGCTTGACACCTGTAACTTGGAAACAATTACCTTCCACAGCTTCCACGCCCACAGGAAAGAGAAATCACAATCCCAAGAGCCTCAAGAACCTGTGCGAAACTGCAGTAACTTGGCGACAACTTGAACTCACCATCTGTTGCCATGTTGCAACATGTTAAGTAGTCCTCCATTTCCTTGGGAGCTCTGTCAGTGCTAGAGCAGGCCTTATGCACACAACGGCACCCTGGACTCTCTCCTCATCACACAGATTGGGGATTTTGAAAGTCACCTAAAGTAAATATGCACGGAGCGCAGTTGCCTAAATCAGAAGGCCACGAGCCCAAAAGCACATCGCTGTGGCGTGTGAGAAAGCTGGGGGGAAATCTGCATACCTCCTCCCCAGTGTTTCCTCTAAGCTGAGCTAGTGTGAGCTAGCTCATAGTTTTTAAACCTCCAGCTCACGCAGTTTTATCTTAGCTCAGGAAGCAAATTAAGGTTGGGTTAAGAGTGCACGGAGTGCAAATTAAGGTTGGGTTAAGGGTGCACTCCCAAATCAGTCTGGCACAAAATGGAGCAGCAGAAGCCTATTCACACATTCCTCCGCAAAGCACCCATATCTCGCACGGGACGTGATTCCGCATGGTCAGACAGCAATCACGCATCACCCCTGTAGCTTGGTTTGGGTTTCTTCCCCCCCCCCCATTAACTTATTGGTCATGCGCATGTGCACCCATGCGCTTGGAAGCAATGCATTTTTTTTTAAGCCAGAAGGAGCTTGGGGAGACCTGGTAGGTTCACACCACCAATGCACCTCGCACATGCGCTCCAGCATTCAGACGCCCAAGGAGGCGGATGCCGTGCAGAGCGTTCGGAAGTGGTAGCTTTTGAGCAGCCGCAGAGATGCCTAAAGACGGGTTGAGTGCAGGAGCGGGGCGGGAGGCAGATGGGTGTGTTTGGATTTGATTTTTTTTTTAATCCTTCTGCGAGCCATCCCTGTGTCGGCTCAAAGTGCCGGTCTGGACCCAGCCTAATTTATGCAGTAGCCAAACTGCTCACTCACGGGGATGGAATTCTAGCAGGAACTCCTTTGCATATTAGGCCACACACCCCTGATGTAGCCAATCCTCCTGGAGCTTCCAGGGCTCTTCGTACAGGGCATGCTGTAAGCTCTTGGAAGATTGCCTACATCAGGGAGGTGTGGCCTAATATGCAAAGGAGCGCCTGCTAGAATTCCACCCCTGCTCACTCACAATTTCAATGCCAGTAGCTCACAAAGCAGAATTTTGGCTCCCAGGATACCACAGCTACAGGGAGTATTGCATGCAGCTGCAGTCGGTGCTGCGGGATTCACTGCCAGGGTCAGCCCCCGCAAGCCACCACTGAAAATATTTCCATGATGCATGCCACAAGTCAGCATGTGTTGGTCACTCGTGGTTGGTCTTAATAAAAGGTGTGACATGACTATCTATTTTGGATTTTGACTGACACAGTTACCTTCTTCCTCTTTTTGTACCAGGGAGCCCAAACTGGTCTGTCAGTGGCAATTGTGACCAAGTGACTACTTGGGTGTAAGCTGGGTCAGGGTTCACCCAGGAACTGTTGCTTGGTTAAGTGCATGAATTCTTATCTGGGAGAATCGGGTTCGATTCCCCATTCCTCCACTTGCAGCTGCTGGAATGGCCTTGGGTCAGCCATACCTCTTGCAGAGCTGTCCTTGAAAGGGCAGCTTCTGGGAGAGCTCTCTCAGCCCCACCCACCACACAGGGTGTCTGTTGTGGGGGGAGAAGATATAGGAGATTATAAGCCGCTCAGAGACTCTGATTCAGAGAGAAGGGCAAGGCATAAATCTGCAGTCTTCTTTTTTAATCTCCACAAACCCTGCCACGCTCGAGCCTTCTCAACAAATACAAGCCAGGAGCGGAGCTATACAATCACATTTTGGTTTTAGTAACTCCTATGGAGTTACGTGGGACACAGGCTGCAACCCATTCTGGGGGAGAAATCACTGAACTGGCCTTACAATACCCCTGTGAGGTAGGCTGGTTATATTACCTGCTTATTCTCAATGCAGGGGAGGAGCTTAGGCTGACAGCGGCTTGCCTAATCCTACCTGGTAATATAGATCTCGGACGTGAGCCTGTCGTTGCTCCAATCTGCCTTCGCTCCCTATTAGACTAGTTCAGTGACAGCTCTCACGGACACTGTTCAGATTGCTGCAGCGGCCATTTTACCTTTCGCTATCAGAACGAGCCAGTGTCCAGCTGGTGGAAGAACCGGAGAGAGCGAGGAAGTTGGAGGGGAAAAGAGACAATGGAGACACTTGGGGGACTCGCGGTGAAGGGGAACCACTGGCCAGAATAGAAGTGAGAGAGCAGGGAACTGGAGCGGGGTGGGGGGGGGTGGAAAAGGGAAAACTGCAGAGATTTGGGGAAAAGGTTCCTTGCATTGGGAGTGAGATGTGGTCAGCAAAAGGTGGACAGGGGAGATTCCAAGCAGAAGAAGATGTGAGTTTGGGCAGAACAACGGTTCCTGGGCAAACCCTGATCCAGGTTACACGAGTAGTCGGTCACAATCGCCACTCTCAGACCAGTTCAGGTTCCCCGGTACAAAATTTCAACCCGCGAGGCATGTTCTCAGGAAGGCGCAAATCTGTTCTGCAGCGTCAGACGTGTTCTGAAATGGGGGAAATCCACCTGACAACCTTTCTTTCTAACACCACTGGAGAGAGGGAAAAGAGAGGGATGATTCTCAGGGATGGGGGGGCGTTGAAGGAGGAAGGAAAATGAGTGGGGGGGGGGCAACAGAAGAGAAGGGCGGAAGGTGGCCTATAAGCCTAATGGAATAAATAAATGCTACAGCAGACCGCAGGAGTTTGCACGCAGTGGAAACGGGGAATCCCAGGAAAGCACAAGTGAAGGAGTCTCACGGAAAGAGGGGCGGGCTGTTTTGCAGCAATGATTTTGTAGAGTTTCCAGCCTCCAGGTGAGGCCTGGAGCTGTCCCAGAATTACAACAGACCTTCAAACTACAGAGCTCAGTCCCCCTGCGGAAAATGGCTGCTTTGGAGGGCGGGCTCTTTGGCATTATACCCCACTAAAGACCCTCCCCTTGCCATCCTCCACCTACCCACCCACCCCAGATCTCCAGGAACCTTCCAATCCTTTAAGAAAGGCAGAAAGGATGCTAGAAGGAAATGAACCAGGGAGCAACACAGTCAAGAAGGGCCAGACATGAGAAAATCAATTTTACCGTCAAGGAGGTGGCCGGGCAGGGAGCAGACAGGTGCACCCTCTCTGACATCGGGGCCCTTGTGATTTATTTTTAACGCCCCACACACACACCTTAGATCCAGAGACAGAGATTGCAAGGCACACCCGCCTCTGGCAGGGACTTGACTTCCAGGGGAAAGAGCCGAGAGAAAAAAGAAAGAGGGAGGGAGGGAAGTGGACAAACAGGGACGGCCAAGGCCGGAGAAGCAGGAGGCTCAGACTAGGGGTCGGGAGGGTGAAAAAGCTGTCTCTGCACGAGGTTTTACACCCTGCCCTCGCAACCCACCCCCTCCCTTTCATACACACGACACACGCACGGACACATATGAGCCTCAGCACGGACCCCCCCCCTTGCCAATGGCCAGTCCCTTGGGAGGCCAGTCCTCCTCCTCCCCCCCCCCCCAATCCTGCTGACCCTGGCGCGTGGCTATGCCCAGAGGCTCAGCTGGAACAAAGGGCCTGGAGATCGGCCAATCAGGGTGTGCAGCTTTCCTGCCGCTGACCTTTTTATGATTATTATTTAAGGGGAAAAGCAGAGGCGAGGAGAGGGGAGGGAGCCGCAAAGAGGGGGGGGGGACCCAGAGAGAGAGAGAGACAGAGAAATGGAGCTTTGGAAAGAGTAGGCCTGGCTTCTTCACACAGCCGACGGAAGGGAATATCTCCCCCCCACCCATGGGCTAATCACCTGGCCCTTCCAGTCTGTGGGGTCCCCCAAGTAGGGATGCCGGCCTCCAGGTGGGACCTGGGGATCCCCCGGAATTACAGCTCCCCTCCAGACTACAGAGGTCAGTTCCCCTGGAGAACATGGATGCTTTGGAGGGCGGACTCACTGGCGTTGCGCCCCAATGATGTCCCTATTCTCCCCACGTTCCACCACCCCGAGACACGGCAGGGCCACATCCATGCCTGCCAGGGTTGTGCGGAGCTAAGTCTCAGCGAACCTGGGGAGAGGTGCGGAAATGGGCAGCGAAACAATCCAAGTTCTGTCCTAAATTCTGTCGTCATTCTCCAGGTGGGGCCTGGAGTTCTCGCAGCATTCCATCTGATCTCCACTCAGGGCCAGGCTAGACTGTCTGACACCCTAGACAAAGCTACCTTCTGGTGCTCCCCTCGCACTGATAACGTCACTGAATCACATGGGGAGCACCCAATTCGGTGACCCCAGAAGGTCAGCACCCTAGGTAGTTGCCTAGTTTGCCTCGTGGCAGGGCCAGCCCTATCCAGACCACAGAGATCTTTTTCCCCTGGAGGGAATGGCAGCTTTGGAGGGCAAACTCTAAGGTGTACCATAGACTCTAGGTGAAATCCCTCCCCAAATTCCCCGTCTTCAAATCTCCAGGAATTTCCCAGGCCAACCATGGTACCGAAGAGTAGGAACTGGTGCCCAAAGCCAATTTGCTAGGAAATCTGCTTTGACACTAAATAGTTACATGGAATATTCACCAACACTCCATGGTGGGGCAATGATCCATCTTGAGAAACATTCCATCCTCAATTCAAAACGCTTTGCTGTGCTTCTGGACATAGCTGCAGAACCTTTTGGGAAAGGCTAAACTCTTAGTCTCTCGCCCCCAAGCTTTCCGTAGCCACAGCTTGAGAGCCACCCCATGGCAGCACCTCCTAAACACGATGACACATCTTCTCCTGGCATTCCTCCACTATTTCCCCTTTTTTTAATCCATTCATCTTGATGTCCTGCGATCAACAATCATTTCACAGGCACATCCCACCATAAAGATACTTGCCGTGAGACAACACCAACAGCGGCACACAGGTAATGCGTGAAATTCATGTTCACATACCTAAAATATGCCCAAGAACCTATGGGCAGTAGACATGTGAAATCTAGTGCCGAGCCCACAACCACTAACAACTTCATAGTGACATGGCAGAATGAGAAAGATGTCACATGTTTCCAGTGATGTGAATGGTCCATCAGATGATGGCATCATGGTTGACCAGTTCTTGGTCAACCCAATGGCATATCTGCTCTTGGTGCAACCCATATCTGGTTTGACTCAATACTTATCAGAGCATTCACAAGGAGGTTTACCAGGATGGAAGGTCTTGAGTTTGATGACTTCATCACATGCCCACCATATCAAAATAGCTCTGTGAACCAATCATGTCCTTAAGCAAGCCATTCACCCTGTCTCCATATGTGCAGATTCTATGCACCAAATACAAAAAGCAACTATTTTTGTATCTAGAGAAAAAGAAGTTATTGGATTTATATCCCGCCCTCCACTCCGAAGAGTCTCAGAGCGGCTCACAATCTCCTTTACTTTCCTCCCCCACAACAAACACCCTGTGAGGTGGGTGGGGCTGGAGAGGGCTCTCACAGCAGCTGCCCTTTCAAGGACAACCTCTGCCAGAGCTATGGCTGACCCAAGGCCATGCTAGCAGGAGCCATAGGTAACAATTGTAAAACAGTTTGCAAACTGGGTATAATGTTACAAAATAATAATCTTTTTGTCCAAACCAAGGCACAGAGCATCCATGGGACTTTTTGTAGTTTTGGAAACTTTGTCCTTGAAATTCACAAAAGTTTCCCACACACGGAGACCTCGGTTTGCTTTTAGCAAATGTATAACTTGCCACTGTCAACTGGGTATTCGGGGATTCAGGACATAATTTCTGGTCAGATTTTTTTTTTGACAGGTGCCCGCTCTGGTTTTAATCAACCCTCAAAGCAAACGAAAGGAAAGCCCTAGCTACCGACAGCAATGTAATCCAAATCAAAGTTTGGCCAAATGAAAGATTCGGAGCCGACGTTCTCCATGGGTTTGAATTCAAATCCAGCAGCCGTCAACCAAGATGGATGCTCTCAGCTCTAAAAATGTGAACTTGAGATGCACAGTGGAGAGATGGTGTCAGCTCGGGGTGGGGGGGAGATGAACAGAGCTACAAAATCTTTCCAAATTTTTTGTCATCTGGCTTTATGTTAAAGGATTTTTTTTAATTTTGAAACTGCAGCAACCTTCGGCCTTCCTCTATTTTCTCTCTTCTTTCTAGCCACCTAAAAATTTGAATTTAAAAACTTGACCCCCTCCTTCTTGAACGACACACTCAAAAGCTTGCTACTGTATGCCATCCTCAAAGCTGGCCTGATAAAAGCATCATTTAAACCACTGTTGATTCTTAACGCTTCCAAACAAAGTGTAAAACGTGGCAGCCAAAGACTTCTCAAGCGGTCTTTTGCTTAGAAATTATTTAATGTTTTAACTGGCGTATAAAGACTTTTAAAATATCAGATGTCCATAGGGCTCATTTGAGTTATAGATACAAGGAACGCAAGAACACAAGGGGGAGGTGGAAATATCTGAGACTCACAGCCTACAATCTGGTGCACACAGCCTTGCAAACAGGCCTTGAGACCCATGAGGAAATTCGCCACTTTGTACGGAGATACTTATAGCAAGAGCACTCGAGAAATCGCATTCACACGTTACGATGCAGGAACACATGATGTATCCAAACCCTTCCAACGTGTGGCACATCACCAACCATCTGGGCCTTGGGTGGATTCAGAATCTGCTAATGACACAGGATCGGGGCCCGGGAAATATCGGGGGCCCAATCATATTGACAGTGGCCCTTCCGACCTGAAATATTGTATTATTTCTTCCAGCTCTACACTACTGTGTTCTGCGCAAAAGCGGTGCAGCGAGCTACAACCACGATACACGCCGACACCCTCCATGTTTGTGCAACAGCAATCCAGGTTCCGCGCACACCAGGACGACACTGCTGGAAAAGTGCGTCCTGGCCTGCGACACCCCATTTCGAGCCCTAGATGCGAAGGTGCCAAGGACACAAACACTACCCCCCCCCCCCCATGCGCACATTTACACACACACTCCTCTGGACAGAGAGAGAGAGCAGAGCATGAGGGGGTGGAGGTGGGGGCAGTTACTACAGGCTGGAAAATCGATTTCTGCCTCTGAACAAGCTTCGCTTCCCAGATCTCCGGGTTCATTAGCACGGACTGGGCTTGACACCAATACAATTTCCACACCATGCTGGCTGCAGCAGCGGGCCTGGGGGGGTGTGCACATAGAGGGTCAGCTCTGCAATGCCCCTTCTCTGCAACCACCCCACCCCAGCCCCAGAATGTGGCATGGACAGATTGGAAAGTCGCAGACCCGGCTTCTCCTTGGAGCACCCACCCCAGTTCTCTCGCCCTTGCAATTTCTTCCAGCTTCGCCCTGCCCCAGATCCCACATCCTCTTAGCAGGGTTCGTCTCCCCGCCCCCCCCCCCACCACAAGTGACTCCTAAATCTCCGTTGCCAACCCCAGCAGGAGGAGGAAAGCTACCACTCACAGAGTCTGGTGGGGGCTTAGAGTTAAAAGAAGGGTTCCTACCCTAGTTCTAGCAGGGGAGGGAGAATGAGATCTAGCTGCTTATTTGCCCATTGGTAAATAAACACCCATTTCCCCATCACGAGCCCCACTCCTGGGTTGCCAATAGGTCCCAAACAGAGGAGAGGGATTTCCCCCAAGGTCACCTACAGAAGCTCTGCACGGAACTAGGGAAGCGCTGCTTCCAGACACACCCCCGCTCTCGCCAGGCTCTAACCACTGGACCACCGCTGCTCCCATTCAGCAGACATAGCCCCCAGTTTAAATTGTCAGAATCCATCCCCGCATCTTTTGACCTCTGTGTCCAAGCCTCGGCGGCCGACAGGTGTAATCCTGGATTCTTAGAATGCGTGCAGAGATAAGGGGGGTGGGGAACCGTACAGAGAGGAGAGACAGAAGGAAATAGCTTGACATAGAGAGGCAGGGGGACTTTATATTTCTAAAAGTGAACCACCAGATTTGGGAGGAAATGCTTAACTGTGAAGAGGGGGGGGGACTCAAAGAGACACAAAACAGACACAACAGCCCCCAAATGGGTGCATTCCTCCCCAAGAGGCATCTGCACAACTGTTTCATATCCCTTTCCTGGAATCCCCTTCCCACTGGGGGGGGGGGGGCGGAGTGAGGTGGGGAGAGAATTTCCAGGGCCAGAATT